>NC_052057.2:90599852-90912352 GCF_903992535.2 Arvicola amphibius
CTCAGTGAGGAGACTAGACATGAGTGCATGAGGACCCACATAGCACACACTCCCCGGAGAAGCACAGTACAGGGCCTTATAGTAGACCCTGAGAGGGAGCAGCAACCCTTAGAACACAGAGTGCCAGCAGACCAGAATCAGCTTGCCTGCAGGTATTTATAAACTGTAACATGTTCACACTGAAACAATGTTGTTAAGGATGCTCGCTTTCCCAGGAAGGCTTCAGGAGACTGACTTGGTATTTCACAGAGGCACACAGTGGTATCAGTAGGCCTAGCAGCGGGAGCAACAGGAGGATGGAAAAGGAAGATTAGAGTTGCCTTCTTTCTGGTTACTTCACTGGACAGCCTGAATCAGAACCAGGGGAGCTTGATTCAATTTTTAGGTTTTTTTGGGGGTAATTTTGTGTATGAGCTTTGTATGTACATCTTTTCTGCCCTCTGTCTCCAAAACTTCCATATTCCCCTCCCAAGTTCATGATCACTTTTTAGTAAAGATACTGTGACAACTCCTTCAGATAGAGAAGTTTCCCACAGTGCTGTGGTTGGTTATCTAGCGACTATCTCTATTGACTAAAATACTGCTGTTGTTTGAATAGCCTATTCAATCAGAGACGCATTTGTGATCCCTCCCTCAAATGCTGAGCCTGTGCTAAGCACTGTATAGCATTTTTTTTTTTTTTTGGCTTCTTTGGATTTGTTAGGCTTGTAAAAATGTTAAGTGTGGGGATGGGCACTCTGATAGAGTTATCAGTGTTTTTATTCATCAAGAATTTGTATTGTCATCTATTATCCCCTTCCCCGTGCCCTCTAAAAACTATACCGACTGTGCTCTGGGACTGCTGTACTGTGACAAAATTAATCCAAATCATTTCCCCACTCGTCTAGTCTCCTTTGCCTGCTATGGCACCTTAATTCTTAGTTGTACAATGACTAAAAATTATATGCTTGTTAAGACAATTCTGAATTACTTTCAAGAAATGACTTAGATTAAAACAGCGATTGCATTTTTCTTGTTTCTAGCCTGATCTGTTAGGGATCCATAATCACCATCAACATACATTTACATATTTTAACAAGAAGTTTTAATATCTATTGCAGAGGTTTGCAAACCTCAAAAAAAAAAAAGGCCTTCATAGAATCCTTTCTTCAAACGAAATCTTACTCAGGAATATCTAAAATAGATCAAAGTGAGAGGCACTGATTGAAGCTGGATGCTCAATTCCCCGAGCCCTCCTCCCCGACCATACCAAAGAACACCCGCAAGGTACCTCCACCCTTCCAGAAACCACAGGCCAGTCCCGAACTGCTACAGATCTAATAGAATCAGAGACATGCAGAATTCCTGAGTCAAGAGTGTCATGCAGACGATCATAAATTGTAGAAGAGCAGAGGAGGTTACCCTGAGACACCCACTAGTTCGCCTCTCTCTTCCCAGGTAAAAATACTGAGGCCGGGAAAGGTTACAAAGTATCCTGTGCAGTGGCAAGCGTATGAGTTAAAAGTCACAATTGCTTTAGCTAAATCTAAGGCTTTTTCCACATCACTGCAAGCCTATTGGATATAGACACTTTAGGAAAGGATCAGTGGAAAATGAATTTTTAAAACTTTAATTTATGTGTGTTAGTATTTTGCTTGCATTTGTAGAATACGTGTATAGACATGCCCTGTGGCATGCCTTGTGCTCATAGGGGTCATGAGAGGGCAAAGGATTCCTTGGAACTGACCTTATAGGTGGTGGTGAGCCGCAGTGTGGGTGCTGGGAATTGAACCTGTGCCTCTCTGCAAGAATAAAAAGCACTAACTCCTGCTGAGCCATTTCTTCAGCCTCCTAAAAGAATTATTTCAAGCAGCGAAAGTATCCAGCAGAGAAGGCTGAAGTGCTTAGCAAAGGCATGACAACACGACATCCCTCCCAAGTTCAAAAGAGGCAGAAACGAAACCATTGTTAAGAAGATTATGACTGAGCTTAAAGGCAGAACATTCAAGAAGCCTTTGCCATGTCTGCAAAGTTATCAGAAGACCTACCTGCATGGGGTAACAAGATGCTACTAAAATCTTGGGAATTGATAAGTATTATGTTGTTCAGACATTGGAAGAGAAGTTGGTGCGACCTGATAACAGGGTTAAAAACTAAACTTTAGCCTACAATTTGACAGTCAGGTTCAGAAAAGGTGCCCTACAGCATGAGGTTCAAACAGCTTCGAATGTGGAACTCAAGTATTCTGCAGGTAACAGCTGAGTGAGGTAGCCCAGTTAATCAAATTGTGTATTTACTTTTTTTTAAAAAAAGTTTATTTTTTACTTTATTTTACATACCAACTGCAGCTTCCCCTCTTACTTCTCCTCCTATTCCTCCTCCCCACCTCCCTTCTATGCCTGTCCCTCCATCCACTCCTCCTCTGTCTCCATTCAGATGGGGTAAGGTCTCCCTTGGGAATCAGCAAAGCATGGCTTATCAAGTTGCAGCAGGACTGAGCTCCTCCCCACCGCATCAAGGCTGAGCAAGGCATTCCCACCATAGGGAATAGGTTCCAAAACTCCAGCTCACAGAGTGAACCCTGCTGACATGAATCCAGGAGCCTAGAGAAATGACTCCGGGTAGTTTCTCATCCACTGTTGCCTTTGGCCAGCTTACACTCAGCAATGAGGAGCAGAGATCAGTTCTCCCCTCTCTCTCATAGTCTTCCTTCCTTTTGGGTCTCCAGTTTGGTTTTTTTGTTTTTTTGTTTTTTTTTTTGTTTTTGTTTTTTTTTTTTTTTTGTGCATAACAGGAATTAGACATTGAGCAGATGGTCAGTTTTTCCTTTTTTTTAAAAAAAATTATTTTTATTGAGCTATACATTTTTCTTTGCTCCCCTACCATCCTCTCTTCTCCCCTTCTCCCCAAACCCATAATCCCCATGCTCCCAATTTACTCAGGAGATTTAGTCTTTTTTCTACTACCCATGTAGATTAGATCCATGTAGGTCTCTCTTTGGGTCCTCTTTGTTGTCTAGGTTCTCTGGGGTTGTGAATTAAATGGCTGGAAGACACTTAAGTAAATGCTCAACATCTTTAGTCATCAGAGAAATGCAAATCAAAACAACTCTGAGATGCCATCTTACACCTAAGAATGGCCAAAATCGAAAACACTGATGACAACTTACTGGAGAGGCTGTGGGGAAAGGGGACACTCCTGTGTTGCTGGTGGGAGTGCAAACTGGTACAGCTGCTTTGGATATCAGGATGGTGATTTCTCAGAAAACTAGGAAACAACCTTCCTCAAGACCCAGCAATACCACTTTTGGGTATATACCCAAAGGATGCTCAATCATACCACAAGGACATGTGCTCAGCTATGTTCACAGCAGCATTATTTGTCATAGCCAGAACCTGGAAACAACCTAAATGCCCCTCCACCAAAGAATGAATAAGGAAAATGTGGTATATTTACACAATGGAGTACTACACAGCAATAATAATAATAATAATAATAATAATAATAATAATGACATCTTAAAATTTGCAGCAAATGGATGGATCTAGAAAACATCATGTTGAGTGAGGTAATCCAGACCCAGAAAGACAAATATAATATGTGCTCACTCATGAGTGACTTTTAGACATAAAGTAAAGAAAAACCAGTTTTTCTTAATGTTCAGCAGAAATTGGATTCAACTCCCATGTAAGACAGAGGCAAATGCATTTCTGTGACATTCATCCATTATCAGAGAATGATGATGCTCAAATTGTACCAATTTACTTGCTTTTCTACTGTTATGGTTATGGGGAAGGAACTTTTAGAACTTTTAGAATTTTAGGAAAAAATGGGGAAATGAGTCAGACCCCTCTTTGTTTTGGAAAAGATTTCACCTGCACATGTTCTCATTGTAGTCACTTTTCCACGTTTCTAAAGTAGCTGAACTCCTGATGTCATGCAATGCTGTGTCCTAATTTGATCCTATCGCACTTTGTAAGTATCTGCATATGTGCAACCCAGCTTCTTGACCCACGGGGCACCCTGAGGACAAAGGCAATGTTCACAGAGATGCAAGCATGTAAAGAGAAGCTGTATTTTTTCCTTTGAAAATTAAATTCCTTTTTGGGTATTTGTACCAGTGCAGAAAAGATGCAAATATGGCTTTTTTTTTTTGAGAGGATTTCTTTTAAATTAATCATTTGAACAAGAGATGAATTGGAGCCACTGAATGGATTATTTAACCCAATGGCAACATATTTTCTGTTTTCAAACAATGAAGTAAATGAACTAACCTTCAGAATAAGAAGTACAGCTTATATGATATTCCTCTTGAGACCATGGAATCATTAGTGCCTTGCTGTCTAACTTTTTGATTCTCAATCTTGTGTTGCAGGTATTTTCCTAATCCTTTCTAGTAGGAATTAATCACTTTTCATTGTGGGAAGCTCCCACATGCAAGGGAGCATTCATGATTTATTTGTGCTTTTCTTACACTTTAATTAAACACTAGAGAATAAATTTTATTGAATTATTTAAGTTTAACACTTTTTTGACAGGGTCATACTATGAAGCTCTGTCTGGTCTGGAACTTACTGTTTAGACCAGGCTGACTTTGAACTCACAGAATCTGCCTGCCCCACCCTGTATGTGCTAATCTTAAAGGCATGAGTCTTCATGCCTGGCATAAATTTAATACATTATACACACAGACAGTAGATATTAGTTACAAAGGGTGAGGTTTTTATCTGATAAATTTTCCCTCACAGCATGTCACAGTATTATAGAAAAAGTATGAGCTCAATAAAATGTTCTTGAAATGCTCTCAGCTTTAAAACATGCAGTCTTTCTAACTACCCTAAAACTGGTCTGAATCAATTAGGGCACTAACCCTTGACTGTGTTGGGTGAATCTGTACACTAAGAATTTCAAAATCTATTGGAGTTTTGTTTTGCCTTTTAAGCTCAGCTGCTTTGAATGACAGCTATTTCAGTTGTTGCTTAAATTGATTAACTTATCTAATGTCTGACTCCGGAGGATTTGGAACACATGTCCTTTTGTATTCTGTGGCTGTGTTTGCACTTACTTAGAGTTCATGTGTTTGTACACAGTGTGAAGAGCATCCAATCTACAATGCTTTCGTTGGAAAAGAACTCTGCCTTAGGTCAGGTGGCCCTGCTGTACTGTCTTAAAGGAGCCACTCCGTTGTAAGAGCCCAGGCTGCAATCACATGTGTATGGGGCTTATCTTCCTTGGAGTTGGTAGAACCATGAGATGGTCCAGGCCTGTTTGTAACTGCTTCACCCCTAGAGTTTAGAATACTGTGGACACAAACAAAGGCATTTGAATAATTGAATGAAGGACAAGAGAAAGCAGTATTTGAAGCTGGGGTTGGAAGACAGGAGAGATGATTTATGAGAATTCAAAGGCGATACCAAGTAGGGTGAGATCGGACATGGAGATATTAGTGGAGGTGGAAACTGGGGACCGCAGATGGGTCCTCAGAATCATATAGAGTAAAGCAGCTGTCTCTGTTTGGGTAGGAGGTCTCTATGCAGCAGAAACTTGCTGCAGAAACGGATGTGCATTTTTTATGTGACATTAGTTTAAACCCCTTCAAGATGCTCAGTGATAATGAGCAGTCACAGCTACAGGATGGTGTTTGTAAAACACGTGGGATTGGGCTGCCATCATCATCAAGAGGAATTTCCATGATGCACCTGATTAGGCAATGCATCACAAAGCAGTACATCATTGTTTCCACCCCCGGAAAAAGGAAATGCTGACCGGCTTTCCAAATAGCACACATGATTCTCACTGGGTGAATGCTCTGTGTTCCCAGAGGTTGTGATGAGCTGAGGCCGCAGAAACTCAGGGGTCCTAAGTCAGATGGTGCCGTGCTGTTTTGCAAGTGTAAAGCAAGTGTAGCTGCTCCAGCCTCAGCTGATTAGCTCACCCCGTTTGTGATCCTAGTCACCTGACTGAAATGACTTATCTGTGTTTCTCAACTCCTCTGAGGTAATTAGAGAATTAATGAGACAGGGTTTAAACATTTCCTTAGGTCTCCTGTTTCCTATTCTCTTTACAATTCTGTCTCTCTCCCTTTCTTTCCCACTATTTATTTTCAAATCTGTACCTATCCTGATGATGTGGTGCCCGGTGTCCAGGACTATATATATTTGATCTGCAGCAGCTCCATCTTTTTCCTTTAGTAATGGTTTTCCTTTTTTCTTTTTTAAAAGAAGGTAGCTAGTCCCTAGAGCTTGCTGCTTTACTGCAGGCTTGTTTATTTTGGAAAGTGTATGTTTGGATGGTTTCAGTCTTAGAGTCAGTTTAGTTGTAGTGGCTGGGGGAAGTAAAAATGACAGCAGATTTTTAAAGCACGGTCTTTTGTTTTCCTTATAGCTTTGTAACAGTGAACTTTACAAAAGGTCCCATCCATGGTAACCAAGTTGAGACCAAGGGGAAAGGAAGACAAAAGAAAGTAAAACAAAAATGCATTGTGAGAAAGCATCTCCAAATGGAGAGATGGCCTTCTCAGTTTGAGATAGTAAACCTGGCCCAGTATTCATTCTTTGTCTGGCTTGTATTAAACCCATTAATGCATTTGGTGGAAGGCGCTTCCTGCCAGTCTTGCCAGAGACATAAACCCCTGGGGCACGGGAAGCATAGGAGTAGGGCTGTACGTACTGATAAGCAATTATCACTGGGGTAAAAAGAAAGGCGATAAAGTCTGGATCTATCTTGGGGCAGAGATGTTAAGATTTATTTTCAGTGTTATCAGACTGCCTTGCTACCCAAGCAGAGCTCCTTCACAGAGAAAAGAATGAAAAGCACAGGGGGGATTATATTTCTCACAAACATTTATCAATCAAAACAAGAAACTCTGAATGCAAAGTTGAAACACAATCACAAAGTCAATTTTAAATTGAGGAGAGGCCACAAAAACATGGACCCTTTGAGGATTAAAAAAAAAATCTTTACCTAAGATTGCCAGAGATCAAAATAGAGAGGGGCTATGAGAGGAAAAAAAACATAGCATGGCAAGACTGCTTTTCCAAATGATTTGGGATTGAAATAATGTATATAGCTCAAATCCAACCATTGAGAACAAGATGAATCTTTAGAGACTGGAAAAGGACTTGTGTTAGACCAGTTAGAAAGATACAGAAACACACTTAACTCTTGAGATGCAGATTTGTTCAAATAGGAAATCTAAGTTGCCCATGGAATGCAGTTTTCCCTGGGAACTTAGGGATAGTGCGCATTAGTTTTCAAGCAAAGCATCGTTTTGTCACAGTATCTTTTGCGTCAACAGGACTAGCAGTGATCATTCAAAGAAAGATAGTAACTCCTAGGAACCAATTCCCACTACTCACTCATTCTAAGGGATTGTCACTGAAACCAGGAGCTACCTAGTACACTAAGGCATGCTAAAAACTTAGCAGCGAGCCATCTCCTTGATCTCCTCTCTGGCAATGCCTTCCACTAAAACAGAACTGCGCATGCAAAAAACACTGTTGAACCGATTTAGGAGCCAGCCATTCCACTCACATATTTTGTTCCTTCTTCATTCGCTCACCCAACACTACTTACTGAGTAGTTTGTATATGTTCAGTGCTGGACTAAGTCCTAGCAATGGTAAGTGAACAGCAGACATAACCACCCTCTTATGGCTTACAGAATGACAATCTTGTATTTCACTTATTAATTTATATCTAAACTCTTTTTAGAAAAATTAAAAACTCCCTTGAAAACTAAAACAATAGCCCAGACGGCACCCCTTCATTGGTCTCCAAACTAGGGCCCACAGCCCTGGTAGCTTTACCCGAGGTCAGAGTGGTCTTAGGGATCCCGGTAAGACACCACCCACTAAATGAAAAAAAAAAAGCCCTTAAGGAAATTGAGGAAAAGACAAATAAAATATTAGATGAATTCAATAAATTCCTAAAAAAATGCCAAGAAAAAAACAAACAAACAGGTGAAAGAAACTGTTCAAGATCCGAATAAAGAAATAGAAGCAAAGAAAAGACAAATAAAAGAAATCCTGGAAATGAAAAATTTGGCTAAAAATAAAACAATGAAAAAGAATAATTTGATAATAAACATATGAAAGAGCTTAGCTTATATCCAGGTTATATAGAGTAATTTCTTTTTTAAAAATATTAATTTTAAAACAATATCATTTTACATACCAATCCCAGTTCCCTCTTCCTCCCATCCTCCTGTTCTTCACAACTTCTCCTCACCCCATCTCCCCTGCTACTCTGCAGAGAGTATGAAGGATGAGGCCACCCATGGGAAGTCAAGAAAGTCTGTCACATCAATTGAAGCAAGACCAAGTCCCTCCCCCCATATCTAGACTGAACAAGGTATCCCTCCATTGAGAATGGGCTCTAAAGAGCCAGTTCATGCACTAGGGATAAATACGGGTACTACCCCTAGCGGCTTCACAAACTGCCCAAGTCATTCAGAGGACCTAGTTCAGTCCTACGCAGGTTCCTCAGATGTCAGTCTGGAGTCAGTGAGCTCCCACTTGCTTGGGTCAGCTATTTCTGTGGGTTTCCCAATCATGATCTTGATCCTTTTGCTCATAATGTCGATCTTCCCTCTCTATGACTGGACTCCAGGAGTCCAGTCCAGTGCTTAGCTGTGGATCTCTGCGTCTGCTTCCATCAGTTGCTGGATGAAAGTTCTATGATGACAATTAAGGTAGTCATCAATCTTACTAGCCTACAGTCCACAACCCTAGAGAAGACAGGAAACAAGGAGAACCCTAAGAGGGACATATATGAATCCCCTGGGAAGGGGAAGTAGACAAAATCTCCTAAGTAATTTGGGAGCATGGGGAGAGGGGAGAGGGTGGTAGGGGAGTAAGAGGGGGGAAGGAGAACATGAGGGATCAGGAAGGTTGAGGTACATGAAGAAGAGAGAGGAGAGCAAGGAAAGATACCTTGAAAGAGGGAGCCATTATGGGGTTAGCAAGAAACCAGGCACTAGGGAAACTCCCAGGAATTCACAAGGATGACTCTAGTTAAGACCCTAAGCAATAGTGGAGAGGGCACATTAACTTCCCTACTCCTGTAATCAGACTAATAGCCTAATTTCTTAATATAAGAAAGTAATGATATGTGCTCTCTTACAGGTTGTACATGTTCCCCTGGATGGCCCTGCACCCATGCATGTATGGCAGCAATTAATAAGTTATAAATCAAACAAAGAGAAAATATGAATTAGTGAGGGGTCTGTGGGGTGGACTCTGGGAGAATTTGTTCAGGGTTATAGGTTTGGATAAGATCAAAATACATTGTAATGTGTGAAATTATATAAGAATACATACAGTAAATCTCTAGTAAAGAAAATACTGTCTAAAATCACTTGTTCATAGACTTTCTACCAGTGTTACAAAGAGCCCTAAAACTCAAGAAAAATGTGATAAGCAAAATATAGTGACAGGAGCCTAAGAACATCCTTTGGACTAGTTCGGTATATCTGAAACAGCAAAAAGACAGAGGGTATGTGACATAGCACTCTCCTAAATATCCAACGCCAAGTGTTTTGGGGTTACTAGTAGCAAAATAAGCAAAAGTTTCAACTATGAGAATATTCTTTTAACTATTTTTCTATCCACGAAGTTCAATGAACTTATTTTTTATTTCTAAAGCACTAATATGGATCCACTGAGAATAAAAATGAAACCCTCTCTTTTAAAGCAACAAATATGTTTAATTTTGCTCATACACTTAATAAAGGATCAAATGGGATATAACGGTGTGTTTGACAGAAAGACCATGTGAGTTAACAGGCAATGACGGAATAGTAATATTCTGAGAAGTCTTTCTTTTATGGCCTGTATGTATTAATCCCCTGTAAATACAGATTTTTTAAAAATATATAGGTTTTGCCTGCCTTGTATGCGTACCACATTCATGCAGACATGCTTTCTCTGTGTAATAGCTCTAGATGTCCTGGAATTAGCTCTGTAGACCAGCCTGACCTCAAACTCACAGAAATATGCCTGCCTCTGTCTCCCAAGTCTTGGATTAAAGATGTAAATTCTGCCATTAATTTCTGTGTTTCTGTTTCTGTTTTAAAGCCTTTATGTTGCTTTGCAGAAAGGCCCTTGTGTTTTTTTTTTATTTTATTTTATTTTTTTGGGGGGGGTTTCGAGACAGTGTTTCCCTGTAGTTTCTAGAGCCTGTCCTGGAACTACCTCTTGTAGACCAGGCTGGCCTCGAACTCAGAGATCCGCCTGCCTCTGCCTCCCGAGTGCTGGGATTAAAGGCGTGCACCACCACCGCCCGGCGGCCCTTGTGTTTTAATATGAAGCCGAGGTTTTCCACGAAGAAGGGTTTCTGATTCTTTACTCTTCATACAGATTTCAAACTGATGATGGAAACCAACAGATTCCAGATTGTGTAATACGTCTATCCTCTTAGCATATCGAATTGGGAGGTAACAGGGTTCTAACCAATAACTAGATTGTTATGTGGCAGGACATTTCTAGCTAAAGAAAGAGGCTTTCACAGAGGCCCTTCATTTCTTTTCAATTCTTTCTGCAGTTCTCAGGCATTGCCAAATCTACTAAGCTGAAGAGGAACCCGGGATTCTGTTTTTCCTATTTCCACAGTAAAATTCTTCAGGCCTGACATCTTACAGACCTGAAATTATAGCAAGTTAATGCATAAGCCTTATTAAATCATCCTTAGACACATGAACACAGTTGGTGTGCTTCAGCACTGGGAAAATTACTCTGTGGAATTAGCCTACTGAGCTGGAAGAAAATGGAGAACACTCGATGAAGGGGGGAAAGTGACAAAAACTGTAATCACTAATGGTTTTTAATTATGATTGCATAATAGTCTCTTGACAGAAGGACTCCTCATTGTTTTGATAATTCCTGCCATTGGTCCATTAGGCCCCTGCACGCTCACACAAGCATCTAGACTAGAATGCTGAAGAATGTGAGACTAACATCTAACTGCACTCAAGGGCCTTGAATCAGATTAATTCGATGGCACTCTCCCAGTTTACTATTAACAAATTCTTGGAATCTGAGAAATGACAAGCAGTTTCTAATTTATATGCCAGACAGTGGCCTTATGTTGAGATAAAATGACAAGATAGAGTAACATTTAGCCTATTATTATGCTTTAGTTTTGAATTTCCTGACCACCATAATGAGAGTGTCAATAAATAGTAATATACTTATATATATGTATATATACTTATACATATATACGTTTGGTTCTATCAAGAGTTTAAATATGTGTTAACACTTGAAACTACTACACTAAAGAGGCCAATACTGTTTTGCAAATTGAAAAATTATCAAATAATTTAGGAAAATTCTGAAAATAATTCAGAATGGGCCTATCAACTGCATTATTCTATGTATTACATAGAACATAAGGATGCTTTGATATAGTCACACCGGTCCACCATGCTAATCTCACTCAAAACCAAATGAAAAATCCTTAATAAAACTGAAATATTTCAATGGATAGTAACTTTGGGATGGAAAGTATAATAAAAAATTCCTCCTACCCATACTTAATGATCTTATTCTTCTCCCATCAATGATTAGATAAGCCATATATTACATTGTTTTGATAGATTTGAGAAAAGGTTTTGCTTCTGCATATGAAATCCAAGCATATTTTCAATAAGCCAATTGAAAATTTTTGAAATTTTATACTACTAAACCCCATGGGATAAATGGTGAGAATATAAAAGCGTAAAAAATTTTTAGCTATTAAATCATACTAATTAGGGCCATGAAGAGCAAATGATCAATGAAAGAATTTTGAAGCTCAATGTTTAAACAATGGGGATGACTCATTCATCCTTCTTCTGTCTTTCAGTTCTGTATATTTCAGGTTGACTGGCCAAATTCTATCATTAGATATTGCTTATGATGTTTGCAATCTTCAAAGTCCTCATTATATTAGGAAAATAGGTCTTAGAATCAGAGCCCACTTAAACAGAGGGGCTGGTTAATAGAATGTGTCAGACTATACATCTTGAAAAAAGAGTTATCATCACGGAAGTGGAGCACTTTTTCTCTTTTCTGGGTTCACGATGGTTTATAACTCACATGGCGATCCCTGCTTACCTTATAGACCAAGATCTGATGTGAAATACCATATAAAGACATTTCAAAGAATTCTTCACCCTTAGTCTTTGTTTTAACCTTTTACCACACATAATAGATACAACTATGAATTGCACTAAACATTTTTGATTCAATAGTGAGTTAAAGTGATTTGGACTCTGACTGCACAGTAGGAGTCCAGTGATCACAACTACAAAATGCGCTGAGTATTATGATGGGAAAGTAAAGGAATACCTATGTAAAAGAAACGTTTGTCAGGATCATATTTAGGGAATCTATGTATACTGATGCTCAAAGGTGGCTTCTTTACAGAAGCCGCATTTGATCTTAGTTTTGTGGCCACTTGATGTGGGAAGTCCTTCTGTGTGTGTGCTACTTTTATTGTTTAATGAATAAAGAATCTGTTTTGGCCTGTGATAGGGCAGAGTAGAGCTAGGCAGGAAAACTAAACTGAAAGCTAGGAGAAATAAGGTGGAGTCAGTGAGAAGCCATGTAGCTGCCACAGGAGACAGTTGCCTCTGCTGGAGCCCACAAAACTTTGCCGCTAGGCCATGACCTCATGGTGATGCACACACAGATTAATGGAGATGGGTTAGTTTGGGATATAAGAGCTAGTTAAAAAATATGCTTAAGCTATTGGCCAAAGAGTATTGCAAATAATATAATTTCTTTGTAATTATTTTGGATCTGAGCAGCCGGGAACGAACAGCTTCTGTGTACTGCCACTGACCTTCATTTCCTAATTTCTATTTGTTTCTTACTCTGCATTCTAGTTAATATCTTTAATAATTTTTGTTTGCTTGCTGGCAGTAGACTCAATGGAAGGTGGTTAAGTGATTAACTCAACAGAAACCTAGTTTAACGTTCAGGATTTCTGAGGTAGTTCTCACCCTTCTCAAATATTCACACCAGGAGGTCTGAGGTGTATCATGCTCTTCCAAATGTCTCATCGCCTAGGCTGTTTTGATGCTCTTAACTCTATGAAAAGTGACATGTATCTAACAAGCACATCATTTCCACTGGAGTCAGTTATGATGACAAATAGCAATTTCAAACTTATGGTACCTAGGCATTTTATTCCTCTCACTATTATTTAGTAGTGGATTTGCAAACGCATGCCTAAAACTCACCATGGTTAGCAAGTGCGCGGGAGGAAATCATGAAAAAAAAAAACAAAGAAAAGATGGTTCTCTAACTTGATCTCTGGCTTACTGTGAAATTCAAAGTTCATCAATGTAACAATTTGAAAACCGGTAAAAAGAATATTGTGGGTTAGGACTGTAGCTCAACAGTGCAGCATTTGCCTAGCACACGTGAAGTCCTGGTTTTAATGCCTGACTGACAGGAAAAAAGGAATATTGTGATTGATAATATAATCAGATATATTTAACCTATGAGTAGAGCCATATCAACTAAATAAGAGAGATACACCAAATTTGTCAGAGTTTACCTGGAATTGATACAGTTATGGCCGACTTCCATTTATTCTTTTTGAATACCTACAGTTAAATTGTAAGATTTTTCAAAACCATTTTTCTTTAGGACTAAAAAACATTAAAATATTTTCTAAAAATAGGAGATGCCTATATTAACTTTAGCTGTTAATTCTCTGCTCTTTTGCTAATTTCATCAGCTTGAAGTCTGCTGCCTCCCTGGATCTCTCTACCTTGACTTGTTAAGTGAGGAGCTGGTTAGGATAAGCATAACCTTCAGAGTCATTTGAGGGCATGTGTCAAAAGCAAGATCCCTAGGAATGCCTAAGACCAGCCCAAATCAGAACTTCAAGAGCGAAGTCTGACAAATTCCTCTAACAATTCAGAGGTTTGGCCGAGGTGGAGAAACGCCAGAATAGTTTGACCTACTTTTCATTTCTCTTGTGACAAATCCCAACCCCCCACAAAACGCGGCTGGGGGGTAAAGGGGTTTATGTGGCATATGGTGCCAGGTTCTGGTCCATTACCATAGCGAAGTCAAGACAGGGTTTTAGAGAATCCCATCCTCCCTCCCTTGAAAGCAGCGCGAATACACACTTGGTCCCTCCATAGCTTCCTGTTCCCCTTAGCTTTCTTTACTCTTATGCAGTCTATCCGGCTGAGGTAATGGTGTAGCCCATTCTAGGGCTCGCCGCCCGTGATAAGAAAATCCTCCACAGACATGCTTCCAGGGCAAGAGAATCTGGAAAATTCCTCAGCTGAGGCTATCTTCCCAGGTGGCAACTCTAGGTTGTGTCGAGTTGACAGCTGAAACTAAGTAGCTGACAGAGCAAGACTACAGTCACCTCAATACCTAAAACACTCTTTAGATCACGCTAGATCAAAGGTTCTCAACCTTCCCAGGGCTGCCACCCTTCACCACAGTTCCTCATGTTGTGCGGACCCCCTAACCATAGCTGTAATTTTGCCACTGTTATGATTCATAATGTAAATATCTGATACGCAGGATACTTGATATGTGCCCTCAAAGAACGTTGAGAACCATGGCCCTAGCTCCTCCTATCAATCTTTCTGGAAGGGTGGGGCAGTACTTGAAAGAACGGAGAAGGAGTAGTCAGCATATGTAAATGTGTATATATGTGTGTACATGTATGGGGAAACGTTTATCTTCAAACATTTATCGTGAAGTTAAAACCTTCACAGCCCCTTCCCTTAGCCCGTTATCATCTCCGTAGCAGTCACACTGTGCAGCCTCACACGAGGGTGTCGCGCTCGCTGCTTACTTTCTTACCACACTCCAGTACCTCTGCTCTGCTTTCCCCATCCTTCCCATCCGGCTCTCTCCGGTTTCTGGAACACAGGCAGCTGATGGTGCAAACTGCATTGAAGCGCCAGTCATTCCAGGCTACAAACTGTTTAAAAACTGTAATTTCATTCCCTTTCAGGGGAAAATATTTAATGTTACAAATGTGTTTAACTATTTGTTATTTAAGTTGTCTGTGGTTAAATTTTAAAATATTTTTCCAGATTTTTTTTGATAATTTCTCCTTTAATTCTATCGTGGTCTGAGAACATCAGACGTTTTCTGTTCCTTTAAAGCTGAGACGATTTTCGTGCAACAGGTATGATCTAACTTGGTGACTCTTCTGTGTTATCCTGACCTGAGAAGGCTGCACATTTGATTTTAGACGCATGGAGATTTCTCAGGTGACAGTCAGGTCCAATCAGTAGTGCTCTTGATAGCAACTATCTCCCAATTGATTTTTCTTCCTTTTTAGCTATCAATTTTTAAAGAAGGTTGTTAATGTTTCCAAATATAATGATGGGTTTGCCAATGTCTCCTTGCTGGGCTTCCAGCTCTGACCTCATTGGATTCCCTGTGGGCTTGTGTTAGACATTCTGAATTGTATTCTTAGAGAAATGACCAATTTATCATTTTGTCATGCTGTTCTGTAGCCCTGAATAATTCTATGTGTTTTGAAATTATCTTTATTTGAATTAGTATGACTATTTGTTATGATTATGGAACGTTTTTTTTTTCCATTCCTTCACTTTAACCCAAGTTTTGATCTCTAAATTTGGTTTCTTATGGATATCATAGAATCATAGAGTTGGGTTTCGTTTTCTTTTTAAAAGCACTTTGATGATCTTGTGTCTTCATTTTATAGTGTCTATGTTCAGCATATTCATTTAAAGTAAGTACTTACACCGCCAAGTTTATATCTGTGATATCCACCATGTTCATGCCCGACTTTATTTAAAAACATATATGCCACACAATGGAGCCCAGGCCAGCCTCTCACATCAACTTCCTGAGAGCTGGAATGTTTCTTCCGACTGTTTAGTCTGTGTTTCTCATATTGCAGTTCTTCTCTGTTCTTTTTATGTCTTGTTTTCATTTAACTTAGGACTTTCTACAATGCCGATTGCGTTTCTCATCCTAGCAACCGGTCTTCACAAAATTCTCATTTAAAACATGTCGTTAATATAAATTTTTAAATTAATCTAAGCCCATCTTTAAATAACACTGCATTATTTGAAATGTTGCGCAAGTGTTTTTAAAAGAAGGTTTCCAATGTCTATCCCCTCACGACCACACCGTACATTTGGAATTGTCATTATTCACTTTACAAACCCACAGACTACAATCACAAAATACACAGTTACTGCTGCTAAGAAGTTATTTTTTGCATTAATTAAAAATAAGAAAAGTAAAGTATTTTATCTATCTCTATACCTTCTAAGATACTCTTCTTTTCTTTACTTACATATCACTTTCTGACCTATGTCCTCTCTCTTCTCTCCGATGAATCCATTTTAGGGTTCCCTGCATGCCAGTTGTTTTCTGTTGATAAATTTCTTCAGGTTGGCCTGGCCTTTTCATTTCTTCACATCTGCTCTCAGATTGGCTTTACCCTTTAATTCCTCCACAGTTGAAGAATGATTTCATAGGGTATTTTACTTTTTTATCGTTCAACAGCTGAAGTGTATCATTTTGTGATCTTGTTTGTGTAATATGCTTTGACAAGTTTGGTGTAGTTCTTATATTCCTGTTTTCTTTGTTGTTTGTTTGTTTGTTTTCAAAACCAGGTTTCTCTGTGTATTAACCCTGACTGTCCTGGTACTTGCAGTATAGACAACACTGACCTCGAACTCACAGAGATCAGCCTGCATCTTTTTCCCAAATGCTGCGATAAAAGGCATTACCACTACACCCAGCTATATTCTTGTATTTTTGAGACAGAGTCTCACAACCCACTCTAGTCTTGAACTCACTATGTGTCTGAGGATGATCATGAACTCCTGGTCCTCCTACTTCCTCTTCCTGAGTCCCAAGATTACAAAGCTGCACTACCATTCCTGTGTTGAGCATTGAACCTAGGGCTTTGTGTGTGCTTGGCAAGCTCTCTACCAACCAAACTATGTCTGAAGCCCTAACTATTTCTAGCTCTTCTACTCATCACCCGAACTTCTTTTAGATTATTTTTTTATGTTTTATTTTCTGTAGTATGAGCAAAATGTGCTTAGGTGAAATTTTTGACTTTTTTTTTTTAAATCAGAGTTTCCTGAATCTTAACTATGGTAATTATTATTTGTGGGAAGCAATGAAGTAATGCTCATGTTTAATTTGAATGTTTCTTATTTTTCAGTTATGCTTCTTATTCCCTTTTGAATTATTTCACTGTTCTTGGGTAAACCGTTGTACTTTTCATTGCTATCCTTTACTGTTTGCATTGTGGCTTACAAGTTTTTATTGATCTGCCTCAGGGCTTATTGATCATTTCCTGGATTCTTAATGGTTTCCTGATAGGTTCATCAGTCTCCTCTTGTGTTATTAAATATAATGTTTGAGTCTTACAGTTTCCATTCCACTGACTGAATTTGTTCATGCATGTTTTCTACTCAAGGCACTAAACTCAGAGATGCTAGTTAAATCACATGTCTGGGAATTCCGAAGCGTATGTCTGAGTGACTTAGATGGGGGTTTCCTGTCTCTTCAGATTATGACTCTTCTTGCTTCTGACCATACTTAGAGATATTCCGTTGAAAACTGGCCCTGATGGATTAGGCAGGAGGAAATGCTCTGTTGAAACTGGCCCTGATGGATTAGGAGTGGAGGTACACCACCCGCTGCTGTGTGTTCATTGTTGACCTGGCGAGGAGCTGGAGTGCACTGCGTGTTTGCTGTATTTTTGTCACCAGAGACTTCCAAGTCCTTCCAATCTGTGTCTTGTTGTACACTCTGTTCTTTGGTCACTGGAGGCCGCCGCTATTAATTGATGACAAGGTATAAAAAGGAAAACTTGCATAACTTTATGAACAGGTATCGATCTTTTAATAGGCATGTATCTCTTTGGCATCTAACAAGTATTTCTTGGTGTCCTCACATCCGAGAGAAGAATGGGTACTTCTCGAGTGCTTGAGTTGGAGAATTTAGTGTCCTTTTTCCTGGAATGATGATGTTCTTGTTCTAGTTTGTTGTCAAGAGCACACACTTGCTATGAAAATGCTCTGGGAATATGTCACAATTTTTTCTTCTCCCATGCCAAATGCAAGAATCGGTATTTTCTGTCTGTTTAATGTGGCAACCTGGCGAATTTTTAGAGAATACCAAATGTGATCTCCCTAAAGCCATGACACCCAGGAGTGTCTCTTCAGATAGCTTACCTGCAGGAACTAGAAATTCATCAAGCCCAAGGCTGAACTCTCCCTATCAGTCTCTGCTTTCAGCAGCATCTCTCCAGGTAAGCCATTATCAGTTGCAACCCTCTGCATTCAGCTCCCTTTCCAGGATTTTGGCATTCAAGTTTACTTTGTGTCTTCCCTTCTTTTCCTGGTCCAAGAGAAGCAACAGGTTCTCAGCGGTTCAGCCTTTTCAAGCTATGAGTAATGACCTCTTCCGACCACCTTTATTGCTGGGACTAAAATTGAAAGCAAACTTTTCTTCTCAGAGCTCTAAGCTCCTCTACTTCTTGTAACAACACTGAGAGAATCTGCATGATTTTTGAGAATTTAAGAGTTTTCGTTATTACTGCCTATAATTGTGACAACTGTGGTCTACATAAGAGCAACCAGCCCAGTAGGCATGACGAGCTATATCTAATTCATATAAAGCACTCTATGGGCTAGCGGCTAACACTGCATGGCAGAATGAGGCCAGGAAGCCTGAAGGCCCAGCTTATCAATTACAGCCCTCTATGAATAAATGTATTGCAGCTCTTCCCAGCTCAGTGTGCTGGGGACGTGAGATTGGTCCCCCAGAATTCCTCTGCGCGGTTGAAACTTGATCCAGCAGAACGCCTTTATGCCTTTTCAGATCCCGCATTCATCTCCATCCTCACGTTCGGGGAAGGTTAGGACATCCTTTACCGCATCTCCTGCTGGCTTCTGCCTGCCTAGCTGCCTGGTTTGACAGCTTACATTTGAAAGCAACAAGTAGGTCTCCATGTTCCATAATTAATGTACACTCACACTGTTCTGGGAAGCGGCAAATGTGACTGCGGATGTGAGGGCTGAAGAGGCAGCATGCCGTCAAAGGCTGCATCTAAGAGGGGCACTTATGCAGTGTCTCCTTAGCTCTGACAATACAGCATGTTCAGGGCTGGTTGCTGGCCACAGAATCTGGTAGTGGCTCTGGCAAGCCACTAGCAGCAGGCAGCTCTCATTTGTTTTACTGCCTAGCACCAGAGCCGGATCATTGTTTATTATGGCTCAAAGGCAGTAATCATTTCACATAATGCGAGGATTTTTTTCACTCAATTATTTTCATGCTTTGGGCTGATGAGAATAATAATCATGTGTTGATTACTGGTATCTTGACTGATGATGCTTAGGAATGCAGGTCACTGCTCATTCCTAACCATTTCCCCTGAAATATTGAAGGTGGTGATTTGGAATCTCATTCAACCAACTCTCTCCCGTCCCAAAGTTTCTGATGCCGAGAAGACAGTCCAAGATAATTTTTTTCAGGGGTCCCCAATTCCTGCAGTCTGCCCTAGGGGATAATTTATGCTGATTTGTTCTGAAGAGACAGACATACATAATTCATGTCTTGTGCATTGTGGTTTTTGGCCATTGAAAATACTATCTCTCTTCTGCTTCTGGCAGTGCTTGCAGGAACTAGCTACAATAAACATTTCATACCTCAGTGGACACTCTTTTCTCAGCTAATAGAAGCCTGACTTAAATGCAGACTTCATCATGAGAGGAGTGTATTTAATAGTGAATTCAGCTAAGCATTTTTCCTTCCAAAGCATAAAATGAGCTTATTATCAGTATCAATAGTTGGTTTTTCTCAAAAGGAGTCAAGGTGAGAACAGGCATGAAAGGGAAATTAAACTGAAACTCTTGGTAGTTTTATGGTTGGAGGCCAGTTTAAAACTCAAACTCTAATAAATGCTTTTGAACTAGCTAGGAGAACGGCTAGGGTCAGAAAGCCCACAGATTTGAAGGGAAGTGTCAGGGCTGGTTTTTCCATGCAGAAGGCAGAGGGCCATGCAAAGTAGAGATTTCTGAACATTTGGTGACTGCGGGTGACTGGATACAAACAGCGGGATGAAGTATACACGGTGCAAGCAAAACCATAGCAGTCTTTAACAAAGTCTAATTCCTGCCCATAACACCCTCCAGTGGCTTCTCTTCTAATGAGGGCTGAAGGCCAAGGAACCTGCATGATGAGTCGGTCTCTACTAATGCCTTGTCATCTTCCAGCTTCCTGCTGTCCTTCCTCACCACGTTCCTGCTACTGAGACCTTCCTCTGCTTTTCTATAACCACATGTCTTTACCTGGGAAAAACTTGCTCACAGGATTCACTCTATGATGTAGGAGGTTCTTCTGTCTATGTGTTGCTTACATTGGTTGAATAAAGAAAATGCCTTGGCCTTTTGATAGGGCAGAAATTAGGTAGGCGGAGTAGACAGAACGGAATGCTAGGGGGAAGAAGGGCAAAGAGGCAGACGCCATGGATCTCCTGCCTGGGACGGACGCCAGTTAGAATCTTTCCAGTAAGCCACAGTCAGGTGGCAATACACAAATTACTGGAAATGGGTTAAATTAGGATGTAAGAATTAGCCAATTGGGGCTGGAGATTTAGCTCAGAGGTTAAGAGCATTGCCTGCTCTTCCAAAGGTCCTGAGTTCGATTCCCAGCAACCACATGGTGGCTCACAACCATCTCTAATGGGGTCTGGTGCCCGCTTCTGGCGTGCAGGCATACACACAGACAGAATATTGTATACATAATAAATAAATAAATAAATAAATAAATAAATATTAAAAAAAAGAATTAGCCAATAAAAAGTTAGAGCTAATGGGCCAGGCAGTGTTTAAATGAATACAGTTTCTGTGTGATTATTTCAGGTGTAAGCTAGCAGGGTGGCCGGCACCAAAAGCAGGCCCTCTCTCCTTGTAACAACTCTAAATGCTACTTCGTCTGAGGATGTCTGTGTTTACTCTCCCCAAACCCACTGTCGTCACCTTGTTAGATGTTCATGCACACATCATTGTCGTCTGTTACATTTTGTATAGTTGATTCACGTGTGAGTTCAATCGGGACATCTGGATTGCTGCTGAAGCTGCTTAGGGAGTGATACATCATCTAAAGAGTTATTAATTGAATGCATAAATGAGAGCATTGATTTACAAATATTTAAGCCATAAAAACTACCTTAATGGCTTGTTACAACTTAAATGATCAAGTTCCTAAAATTTCTGATTTGTTGGGCTGGGTATATGTATTTCTTATGAGTTTTCAGACAGTGTAAAAGCACACTTGGGAGTACTGCACAATACGGATAGTCCCTTCTAGTACGGTATTCTGACCACGGGCTTTATAGATCCACATTTGCAACTATTAGCCTGGAGGTCCTTAAGCAGGCCCTTGAATGTGCATTCCAGTCACCCATGCCTCCTATGCCCACATTCATGGGTAGATTGCCTGTTTCTTTCTAGCCCTTTGTTGTGGTTCTACAGGTAGATACCATATCCTTAGGTATTAATCACTATAGCTACACCCTTACCTTTGCCTTGGTTCCTACTCTAGCTAGTTTACTTGACCCAGAAACCACCAAGACTGTGCTTTGCTTTTATCCAAATTCTTAATCTGTAGCTTCTCTTGTGTGTGTCACCCCCTCCCCTGTTTAAGATTCATTCTGCAACTCCTCATTGCTTATTGACCAGTTGTCCATCACTCTTGACAGATGTCAACTGCACAGAGGCCAGCCCCATCCCAGAGTTAGCTACATTATCAGATATTCCTGCCATGAAGGTAAAGTCACTGGAGATGAAACTCCCTTTCCTATAAATAATGATGATCATAAATAGTTCTCAACAAGGCTTTTTAAGCTTCTAGAATTCTTCTAGTCACTTTATACATCAATTTATTTGATCCTTAAACTAAGAATCTCATTTCAAAGATAGGCAAATGGAGGTTCAGAGAAATCCAGTTACATGCCCAAGGTTTCTGAAGTGAATCAACGATTTAAACCTGTAGTTCTCAACCTGTAGGTCTTGATTTCTTTGTGGGGCCAAATGACCCTTTTAAAGGAGCTTACATATCAGGGATCCTGTGTATCAGATATTTACATTACTATTTGTAACAGCAGTAAAAGTATAATTATGAAGTAGCAATGAAAATAATTTTATATGTCTCCACAACATGAAGACCTGCATTAAAGAATCACAGCATTGGAGAGTTTGAGAACAACTGGTTTGAACCCAGAAATTTGGGTATAGGAGTTTTCAATTTGTCTTTCAAGCTGTGACTGATGTATGGTCCAGAAAGTATGTAATATTACCTGGAGAACTAGGGATCTGTGTGCCTATGTCAGTTTACTGAGCTACGCATAACCATACAAAATCATTGAGCACCTTTCTTGGGTAGCTAGATATGGCAGACACCGTGAAGACCAGCATGTATGAGATGCAGCATGAGGTCATTACTTCATGGAGGTGATTCATCCTCTTCCACTTTCTTAGTTATAGAACCTTGGCCCAATCATTCAACTCTTTTGTGACTTTTGTCTCACCTTTGCAGTACAGATAGCATGACTGGTGCGTACTTCAGTGGTAGAGAGCGTGCCTGGCATACACAAGGTCATCGGCTTGATCCACAGTGCCCTAAAAAGGCATCTGACCATAACAAGCATTTGCCTCAATATAGTCAAGAGAAAATAGGACAATAGGTTTCAAAAGGTACTTAGGCAGGTAGATAATGCCTGATGAAAGAAGTAATCAGCTCAGCTTCATAAAAGTATTTGTAAATAAGCTTTTTGACCATTCGTTAACCAATCCTTGAGCATTTAAGTGACAGCGACTGCGCTGACACGGAGGCTTCAGAGAAGAAAATGTGTGTCTGGTTTTTCCTCTCAAAACTTTTTTCAGCATCCATGCTGCATTCAGCTTTTTCTCATTGGCTGACCTCTTTAACCATAGTTAAAAGTGGCGTTATAGTTAATTTTAGACTTATACAAGAAACATACCAAATACTTCTTATTTGATCAGTTTTATGAATCATGAGCCTTCTAATTTAGCCTTTCCGTGACTGGGCGGGTATGATGCACCATGACACATCTTCATTTCATCCTCGTATTTTACCATCCATGAGTTTCAAGTCATCATTCTTGTCCAAACAACAGAGTTATATCATGGTGAGATGATAGAGTATTCTAGATATTCAAATTATGAAAGAGGCAGGATTTGTGCTTTTGCATATACTACACTGTTTATACACAAATTATGTGTAATACCACTGAAAGTAACAACACTCTATACAAATAAATATGTAAAGCAAATGTATGTGTGTATAGTTTATAGATACATGCATTCACAAGCACCTATTTGTAATCATACAAAATTTACATCTCGCTGAGCCTATGGGACCAATTTAATCTTGGTGCAAGAAGCCTAAGGCAACATCAAACTCTGCATAGACAAGTACTTATTAGGTGCTTACTAGGACGGCTCATAGAAGCTTTCAGAAATGGGGTTGACAGATCGAAATGAAAGTGAATACATAAAAGCCCGGCTGTCTAGAAAGCTCCGGGTTGCATCTTTCTCTTTGCAAAGAATTTTTTAAGTGATATTTTGTTGGATAGTATTGAATGATCTAAAACTACATTCCCTTCAAGAAAACAAGTGATCAGACTATTTTTCATTTAGAATATTGATTTTAAAGTTCTATTACATTCTACTGTTACTAGAGACTGAAACACACATACATACATGCACGCATGCATGCAAACACACACACACACACACACACACACACACACACAAAACCAGACTCACAGGATCATCTTTTGAGAGTAGGACTGAGGAATATGAATTTTAAGAAGCATCCCAACTGTTCTGCCTTTGATATGTAGCCAACATAAAGGTGTAAATTAAAAACAGGCAGGGTACCATTCATAGCTATTAAGAAAGGAGCCAGGAAAGAGGAGGAAGATGCAATGATTATTTAAAAGGGAGTTAGACAAGGTACTGCAACACTGAGAAGCAGGTAAGGAGATTTAGCACCTGTTGTGCTGAAAGTGGGAGGAATTACAAGAAAGCATCCACTCAGGGATGATCAAAGATAAGATAAAGGTGATGTTGTCAGAAGATGCCAAAAGTAACTGGAGATAGGGAGTAACAGGCACGTTCAAAGGACATATATTGAGATATAGAAAGCTTAGACATGCCATTATTTAGGGTTTTGATTTTTAAGAATCCTCTGTGAAGGGTTTTCTTATCTTAGAGTAAAAGCTCACATTTCTATTTTCTTAATTGTCTTTTATTTTCTAAAGCACATAGACACACATGTATTCCTGCAAAGATTTCCTGTCAGTTCACCACTGTTAGCTGTTTTAGAGAGTAATTTCAACTTCATGGGGCTACTGTGGACATTAGAAACAGTGATGAGTGAGGAGTTCTTAGAATAGATTCTACCATGTCCATATTATGACAAATTATATTGATTACTATTAGTAATTAATGTGCAATTCCATGACTTCAAAGGTATGCCCTGTTTGTTAGAACTTGGTTGGATGTTAGACAGCAAAACTTCAAGACATAATAGTCTAGGGTACCCAGAGAACTAGTGATGGTACTCTTGAGAGTGAGACCATACCTCTAGTAAAGAACACAAGAAAAGAAATCCAGAACCTCAGAAATGAACAAAGATGTTACAAAGGACAGCAGAGTTGAGATGATAGGGCAAGCTTGCATCTGAGGAGAAGCCATTCTGGCCTGAAGAGGCTGACTATAGGTAGGCAATAGCTAGCTATCATTGAAGTTGCCCACAGTGAAAACTTTTGGAAGAGGACAGTGTAGTAAATAAATGAACATTCTGGAACAATAACTACTTTTAACCCAAACCAGGATAAAAGAGAGCATTTTCTTAGATGAGGCCATTTCTGAGAAAAATATGAACTTAATTGTATATTTGCTTTAGCCTTTTAATACTGAAATTTGAGTAATGAACTTGATTTTTCACACTGATTAATAATCATAGCACTCTGATGAACTCACTGGTATTTAAGTAATTATCTCAGCAAACTCTGTAGCAAAGTATTATTATACAGAGGTGGCAAACATCGCTCATTTATGAACTCTGAGTATGGTGATTGCGAATGCATTAAATGACTTGAAAATGGATAAAGGAAGCATAAGCAGTCTGTGTTCAACAGCAGAGAAGTAGTTGCTCTGGTCCTAGTTGCACAGAAATGAAGGAATAAAGTAATACTCCCTTAGTTGGAGTGAATAAGGCACTGAGACATTTTCTCAGAAACTATTAGCCAAGACAAAATTCGGTATGTTATGATCCTATACTGAAAACAATAGACCAACATGCAGCTTGAGGAGATGGTACTGTTAGGAGCAAACCACAAGGACCAGTCTCATAAGGATGCAAAAATAGAAGCACTATAAATGATGACCGTAGATTTAAAAAAGAACACCGTAGAAATGTGTTTTTTTTTTTTTTTTTAGTTTCTTAAATCATATAAACTCACATTTCAGTTTGGAAAAAAATAAACTTTGGAGACAAATTAGCTCGGGGTACAACACTGCTTCATTTGTACAAACACTTCCTTTGTTGAAACGTAGGCAGGAACACAATTAAGTGGTCAGCAATGGTTTAATTTATCAAATAAAAGACAGATTCTTAGTAAATGACTACAACAGTATACTAATCCCATGTTCAGGTGTTGAAAATATTGCATCGGATGCAAAAGATGTGCTCTTTTAAGGGAAAGAAAATATAAAAATAAAGAAAAGAAATATAGCTGGTTAACAATGGTTAAGCACATAGAAAAAATAAAACAGAGAAGAGGTATTGATGGGAAGGCTGCAACTTAAGAGAGTGGATAAAGAAGGCCGTGAAATGATGAGAGAAGGGTGTGTGAGAGGAGAGGTAGAGCTATGGTGTTCGCTGGAGGAAGATTGCCCCTGACAGAAGAGAGAGCCGGTATGAAGGCCAGAGGAAGCAAGGAAGGCAGAGGAGGAGGAGAACGACAGGAGACAGCAACCAGCGAGGTGAGCCAAATCACACAGACTTCCAGAGTTCATTTGATTTGGAGTCAGGAACTACTGCAGGTTTTTACGTCTCATAAAACCTTAAAGATCACAAAAGATTCTAAGGAGGCAAGAATGAAGCAGCTTATAGGACTATTTAAACAATCAGTCAAGAAATGGCATGGCTTGTACAAAGACTGTGGATGTAAGGGCCAGAGGCTTGAGTTCAATGCATGTCCTAAAGGAGATATGACATGCAGTGTGGCCGAATAATCAAAATGATAGGAAAGCTATTACTTGCTGTCCACTAATGCATGGAAGCGTGCTTTCAGTCTTTGTTCTGAGACAGGGCCTCACTCTGTAGCCCAGGCTGGCCTGAAATGCCCTGTGCTGAACAGGCTGGCCCTGCCTTGTTGAGCTCCCCCTGGGTCTGCTTCCTGAGAGCTGGAATTATAGTTGTGTGTCATCATGCCCAATTTGGGAGTATGCTTTATATCCTAAAAAGGATAGCTATTCAAAATGGGTACCAAACTACTATGCTCGATTCTTAAAGACCTGTGGGTTCAGATGGGGGGAAAATGGTCAAAGATCTCCTCACTCCTCAGACTTTTTGACTAGAAGAGATACAAGTACCCCTCAATATCCGGCCTACCTGTGTCTCTACAAAGCCGCCAGGCCTTTCTACATTTGTGTCTAATTGTGATGCCAATCATGGGAATTAAAAACCAGCTTCTTAATCTGTGATGTCACTGACATTTACACAGATGCTTACACATCCACCTGGTTTACACAGTACAGGTCATTATGGAAGAGCAGTCAAGTATGTTAGGTGTCATCTGAAGATACATCACTCTACCTTAGTGCTCACCTGGGTTTCAGCTTCTGCTTAATACTTATTATTGAAGATTTTGTCACCTTGTTAGAACAAAGTAAAGAACCAGTCTGCTGTGGGCTTCTCTAAAATGGGCTCATATCTTACTTGCTTTTTTTTTTTTTTATTAGTGGCATCTTATGTGGAACACACTCAATATATGTTTATTGGTAAAAAGCTTAATTAGGCTTGAGCATAGGTGAACTAGATACCAATCAGAATCAATGAAAAATGTCATTGAAAATAATCGCCATTCCTAAGAGACAGAGAAGCTATTCAGCATATTCAGGAATAGTGACTTATAAAGTTAGTTTAAGTGCACGTACCAAGGTAGCAGGCATTAATAAAGAGGTAAGCATGGCTCACAGTTAGTATATCAATTATTAGTATATGAATGAATACTTAAAAACAATTTATTCTCTAAAGTAGCTTGACTAGTTCATTACAAATGTTTATTCTATTAATTTGCATAGCAAATACTACTCTTGCTGGCAGGTACAAATCTAAAAAAAATCAGTTCACTTTCTTTATCATGATTAACATAACAGTATGAATTCTGAATGTGATTAATTTGTGTACCTTCCAGAGGTGCTAAACCTCGCAATGCCACAGTGTGTGAACATGTGAAATAATATGTATTATTTCCTAGGAATAAGGACTTAAACCCCACAGTCCTTTCCATACTCCTCTTATTCTTGACGTCCATTCCGCAATAGTAGCACATGGTTTGTTGTTGGATTTAGATAGTGTCAGAAGACTTGAATTTGAATGGGGCTCTGTTATTTATTGGCTCTTTTCTCTCAAAAGTCCCCTTTCTACATCTCTACAATGGGGACAATCAGGTTGCCACACGATGGTGTGGGTGAGATTAGCTGAGATAATGGAGATGTGGGTCTCCAGTGTTGGCAGTAATTCCTGTCTGACTGGCCACATCTAGAAATCCGCCAGCTCACTTCCATCAATTTTCTAGTTGTCCAGAGCACACACTCATCTATCAAAGGAAAACAAATCATTACAGAGTGCTATTAGCAATTCTATTCTTAAATCATTGGGCAAAACTACACTTCACCATAATCCTCTGAATCCTCCTTAAAATACCTTCAATCTGGCGAGCTATTGTGGCAGCCAACTGGGGGGGGAGGCAGGCAGTACCTATTAAAAGTTGTTTAGGGATTAGGGCTCAGAGAACAGCTGGGTACCTTTGTTACCGCCAAGCTGCTGACTCAAAATGATGAAGAAGAAAAAAAAAAAATCCTCACCGGGATGAAGAACAGAGAGAAAATCCACCGACCACAGAGTTGGGTAGGGAGGTGGTGGAGAAATAAAAACAGCATTGGCCTTTGAAAACAGATTGCTCTGCCTTCCTGTCATGAAGTAAGTGAACAGGCATTTACCATTCCACATGGGACCTAATCCAACTCTAAAAGAAATACTACATGATAAAACCCCGCTCCAGCTGCAGGCTGTTTTGTCTTAGTCTCCCGGTGCTTTGTTTGGGGAAACATTTGTTTCTGGGCTTACATTATGAGAATGACCATCTCATGCCTCTCACTATGGCAGGAATGCTGACCACAGAGAGGTCCCACTGGGTGTTAGGGAGAGACAACAATAAATACAATGCACGGAGCTAACTGCTCCAGCCTTCTGGTTCCAGACATTCAAGGCTTTGTGGATTTAGTTTTAAGTCGTGAAACAGCAGGTACTAGAAATACCTTTCATCTCTCACTGCCTTTGGGCAATCCTCCACTGTCCTGGAAGAGGCAAAGTGGCAGAATAGAATTTCACAGCCCCGTTTACAGATAAAGCCATTGAAAGACTGAGTGTTGGAGCAACTGAGCCAAGGCGCAGCAACAGCTGGTGAGACAATGGGGATCCTGGCTTGCTATTGGCTGTCCATTGGCACAGACAGATCCTCCAGAAATATTCTCTACATGCCTGAGATGTTAACAATGAACACCGTGGCACGCCAAGGTTGTTCTTCAGTTTAGTGGAGTCAGAGGAATCTCAGCCAGTGGTGCTGTGTGAGGAAAATAGCAAGCAGAAAGGAATAAATTTTTTATATGAAGCTTTCCACCTCTTCTTGGAGAGCGAGAAACCTGAAAATCTTACTCCTATGTAGCCTCATTCTCTTTAAGCAACTTTTCCAAAATAAACTCCTGCAACTCTCATAGTGTACGTGCTAGAGGACACGGTAGACACAGAAGCCTGTGCTACTGTGACTGTCAACGTCATGGTAAACAACAACAACAGCAACAAACAAATCTCTTCTGCCCTGTGTTTGCTGCCATGGTTCCTTCAGGCTCCTCTAGTTGTGTTTCTCAGGGCTTTGCTCATGTCCGTGGGGTCCAGCTCATAGTGTTACAATAGATAAGCATTTATGACTCTTCTAGCCACAGCTCGTTGATTTCTTGGCATGTCTTCAGAGAAACTAGATTCCTAGACACAAAGGAATTTCAAAGAAAGTTAGGCATGGAGCAAGAGTCCGGACACCCAGTATAGGAGCATGACGGAAGCACTGAGGTGATTCTAGGAGGGGGATCTCTCAGCAGTTACCCAAAGTCCCTGTCTTTCTGTCCTTGCTTACTGCTGTGCCTCATTGAAACCCACAGGAGCCGGAAGAGTCTGAAGAATTAGTATCCCTCAAGAGGCAGGGGGATGTTTAAGAGGAAGGCTAGAAGCTGCCATAGCACAGTTTATAAAAGGATTCCTGGAGGGTTGGAGATGGCTCGGTGGGTAACCTACTTGCCGTGCAATCTGAGGACCTGAGGTCAAGTAGCAGAACTCATCATGTAAAGCTGGGCATGTGGTGACAAATGATGTAGTTCCAGCATCCCACCTGTGCGAATACCCAGGGGGCAAGGTCCAGCTGAGAACAATACAGCGGCCCCATCTCAAATGCAGTAGAAGATGAAAACCAACATTTGGGAGTGTCCTACGACCTTTCACATGAGTATGACCACAGCAACATAAATGAAACCACTTCTCTCTCTCTCTCTCTCTCTCTCTCTCTCTCTCTCTCTCTCTCTCTCTCTCTCTCCCTCCCTCCCTCCTTCCCTCCCTCCCTCCCTCACCCCTCTGAATTAATTAATACATTAATATCAATTAGGAGATTTCATCTTTTTAATACATATTTAGGGGATATATATTGTCGTGAAATGCCATCATGCATAAACCTTGAGGCCTTTTCATTCTACATTCTACTCCGTGTTAAATGCTGTTCTTAGCAAGCTGGTGCCATCTGTGAAGTGTTAACAAGTATTTAAAGAAAACAAAGCCTGGTCATTTATTAAATTCACCAGACGACAGCAGAAGCTTTGGCTGAGTTCGTAAATCTGCTCAAGTCACGTGCACAGTCTCCTTGAAAGGCATTTGATCTGCAAATAACGATTTCACCTTCTGCCCCTTCCCATCACTTTCCTCTGAGCCGCTGTGAGTTCTATTCTTGTAAGCCCAACTTTAAATAGCATTTCCACTGGGAAGAGGCAGCTCATTTATATGAACTTTTGCAGGTCTTCCTGGCAAGAGATGCTTCATTGCAGCTCCCTTTGTTTGGAGGCCTCCACCCCTTCCCCGTCCAGGAGGTGCCTCCTCAGCGGATGGGCTTCATCCACCCCACTTGCTCTACCTCACACCTGCAAGGTGTTTGGTCCTGGGGCCAGAACTTGCTGGGGCATTCAGCTGCCTGTGCAGCAGCTGCTGCTCTGCTCCCCAGTGAACATCTTCTAACAACACAGCTCCTTGGCTGCTGTTGAACAGGCAGAGGGGCAGCTGTGAAGGGCAGAAGAAAGCTGATGTTTCATTTTTTCTTTCTTTTGGAAATTCTGCTTTGGGATCTTGTTCCTGCTTTTTTTACCATCAATTTCCAAAACATATATATTCCAGGCAGTTAGGTAGATAGGGATTTTTACAATGTATTCTCGTTAGGAAACACTGCCTGGGTTCCTTTGTCCCAGAAGCCAAGGATTTATGCAACCCATGAAGAACCCAGCTATTCTTATGTGTGATTCTTGAAGGAGAGGACTTTCCAAGCCAGACTAGAAAAGGGAGACAATGTCTTTAGGTTGTCGAATAAACGACAAGATGCCCCCACATCCTGGCTTGGAGACCCAAGACTTTTCTCCCAAAAAATGTTTTCAGGGGTGACAGTGATATACCGTTTTCTAACAAATTTTAAAAACATATGTATAAGTAAGTAATTTCCTACTTTCTCTGCACAAGGACTTTTGAATTTTTCTTTGTTTTGTTCTATCCCATAGAAGAATAAAACAGCCGTTTCCGTTGGCTTAGTTGGAATTGCTGGTATGTTGGCATTGCAGACTGTGAATGAGTGCAATGACTGTGGTTAGCTAGGAACACTGTTAACGGTGATTAGTAGCTGACACTGGAGTCCCTCTCTGTACTAAATATTTTGCCAATGACAGGACTAACATCCCTGTTTTGGTATTAAAATGTTTTATGAAAAATTAATTTGTGTATTAGCTCATAACACATTTACTCTCGAAAACATGCTCCTTGGGGTCTTTTGATGCATGGTTTGGAACTGGTTTCTATTATAACCCTTTCCTAACATCTGCTTAGTTAACACACAATCTTTCTGTGTTTGTGATTTATGCTTCAGAAGGATTTGGACAGACAAAAGTGGACAAAGCCATAAATTTTTTATAGGGCATATTTTAAAGGACACCCTTTTAAATTCAGAACCTGTACTCTATGCCTTTTCTAAAATCAATCCAGTAAATAATCCCAAGGGAACTGTCATATTGATGAAGGCTGTCACACATAGAAACGTCTAATAGACTCTGAACTAAACTGGAGAAATGTTGGCTAAAGTCAATATGACCTCTTGGATTGCATATGTGCACTACCCTATATATGGCAAAAGTTATATGAGGCTACTTTCAGTAAAAGCATTTAAATTTCTTGTGGACTTTTCCATCAATACTTACACGTTGCAGAAGCAGCATTACTTTAAAATTTTTTAAGGATGTCTTAGTGTATTCAAATCAGAACAAAATCCACCTTTTGAACACACTGTCGTCATAGCACAATAAGGATCTGCATATTGGACATAAATTATTAATTGAAGGGTATGTATGAATGTAAGTTCCTAACTGTTAGGTTTTTCTGACTTCTTGCTTTCAATTCCTTTTTTAAATAAGAAATGAATGTAAGTAACAGAAACTAATGCACATCCACATATAAGGCTGATATAATATGACCTTACCAGGTAGATGATTTAATGTGGTCATTCAATAACTATCTTTCAGTGGGCAAAATTGATTATCGTTGGAATGGTATCAGATACAGGTAGGAGTGTAGTTTTTAGTAAAGAGCTTTGAGACTTAGGAAGTCTCCCTACAGAATACTAAGAAAGAGTTAAGAATTTAAAGTAGAGCCCAGGGTTTCCCTGCTGGTGAAGACAATTACAGAAGCAGCCGAAGAGCAGTGCCTGGCTGCTCTGTTCGGTGATCACCATCTGAAGGTGAAGAAGGAAGCTTTGGAAACAGACACCAAAGGTCACATAGACCGTATGTTCTGTTTAGAGACACTCTCTTTACTAACAATTGGGCAATTAGTTATTCCTTACCATTGAAAGCAAAGGGCACAGACTACCTGAAGACCAAGGGAACGGTTAGGAACCAGAGAGACTATTCATCCTGAGCAATACACTTTTTCCCACGTGGACAGATATTTTTATTTTATTGCTACTTTTTGTGACTCCTGGTTAGCCAAAGCACAGGTGCCTGGAAAGCAGAGAGGCTAAAATTTTTAGTGTATTTAAGGCTAGAGATACATTTTTCTCTTGAAGACAGAATTTCTGACTGGTGAAGGCAATAACCTCACCCTGCTCCAAAACTGGGTTCCTTAGAAAACTGTTCAAAGAAAAGGTACTACTTTTGGAAAGATGGAAAAGAAGACAATGTGGTAAGACTTCAGGCGATGGACTCTTTTAACTACACCAGCAGATGGAAGAATCTAATGACATGCATGAATGAGAAGAGGCAAACAGATCCATCTTAAGACCATCAATATGGTGGGTAGATACTACTTACCCATTAGGTAAAGAAAATTCACAAGTTACAAACACCAGAATGCTTCTAAAAATGAAACAGCAAAAAACTCACCCTGGGCCAGAGATCTAAACAAAACCCAGGGAACATAGAGAGTCACTACTGTGTGTAAATGAGGGGCCATGTACAGCAGAGGAAGGTATAATGCATATCCCAATTAGTTAAAACAAGACAGAGGTATAAAAAAAAACCCAAGCTACTTCTTTTCTTACTCTGGTTAACTTCCTATTTCAAGAGCCAGCCAAACGTAAGACCTCCCTTCGACAGGTAGAAAATACAAGTGTTGGGAAAGCAAGCACTCAACTGCCGGGCACAAAGCTATCTCTGCTCACGGAATGGAAGCTAGTCTGTGGTGGGACTAGTCACACACAACTAATTATGTGGCAAAAAGCAACCCCCTGTAACTTTCTGGAAGCTCTATCTTTCTGGAAGTTTCCACAAAGTTAACATTGTTCCTGTCTTCTTCAACTCTAGAACCGTCTCTTGCTTAGCATCATTCTGTTACTGAAATCGGAAGCCCTTTCTGAATTTACGCACAGTGTGCTTTGCTTAGACGGACCTCCTCTGCTTTTCTTGTTGGTGGATGCCACCTCACTCTGCAGCAGCTCTGCTGATCTTCCATTTCCTCACACGCTATCTTCCCAGAAGCCAGAGGCAGCTTAACTCTTCTTTCCAGTCATTTTGTCTCTTAGAGGTTGTCTCCTACTTTTTTATTATTCCCAGCTATGTCATGTTTATTTTTGTAATACTCGTGATGGCACAATGCTAGCATTTCCATGTAGGGATCAGTGAATCACTGCTGTCTCAACAGCTTCTTTCTGTTGCACTAACAGAATGCCACAAACTGGATAATTTATAAGGAAAAGAAATTTATTATAGTTGTGTAATTTTTAAAACTTTATGTTTTCAGAAATTAGAGTTTAATGCATAGGTAAAAGAAAAAAACAGAGAAAGGCAGGAAGAAAAGGGGTAGAGAGGCTCAGAGTTAGAGGATCAAAAGAAGGAGCAAGTCCACCTAGGTACATTTACACAATGGAGTATAGCACAGCTGTTAAAATTTAAATGATAAGATTTTCAGATACATGGATAAAACTAGAAAAATAATCATCCTGAGTAAGCTATCCCAGATCTATAAAGATAAATATGGTATGTATTCACTTATATGTGGATGGTAGCTTTAAGTCATTGATAGCCAAACTTCAGTCCATACAGAGAGGTTAGGTATACAATAAGGGACTGTGTGGGCGTGGGCAGATCTTATTAGAAAAGGGAATAGAATAGATAGTTATTTGAAAGATTGGGAAGGTTCTGGAATGGGAGAATCAAGTGGATAGGAGAGGGAATTCTGGGAATAAGCTAAAATTGTAGGTCATACGGAAACCTAATACATAAAAACTTTCATCCTCTTGCCTATTGGTTTTCTAATGAGAGACAGAAAGGAAGTGGATCTGGGTAGGAATCAAGGTGTGGAAGAACTGGGAGGAGTAAAGGGAAAGGAAACTGTAATGAAGATATAGTATGTGAGCAAAATCTATTTTTATTTAACAAAAATAATTTTAAAATAAATTAACTCTATTCTCAATAACTAAGACATTCCTGCAATAAGGGTTGTACCCAGGAAAAACCTTCAGGATCTGTAGACACCACTTTGCTCCACCTTCGAACTCAGGTACACTAAGATAATGGTTCCAGCACTGTAACTAAATAGAATACATTGAAGTCCTAGCAACCCCGAATGACTGAAAGACTGAATGAATTAGCTCTAGGAACTCAAATATGTGTATTAACCGTTCCATCAACTCTGCAGCCAGTTTCAGTAGAACCCTCTTAAAATGCTTCTAATTTTGGAGCAGTTACTCTGCCAGGTGACAGCTTTGATACATACAGAGTTAAGAATTCATTGACAATGTTATTACAATCTTAGAAGGTTAGAATTTTAGATACTGTATTCTCTGCGAGGGAACAGAAGCACAGTGAAGTAAAGAAAGGCTCTCAAGAACACACTAAGAATAATAGTTCAGACTAGGGTAGTAAATTTCAGAGTATACCCCCTACCAGACTACCCCAGTTTCAACGAGAAGATTTGTGAATGCAGGTTCTTCTTGCCTAATTCTGAAAAATGACCCCGTAATTTCATTTTCTGGCATGATAAGAGGCATTTTAGCCTAAGTAACATTTATAATGGATTTAATTTGAGACCATGCCAGGACAGGCATTTATCATGGTTCATTTAAGTAACTGTTCATTAAGAAAAGCATGGTGAGGCCAGAAGGAAGGCTCTAATGAGACATAGTGTGTATAGAAAACCAAGAATCTTGGCTTCTGGTGTCCCGTCCACTCACATTGGAGAGTTTTAAGAGCTTCCTGCTGAGATACGGATGCTCTAGGGGAGTGGATCAGCACTGAAGTCAAAGGAAACTGATCCTGCAAACAGTATATTTTAAAAACTAGGTTCCTTATGTGCAATTTTTAAATTTTATGTGTGTGTATTAGAGAGAGAGAAAAATGAGGGAGACAGAGAGAGAGAGAGAGAGAGAGAGAGAGAGAGAGAGAGAGAGAGAGAATCCCTTATGATCTAATGATATTGGTATGTATCTGTCTTTTGTATCCTGTATATAAATAGCATCACATCTAAGACTTACTGCTGAGTATGGATAATGAAGTAGTGAGCATCCTTGAAGCTGCCTGGAGGGAACTCTGATGGGTTCTAACTCCGCCATTATGAGTCTCCATTGCTGAGACATTGGACTAGAGATGATGTTTAGTCTCCCAATTTTGTTCTCAATAGGCACAATGCTAGGGTACCCTTATCTAGTGCTATGTCACTGGGTCCTTTTCTATTTTCTTTCTGCTCTCTGACCCACTTCCCTGGTGTGCTCTGTTAGGAGCCCAAGTTCACAAGCTCTTTAAGGCCACTGGCAGACTTAGGACCACTCCTTCGTGTAAGTACCACTCTGGGTGAAAATAGGAACTTCACTGTGAAACCAAGCCTATTTTCCCACGGGCGCTGAACAGGGTGAGCTATTTTATTTTACTTGTGGGTGATTTTTCAAACCCATTTAGCTTCATTTATTGCATTTAGAGTGTAAATCAAGTGTTGAGTGATTATCATTCTACGTCTCTACAAACTACATTTTGCTTGCTTTCTTATTATTTTTTTGTTGATGCTAGCAAAGGGGGTTGATTCATTAAAAGTTGGCTGTGATCTCTTCAATTTCCCACCAAAATTTATTCAATTGCAGAAAAGGCAAATTACTAGTAATTTATCTTGGTCCATATAGCTTGGGGACTAATAGAAGAGCTGTCACCACCAAAAATGAACCCAAGTAAAAAACTTATGGAATTAAAAAATTCCTAGCAACCAGTGTTCTCCTGAATTCTCTTCTTAGGCAGCCCTCCTTTCTTTCTTATTCACTTGTTTATTTTTGAGGCGGTCCTACTACATAGCCCATGCAGGGCCGAGCTTGATATCCGCCCCCAAATGTTTGGATTATAGAAGCGCTGGCACACCTGACTCATCCTAGTTTTAAAATACTCAAAATCTTTCTTGGTTCTTTATATCGTGTCTGGGATTGACTGTGGTCGGTTGGAAGGACTCATACTACCTCAAATGACAGGTCATTTAAATACCCTTTCTTTGTACTTTCAGTTACAAATGGCATTTCATCTCAATAGATGAATGGCAGTGTTATTGTCTGTCACTGTGTGGCTCGTCATCCAGTTATTGATCAACATTCTAGTGTTCCAACACATACTGAATGCTGCCCACTTCACATTCTATTGCTGGCAACAACAGTGAGTGTGCCCACTGTTTGGCAGCTGCTCTTTCTAGTCTGCTCCCAAGCCAACAACAGACCAAGGGTGCTGTGTTAGTCCTGTCCTGTGGGTCAGAGAACTGAGGTTCAGAATACTTAATTGACTTTTCTAAACATACAAATGAAGTATTCAAAACTCAGGGAGTTACTAACTCACAGTTTTTTTTTTTCTTGTGCGAAAATACATTTTGGTACTTGTTTTAATGTACTGCCTACCACGTACTGGTACTGAGTTATGTGGCATTGGGGTGAATGGGCTTAGGCTGTAGAATATGTGGAGTTGTAAACTTGGCAGTCAGAGTAGTTAAATACTGGCAGTGTCTGGCACGAAAGACTTCACCAAGCACAGCCTTATTCTTTCATGTGGTGAAACCAACACCACAACTCTAAATCAATTAAATTTCTTTTCTTTTATTTCTTTTTTTTTTTTTTTTACTATTATTGGTCAAAAAAAAAAAATCCTTAAAAGACACCCCAAACCTGGTGAGTCTATATCTAGTACTGATTTACTCTCTACTCAACTACATTAACTGCCTGCTTCTGCAGAGATTGGAGGTGGGAAAGGTCCATACAGAAGCACACCGCAGCAACCAAGTTCTGGATTTTTACTTAGACCATCAGAAAAAGTCAGGAGAGAATCTACAGTGGACAGATGACCTATACCTCTGAGTGCTCCTTCCTTGTGTACTGTGTATGTTAAATTACTCTGAATTGTTGTTCTTTGAATAAAAACATGTAAAGTGTGTAGGGAGGGAGCGAAGGAGAGAGAAAGGGGCACTAACATAGGACGCCGATATAATGTCTTCTCAAACCCAGCCCAGCTGAGCATTAGATTTTTGAAAAGCTCAGTTCTGATTGAGATTTGCATTCTACCAATCAGAAAAAAGAAAACCATGACAAAAGGTAACTTAGAAATTTAGGATCTAATCAAATTTCTTCCCCTGTTTTTGTATCTAAAGAATTAAGATACCATACACACAGCAAATTATAATATTGATAGCTTTGTCTGTCCATGCCATGTCATTCTATATGAATAAATAATTTCAGGTATAATAACTATTGTAAGTTGGAAGTCTGTAACTATAAAGTACCTGGGAGAATTCTTTTAAAATTCATGAGACTTGTGAGGACCATCTCTTTTTTCATTCTAGAGTCAATGAGGCGTCATACAAAAAGCAGGCGTTAGACTCAGAACTGGCTTTGTAGCTGAGCCACATGCCTTCCATGGTCAGGCAGACTTTCTGTAAAATGGGGAGAATGTCATTCCCATAGCACATTCTTCTAGAGATTCAGTTACTGTGCCAAGCACCCAGATTAGCAGTGGTACAAACACTGCTTCCTAGATTGGTAAGCACTGAAGGCACCTCGAGGCAGGATCTACAGCTGCCTATTTACTTTGTTCCGACGTTAAAGTTCTGAAGAATTCCCTGATAAATATTGCTCTTACCAGGGCCAGAGTAGATCTATCTCATTAACACCTGCTAATCTGGACCACCGTTTATCACTGTCAGCTGTTCCCCTCTGATCTATTCTGGAGAAATCAATCTGCTCGGTATTGAATTGTCAAGCTGTAGAAAACTGACAAGGCCAATGAGAAGTTTGGAAGAGGCCATGGAGAAGCCACCGGTATATGCCGACAATGTGGTGATGAGCTGTCTCAGCCTGACTGTCATGTAGATGAGTCGCATGACATGCAACTACCCCCTTGAATTGTGAAGAGAAGTTACAGGAGAGGGAGCAACCTGACCAAAGGCCAGCATCCTTCATCACCAACCCTGGCATAACATAATCAGGGAACAAACGGAAGCTGTAAAATTCTAGAAGGCTTTCTTTTTCTTATACTTTAAATTTAATCATGGGCCTTTTGGAGAAATGCACACCCTTAATCTATTTTTCAGTGGTTTTTGTCTCCATTTCAGAATCCCACTAGAATGTCAAAATGATAGCACTTGATTCATTCATATTCTGTTAAAAATAATACTTTAGAAGCTTATTCTCTCTATGTATGCCTTGCCTATTTCCCCTCTCCCTTTATCAAATACTAAAAATTATATGAATAATAATTCTGCATAATACTGAGTGAGAAGGGGGTATTACTGAAACATTGCCCCCTTTTGTTTCTGGCTTTGCCAGATATGTGGTTCTATAGTACTCGGTAAACAGAAGACAGGAAATAGTGTAAAAATGTCTTCAGAATACAAGTGCACTTTAGGGGTTTAATGCACTGTGAGTTCAGTATATTTTAGGGATTGAATAAAAATTGCCCAGATATATCACACACACGCAAATCTGGACACCCTGCTTGGCAAAGCCCCTCGTGTTAATGAGACACTCTACAGGATAGCCAGGCTCTGTCAGTGAATCAGGAGACAATGTCAGTGTGTGTCTCCTGGGCACTGGAAGCTCCCACTAATTTTCAAATTTCCTTCCCACCTGTCAGGGGAAGCGCTTTCTCAAGCACATGATAAGACTGCAGCACAGAGTAGGGAAAGGGGCTCTGGCAAGGCCTAATTCATAGAAGTATTGTGCTCACTGGCTATGTTAACTACATGCCTGTAGCATGCATACAAACACACGCATGTGTGAAGTCACTCACAAACACGTGCACACACGGGCACATACACACCCCCTACGTAGGATAATAGTTTACCTCTTTTTAGTCCAACACTGGGGAAGAATTCTTGTCTGAAGAATCTGGGAGGAGCTCAGGGAGGGGTGTGAATACAATCAAAATACATTGTGCAAAATTTTCAAATAATTGGTCAAAATAATAAATGAAGAAGAAAGAAAATGTTATCCAGTTTTGTGGCTCTTGAATTCAACTGCACATCCGGAATCACCAGGGAGGCTTGTTCAGAACAGAGGCGGGCTACCCTTGCTTTTTTCCTCAGGAATAGGATGGGGTCCAACTATTTGCATTTCTAACATTGAAGTTTTTGGCTGCTGTTATTTAAGGACAACAGATCCTAATTTCCTGTGGAATCTAGGTCTCTCTCTCTCTCTCTCTCTCTCTCTCTCTCTCTCTCTCTCTGTCTCTCTGTAATCCTGGGACTCTACTCTCAAATGATAAGACAAATTTCAAAGAGTTCAGTTTTATTGGTGGAAGGCTAATGATTAAATATTTCACCAGTGCAGACTGTCTCCCTAAAATCCGTTTTCCCTATGTATCTATTCGTTCTTTATTGTAGTTCTTCAAATATATACTTTCCACCTCCCAACCATTCAGATTGCATAGCTCCTCTTCATTCAGCTCTCCTGTCAGCCCCAGCCAGACTCCTCCACTGAGAGTTTGGAGCTGAGAGAAGTCTTGGCAGTGGAGACTGTTTTCGTGAACTGGCATCACGTATACATTAACACAGAACTGAGTTTCACTACTAGGTTTAAAGACAGTTTTATGAAAATCTGTCCTAAGTATGTGGTTGAGGAGAGTTGTTGGATGCTGGGCTGACAGTCAAGGCATAGTTGCAGCAGGGAAAATACATTCTTAATTGGGAATATGAATCAGAAGGTGAAGAATTAAAGTTGTTCCTTTACGAGAGAATGAATAGGCACCAGCAGCTGGACTTGTTATGATGAGTACACTCCCCACCCCTTTCCCTTGTATAAAGTCTAGACTGCTGTGCTTTTTAAAAATACCATGTCTCACTGTCTCCTGAAACTGCCTCATGGGTAAATACCTCTTGATTAAATCCTTCATTTACTAACCACTGTTTCTTTGGTGTGAGCCTGCCTTCTGCTTACGGAAGGTGGTTCTCAGTTCTTGGCAGGTAGTTTTCCTAAAACAACGAGAAACAAGCAAGCACACTGACTCTTTTCATATTTAAAGAGATAATTGTTTTCCTTTTACACAATTGAAATACTGACTGTACTACAAGAATTTTTTTCTATGAGTCTGATTCAATTTCATTATCTTCATGCCTCATAACTCTAGTTTAGCAAGTAAAGAGTAGTAGGAAAGAGCATAGCCTACAGAGTCAAGACGGTTCTGCATGCAAACCACAACCCTGTCACTGAATAGCCATGTGCTTCTAGACATCACCAATCCAAACCTCAGTCTGCATATAGGCATCAGCATCATATAAAGATAACATTAGCTTCTGTGTAATGAGATTATATACATACATATATATATATAACTGTAAATAGTACAATGCTGAGTTCATGCTGTTTAGAAAATAGTTATTTTATTTAAAACAAGATAAAAAACATTTATGTGTACAGTGGTTAAGAGTAAAATGGTGTATAGACTTATTGAAAGTTATTTTTAATTAAAACAATGGCAAGTATTATGTTGCTCTTAGTAAGACTAAAGATCACAAATTTATAAAATCCGAATAATAAGTCTCTGTAAGATGTATAAGATTTTCTTCCCATTCTGTAGGCTGCCTCCTCACTAGTATAACCTTGCCCTTTGCTGTACAGAAGCTTTTGTTGCATAAGGTCCATTTATTAATTGTTGGTTTAAGTGCCTGCACTATCAGGGCCCTGTTCAGAAAGTCCTTTCCTGTGCCAATGAGTTCAGGTGTATTCTCACTTTTGCCTGTCTCAGACCCAGAGTATCAGGACTTATGCTGAGGTCTTTGATCCATTTGGAATTGGGGTTAGTGCAGGATAAAAGATAAAAATCCAGTTTAATTGTACTATATTAGTCATCCAATTAGACCAGCACCATTTGATGAAAATGCCGCCTTTCCTCCAATGTGCTCTGTTGGGCTTTGTAAAACGAAACAAAACAAAACAAAAAAACCAAACAAGTGACTGTGGGAGTATGGTATAATTTGTGGGTCAGTCACCACTAATGCTGACTAACAAAGAGACTCACAACTGAACAAGATGCCAAGAATTAGAGGCTGGGGAACTCTCAGCCAGAAATGGGATATCTATATCATACTCTCCCCTCCTAAGACTTGAGAGTCATTTGAGATGAGGGGGAGGAAGAGTTTAAAGGCTATAGGCATTAGATATTCCTAGTGAACAGCATCCTCAGGTCACAGCTGGCAACTTGTACATATGAACTCCCATCATTTGTGACCGCATGAGCAAAACCCATGCGAACTCAATCCAGAAAAAGTTCTAGCATAGAAGGGGGGGTTATGACATCTCCCCCTTAACCAAGGAGCTATTGGCAATTGCCAACTGCTTGAAGAGGAAAAGTCAGTTTTCTTTTTTAAAAAATAGTAGCTCCTAATAAGTTGATCACACTCTAGTGGAGGGGAACATATTCAAGAATAAATGAACAGCACAAATTAGACTTGATGAATATAAAATTAAATTCCAAAACTTTAAAAGGAGAACACAAAGTTGAATGGGTATAGAAAGGGAATGGAGCTAGATGGATTTAGGTAAATTTTAGTGAGTAGTGTGAAAATAAATTAATTTTGAAAAGAAAGACTTAAGAGGCTTGCCTCATGCAATATAATAATCAGCTCTAGAAAAGCAAAGAAACACATGACTTGATGACTAATATAAAAATTGGTAAATCTACTAAAACTTTTATGTAGCCAATTCTAAATATTATACTAAAATTATAATTTATGATTAATAAAATTTGAATACTACCCTCGAATTTAGAAGAAAATCTAAATTTAGAAAAAGAATTTAGAAGAAAATCTAAATATCTAATAAAGCAAAAATAGCAAATACCAAAACTACATAGAGAAAAACTAATAACAAGGAAATAAAAATAATTAACTCAGTGGGTTCTGAGATTGAATGGCCTCTTAAAGTTAAGACTGTTGAAATATGTATCATTGTCCAAGTGTAAGAGGTTTATTGCATTTTTTTATTTCTAGTGATTTTGTAAATTAATACAGCTCTTTTTGAAAATAATATGCAAAGGATAATAATGATGTTTACATTCTGTGATCCTATTTCAATTTCTAGAATTCCTCTTAATGACACCTTTCAACAGAAACACAATTTGTGTTCAAGACAGCTATGTCTGATTGCAAGGGTCAAATGTCCAAGATTAGAAAAATGCAGTAAATAAAACAATCCAGAAAAATATTAATGCAGTCAACAAAATGATAGTTATAAAACACGAGAAATGTCTAAAATACTCACAAATAAATGGCAATATAAGTCTGTGTCTGTGTATGTTTGTATTTTATGTTCACAAGAAGTAAAATGGACCACATCTCAGTTATGGTAAGTTAAATACATTTGCATTTGAAATGTAAAAGGAACTTGGAATAGTTATGAAAGAAGGAATATGGCTAGTGTTTAAACCATTGTGCATCCGCAGAGACTGGAGTAATACGCCCAAGGTCTGCATGAATTAGCATCAGGTCTTCTGTGAATATATTATGGCTTACAGTTTAATAGTTTTAAGGGATTCTTGAGTTCATGTTCAAGTGTTGGTTCTAGTACTTACAGTTTCTCACAGGTAGGCTTCAAATAATTTCATTTACCTCTCAGACTGATGTAAGGGTTAAATAAGATCAAATGTGTAGAGGGACACTATGGTACCTGATTTGTGGCAGTTCAACAAATGGAGGCTACTCAGATACTTCAAGGGCTGTGCAGTTCTTGGAATAAAATATATAATGCAGGATAAAGTGAATGACGAGAGACAATTAAATCATACATGTTGTGGGATACTTGATCACACCGTGAAGATATGTTGCTGCTTTACCTCATCTGCCTAGGCATCTTCTGATTGGTTTAATAAAGAGCTGAATGGCTAAGAGCTAGGCAGGAAGGGAATAAGTGGGACTTCTGGGCGGAGATAGGAACTTGGTGTTAGAAACTGGTGCAGGGGAATTCACTAGCAAGTCGCAGAGGGAGTTGGACATACAATACGGAGGAGAGATAATAAGTCACTAGGTAGGACTTAGATTAATATAAATGGGTTAACTTAAGTTTTAAGTGCTAGTTAGGAACAAGCCTAAGCTAAGGCCAAGATTTCATAATAAGAAGTCTCCCTGTCATTATTTGGGAACTGACAGTCCAAAGGAAGTCCAATTATACATGCACGTCTCTTTTACTCTTCTAAAGGGCTTGGACTGAATTCCTTAAGTCTTCAATCCCTCTGAAGGTGAATTTGAAGTAAGCAAGAAATGATATGATCTGGACTGCTATTTAGTTGTATTATCCTGAAAACTGGTTTCAGGTTGTAGGGTCCAAGACTAGAACCAAGTAGTCAGTCAGTAAGAAAGATCTAATAGTGCTGGGGGATGCGGTCAAGGCCTGAAATTGCAATGAAAGTGAGGGAATTGTTGGAGAAACGTTCCTTGGCAGGAATGAGTGGGGTTTTAGGATACAGTCTGGGAGGACAGGAGTGGAGGGTGAAATCAAGCACAACTAGCTAGCGAGAGGAGCTGAACACCTAAGAGGGAAAAGACTAACTGACAAAAAGAGGGCGGACCTAAGGGATTTCGTTGTGCTAAGAGGTAGGCAATGTCCTGAAGTCTAAGGTGAAGAGGTGAGTAAGCCATTGCTTATGATTGTAAACAGCGCACATGTTGGTAGGAAAGCCAAAAATCAACTGCAGTTTGGTTTAAGTTGCCTAGCTGGAGTCTTAGCAAAATCAGACAAACACAAAGAAAACACCCTTAATATCATAACAATAACAGCAAGAATAAAAAATCCTACAAATGCCAATCAAGGCTACATTTCAATACAGTCTGGAGTCTTTTCAAATATTAATCTCATGAAAATAAAAAGTTAGAGGATAAATCAGTATTAAGAAACTATTAAGAGATGACAATGAATACAATGTATGATCAGTAGTTAGATATTGATTCCCCACCCAATTCTGGTTGGTTAAAATGACATCACTATGGAAACAGGGAAGTGGTCCATAAACAAGATGTTACTGTCACATCGCTGTCAAAAGGTCAAAGCCTCAGGCAATCCAATGCCATTGCAGCTTGGAAGAGCCCTAGATATTGAGACACAGATGGAGAAATACCTAAATAAAATTGATAGATCATGGTGTCTATAGTTTACAAATATTTCTGTATTTATACATGTGGATATTATGAATATATGCAGACATGAGACATATGTAGATATAGCAAAAATTCAATGAAGTAACTTTAGAGAAAAAGATATAGTTTTATTCTTTCTTTGTATGTTTGTATGTTTTGTTTTGTTTGATTTTTGGAGATAGTGTCTCCTGTAGCCCTGGCTATTTTTCAATTTGCTTTGTACCTGAGTCTCCTACTTCTGATTCTACCTTCCAAGTCCTCCTGCTACACACATGAATTTCATGCCCGGCTTGTACTTTAACTTAATATTTTGTACTTTCTATTAATTTATAGGTTTAAATGCTCTAAGAAAACAGTTGGAAAAACAGAATGAGGCACACGCTGTTAGAAGTGCATCTACATAATGCTACCCCAGAGCCAAGCACAGATGGCTTTTCTTTGTTTGTGGACCCTTTTCTCAGTTCCAGATTTTAGTTCACCCCTTTGTCCAATGTCTTCTCCATGCTTTCATTTTTTAAAAACCAAGAGTGTTTAGAATCTGTCACTGTTAGCAACGTTCTGCCAGAGTTGGGTAGTCACATTAGTCTACTGGACTATGGAAACATATTACTGATGTCACAAGTGGAAAAGATGCGACCTGTTGTGGTGTTTTGAGTAAGAGTGTTGCCATAGGCTCCTATGTCTTAATATTTGGTTCCAGTTAGTGAAACTGTTCGGGAAGCGTTGTGACGTTTAGCCTTATGGGAGTCTGAGTGGCCTTTTTGAGGAGGTTTCAAAAGCCAATGACAAACGACTTTCTCTCCCTCAATTTTGTGTAGCATAAGTAAGTTCTTAACTACTTCTCCAGTTACCATGCACGCCTACCTGCCACTGTCCTCTCCACCATGATGATAACGGACTACAAACAAGCCCCAGGTAAATACTATTCTTCAAAAGTTGTCCTGGTCATGGTGTTTCGTCACAGTGATAAAACAGTAACCAAGACACCAGTATAAATAGTTTATATCTATCAAAAGGATATACTTAGACACACTGTTAGAACAAGTTTATGAAACAAATCCGTACAACAACAACAGCAACAACAACAACAAAACTATTCTCAAATATTCCCAATAGTAGTCTCTAGTCGTAATTCTTGTCTACTGAGTAATTATCTGTCCCCTCAACCCTGATTTCGGAAGAAATACTATCAGCTTCCATTATTATATTCTAGTATTCCTATACATCAAGCATTATGGCTGAAAGTCTACATATGTAAATACTTGTTTACAGCAGGCCCTCTTCAAAGCAAAGGAGATACAGGAGTACAAAGCAGCCGCCTTGGAGTTGATTACATCTAATGATCTCATTTAGACTTATGATCTCATTCAGACTTCAAGGTAATCTTGAAAGGGAGACTTGATGAGACTTCAAATCCTGACTAATATTTTAGCTGAATCCCAGCCATGTTCTTACAAGTTGCAAGGTATACACTTTGTCTCTTTTTCACTCTTATTCCCGCTAACTCAGAATCCCTGAAACCTGAGGAAATTGCAGGAACCTGATCAGGAGTGCAGAGATTATCTTCTGTAAAAACGAAGCAAAAATCAGGATACACATTCTGTCCCAAGGTATACGAGAGTCTGAGACACAGTTTGCATAGCCAAATGTGGGAATTTCTTGAACCTAACGATAAAAATGAATGTAGAATATTCAAAATCATGGCCCCGGTGCTGTAGACACTGCCTGGGAGACCATGCATCCTTTCTCTTCATACAGCTGGTGGGGTCTCCTGTGCTGTGTTCTGCTTGCTCTCTTTGCTCTTAGCACTTTGATATGCTAAGGAGCTTCAGAATCAGCAGTGGGTGGATTGGGCCCAGCTAGTGTTCCAGATTTAAATTTTAATTCATTAAAGGAGCACACAACTGTCTGTAGTAAATCCAACAACAAAATTACATACTCTGAAAAAGAACCCAAACAGACTCCTATGGCATCTTGATCTTTGACGAAGTTGCCGCAAGTGTTAGAGAGGCTTAATGCAAACAACAATAATCCCGGAGAATGGAAAATTTAAAGTGCTAATAGCAGCAATTAGAAGTAATGACTAGTTTATTATGCTATCCTTTGAACAAAATTATTTCTGCTTCAACACAAAGCACATCACTCACAACTCATAGAGGAGGCAGTGTCTACACTGGGGGACTTGGGGGCTTCCAAGAAGCTAAAGAACACACTGAGACCTTTAGATCTTGCTGCAGAGCTCACCATTCCCCAGGGATGCATCACAAAGGGTCTTTTGTAGCATAGGCAATGCTTTTCCTGGAACAGCAGAAAGTCCTATGTGTGTTCATGAATCTCTCTGGTATGTCCTTAAGACTGTGGTCAGAGGAAAGCACTGGGAGTCAGAGAGCAACTGTGTTATGCATTTCCAAGATTTTTGTTGGTATGCGGGGAGCAGGGGCAGTAATTTCTCCTAGTTTCAAATTTAAGTTTAAGGAAGCTAAGGATTTTCCTAAGGAATCATGTGTAATAAGTGAGAGAAGGAACATCTCTTTCTACAATACATGGAAGGTCAGTGACCAATTGTTTGGACGTTTGATATGCAAGTTATTTGAGCTTGCCACATCTAGGAAATTGTCACTTATTATACATGTGCATGTTTAAAACCACATGTCTAAATTTTTTTTTTTAAAAAAGGGCTGGAGAGATGGTTCAGGGGTTAAGAGCACCGACTGCTCTTCCAAAGGGTCTGGTTTCAATTCCCAGCACCCACATGGCAGTTTATAACTGTCTGAAACTCCAGTTCCAGGGGACCTGATACCTTTGGCAAAACATCAATGCACATAAAATGAAAAAAAAATTAAAAAAACCCACATGTCCAGGGCTGGTGAGGATGCTCAATGAGTAAAGGTGTGTATGCCAAATCTTTATGACATGACCGATCCTCAAGACCCACATAGTAAAATGTCGGAAGTGCCGCCTACAAATTGTCTGTCCTCTGACCTTCACATGTGCACCATGATATGTACATGCTCCCTCCACATACAATCAATGAAAGTAATAATTTAGAGGTTACTTCCACAGACATTTATTGAGAACCCACTGTGTGCTTTGACTGTGTCAGTTGGTGGAGCTACAATGGCTACTGATGCAGCTCTGCTTCTGGTGCTCCTGGAATGTGGAATGCAGAAAGAAACACAGAGTGGAAAACACATAAAGACGTGTGGCAGGCTTACCAGAGAAAGGGAAGTTACCTGAGAAAGAATTTACCATTGGAGTCATTAAAAAGTCCTCTTAGTTCCACTGGGAATCAGAGAGATTGGGCAGAACAAATGGTATTTGTACAAAGTATGTGGCAACTATGCCAAGTTCTGAAAGTGGAAAGGGATTAGATGGTAGAGAAGCAGAGATCGAGGCTCAGGTGGAAGGAACAAAACAAGTAGAGGGCTAGAGAGAGAACTTGGAAGACAAAGAATCATGGAAGCAAAGATTATTATTATTAGTGATATCTATTTAGTCTATGTTTAACTACATTTTTATCTATAATGTTTGCCCAATATGTCATGGTGCATGTACTAGTATATATAAATATGTTAAATGAATGAGTTAATATTGATTTTAGAGGGAGGAATAAGAAACCCAAAGTTCCACTGTATCACACTTTGAAAGGCTCATACTTTCTAGATAATGATGTTATAAGTGTTTGTGCAATTTATTCGAGGGCATTCTATGGAAAACACCCTTGTGACTATCCTGCCTGTAGGAGCCACAGAACATGTCTGACCTGTCTGCTAGTTTGGTGGAAACTTTGCCTCTTCCACTGGTCAATGGATGCTTCCTTGAGACATTTCCACAGTAGCTGGGCCCGTCTCTTATATGTGGAAACTGTAGCACACTCCTCCTATTGACCCAGAAGGCATCACAGTGGAGACAAGTTGTGAGAGAGCAGATGGAAGCAAACGCCGAGAAGTAGCTTTGCTGATGGGAGCGATCTGCGTAGATGTATGATACTGGAGTGGGAGCTTGTGGTGGAGAGGAAGAGGAACCTGTTGTGGAAATCAAGTATTCAGTCTGAGGGCACTTGTGATCTGGTCCTTTCTGCTCCTATCAGCGATCACTAATAGAAATGCCAACTATGGAAGACAGGGCACTAGAAAAAAAAAGGCACAGAAGACTTCAAGTCGTATATTGTCTTCTTTTCTTCAGGTCAACAAACAGAAGGCTCTAAACACAACTTAGCTTTTCCTTATGACTGCATTTTAATTTCTTGGCTATCTTTAACACTTTCATTTAGAAGCCCTAGTGGAATATCTGTAAATATGGAAAAGTGTAAGAGAGAATTGCTGTGATCTGCAGTAGTCACAAATGTTCTTGTTGTATAAGAATACATATACACACCTTCTCTTCTATAACTTAGACAACATAGCAAATGCGATGGGACTTTAACATTAATGTGCTGTATGTATTATTAGGTGAAGTTTGATATTTATCTATCTATCTATCTATATCTATCTATCTATCTATCTATCATCTATCTATCTATCATCTATCTATCTATCTATCATCTATCTATCTATAGCAACATACTTAAATTTTTTATGTAATTCTCTCTTTTCCTTAATTCAAAAAATAAACAAGAATAAGAAACAGGCATATGGCTTGACTTCCTCTAGGTAAAAGGGTTTTTAAATAAATATGCTTATAAATTTAAAGCAAATTTATTTTTTTTAAGAGCTGTTCTTTTTTAAAATTTATTTATTTATTTATTATGTATACAATAGTCTGTCTGTGTGCATGCCTGCAGGCCAGAAGAGGGCACCAGACCCCATTACAGATGGTTGTGAGCCACCTTGTGGTTGCTGGGAATTGAACTCAGGACCTTTGGAAGAGCAGGCAATGCTCTTAACCTCTGAGCCATCTCTCCAGCCCCAGAAATTTATTTTGACATTATTTGTGAATATGAAATCTTAGGAGAATCATTATATGCAGGTTAAAATTATCAGGAATCTTAAATTTTCATTACTTTTCTCTTTATGTAAAATCTAAGCCTTGGGGCTTCACGTTAAAATTTTAGAAATACAGCCTTTCCAAAGATGTAGACACTTCCTACATGTGCTCCTGTTCTTATGAACTCAGTACTGTTAGTCTATAAGGGTCTCAGACACCTTCTCTTTGCCTCTTCACTGTGAGTACTGCTCACAAGGTTCTACCAAAATTTAATTCACCTTTTGATAAAAATACAAAGCCTGTAATACATAACCTTCTAAACAAACTAGATTTTAACCCACTATTTCTAAAACCAGTGGTGTTTTACTTAATGTTTTACAGCAAAATGCTGAAAAAAACCTTTCTCAGTTTTTTTGGGGTTTGTCTTTATGTATAAACCAGATTAATGCCTTATATTCTTGTTCGTGTTTCCTTAGGAATGGAGAGATCTTATGCCCGAGGGTAAGGCCCAGAACTTGTACCCTGGATCTGGTTGTGGCTAATCATCTCTTGTTTCTGTGTGGCACATGGCTATCCTGTTCGAGAATGACCATGAGGTGGGAAATGGTTGCTCACATTGACTCTATCAAGTTCTAGCCACGGGCTCTGAGGAATCAGAGCCTTTAAAGCATTGCACACTTCAGTCACACTCCACATTGTATTAATACCTGTGTTGGATCTAAAGGCATTAGCAGTAAGTCTATTTCTATAACGTGTAAGAGCTTGTGGAAGGAATTCAAGGTTCATCCTTAGTAAAATCTGAATACTTTTTCAGAGCTGGTCTTTTGGTTTTTGAATGGGACTTTTCATTGACTTCCATGGTTTCAATGTGCCTTCCAAAACTTCCGCTGCATCCTAGTCCCAGCAAATGAGACTTACTTTTGAGTTTAAGTAGGGTTTTCACAGAAGAAAATGTTTCATTAACCATATATGGTATCAGTTTTAAGCTTTTAAATCATTTTTTGAAGATAGGTACTCAAAACTTGGTCTCTTAAAATTTTAGTTCTATCTGAAGCCCATTGGATGTAATTTGATTAAAAGAGTAAGCCTTCTTGAAGAACCTATGTTGTCAGAGCAGGTTTCTAATAACTGATTTGGGGTAGGTGGATAGAAAGTATTAAGAGTATTTTGTCCTACCTCTGTGCTTTTTCCATGGAGTATAACTCCTTCTATATCTAATAAGCACACAGAGCTCAGGTGGCTCACCTGCACAACTCCCTCTGTGCCCCATGTGGACACTCTGATATCTGAAAAACCTGGGTCTGAACAGAATGTGCAATCCCTGCACAGAGATTGACTAAAGCCAATCAGTTTTTGGCAGGAGCCTTCAGAAGAATACTTGGAAGGATGTGTAACTTTATGATCTTTGAGCTAAGCCCTCCCCTTAAAAAAGTCAGAATTAAAGACTTCAATGGTGCCAAGTATTTTACTGAGTAACAAAAGTGCCAATAATCAAGCTTTACACTTTAGACAGAATTCTCCTTCACTGACTATGCAGCACACCGTGGACTTGGTGGTATTCTTCATAAATGCAAGCAGAAAAGCAGATATGAAAAAAAAATATCAGGCTCATGGGATATCAATCACACATTTTTATATAAAAATTCCCAATCAGAAACATTTGCATGAATACACAATAATAGAACACATTTGAATGAGTAACCCAATTATAACTACGTTTTTGAAATATCCCTATTTTCTTGACTTTTCCTTAACTCACCCACCCTTTAAGATCAAGAACCTAGGCAATCTGCTGTAAGAGCTTAAGGCAATTACCAGTGTATCCACATGCCTAAAAAAAGGGCTGTGGTTCTCTGCCCTCTGTCAGTTCAACATACAGAGAGAGTGGATCTTAAATACGGAGTGTAACATAAGTTAAACACTAGTACCTAAAAGGAGGCTAAATGAGGATAGATATTCAGGCCAAGGTTAGCCACACTAAAGATTAAGTCCAAAATGAACTGTGTAACCAGCGTTTCAAACTCAGGGAAACCTAGGCTGATCTTGAATTTGAACTCTCACAGGTAACCCCCTTTTTATTTAGGAACTATGATGTTCCTCACACTGCTGGGCTTATATCCACATGCTCTTTCTTCTCATTGTACTACAACCTGAGCACCTTTCTGATAGCACCTGTAGTCCATTTTGTTCTTAGCTTTCCTTCCTCCCTTTTCCCCAGGCTATGGAAGGACACATGGCTACATGCTTGTGTTCCTTTCCGTTTTCTTTCCTATAACCACACACTATACATAACCATTACTTATTATGGACAATTTTAAATATATTTTCCCTTCCAGAGAATAAGCTCTATTTTTCTTCTGACTTGCAGATATATCTATATAAATATATACATACATGTATATACATGTATATGCAGATATATAGATACATGCATATATTTAATATTTTATATTTGCTTAGAATCTGAAGGTTTTCTGAGTGAATGAAAAGAAACTTTCCTGCTGATGTATGGAAAATATTACAGATAGGAAGGCCTGTAAGGTAAATTATAAACCAACTGAGAGACCCGGTGCACTCTGGACACAGCGGCACAAGTAATTGATCTCCCTTTTGATGCTCTCTTTGAAGGCTATCCCAGCAGACTAGATATCATCCCATACACTTTGGAAGCTCTGTTCTTGCTCGAACTTTGTGAAAACACAGATAATCAAAAGAAACTACATTGCCAGATAGCAAACTGTTCAAGACGATAACATACCTGTATTTTTTTAAAAAATAAATTTATTTTACATCTTGGCCACAGTTTCTCCTCCTTCTTCTCCTCCTAGTCCTCCCTCTGTTTCCAACACACAGGTTTTAGTCTCTAAGCCTTACTTTCCACAAGTATAAAATGGGCACACCAAGGTTACTTATTTGGTTGTTCGGATAAGTGTTAAAATGAAGAAGAAAAGCTAAAGTATTGTTCACAGTCTTGTAAATAGTGTTACTGCTACCAATGGAACGCCCATAACCCAGTGGGAGTAGATAAGGCAGTTCTAGAGTACAAAAGGCAATTCTATCTTGCCGGCAGAATGTCTTTACACCCAGAGCTTTGTCTGAATTTCCAGAGGGGAAAGCTTGATCAAGACCCGATATTTATGCATTGCAAAAACGGATAGCCAGAGTGATGAAGAAATAGTTTCAGACTTAGATGTGGGGCTGATGTACCTCTGGATTCCCACGGAGTGCAGTCTTCTCCAGCACTGTGGTTAGTGATCATGGGATTAGTGACTATCTATCTTCCTTTGTTGCATTAGAATATTTCAATAATGATTAACATTTTGCATGCAGAGCCATGTATCCATTGGGACATAGCTAACATCATAGCATGCTTTAACCCATATGCACACATATATGTATTTTAATTTTTAAATGCAAGCTTTGAAAAAACACCTATATTGATCTATAATTCACATCTAACACACAGCATGTTTTATTCAAGTGTGTTTTGCTTTTGCTCAGTCTGTCAGCTTTCTCTAGGGTTATACATCTATAGCTACCTTTTCATCAAGTTTTCCAAAATGTCTGTCCTCACCGACTCTTACTCCCATTCCGCCCCCTCACTAACCCTCAGTCCTACACAACCACACGTCTACTTTCTCTTCCGACAGATTGCCTTAATATGAGCAGTTCATTTACCTACTCTAATTTTATTACTGTATTTATTCTTTATCTTTTTTGCAAAAGTCGATACAGGATCAGAATGATGCAACAGCATTGGTCTAACAGAAGTGAAAATGAAATAGTTCGAAGCAAGATGGAAAGACCTCAATTGCGGACCAATTTCTGCAACAATTCACAAGTTCTAGGCCATAGCCTAGAACAACTTATATCCTTTTAGCAGTCGAGATGGAGAAATAAAACGTTGTCCTTTGCTAAAAGTTCTTCAAATTTCACACAGGATTTTAAATACTTAATATCTTACAAAAAAATTTTAAGGCAGTCAATCCTTCGTTCATCTATTAATTGAGCCATATAATATAGATCACACATTGTGCGAGATTTTCACAACAGTGCCCTGACAAAACGTAGATCTTCATTCTTAGATGCACTCTAGAGACGGGGAGGCTGGAACTAAGAGAAGTAAAGTGACGCCTCCCGTGTCACTCAACTCACACACTGACGAACTAAAAATTAAATTGAGGGCTTCTCCCGGCATCGTGTCCACCCTCAGTCAAGCTACCTGCTCTGCTCTCAAAAAACCCTATTTTCTTACAAAGACTGTGCAGGAACTAACACAGTTTATACTCTGTAAGCCCTTGTCCCAAACTGCCTGTGATTGTAGCTTAGATTTTTCTCTAGAACACAGAACTGCTTCACTCTAATGGTTGCCGTGGGTCTGAGAAGAAAACCACAGGTACAACAGCCTCCTCTCCGGGATTGCTGTTCCCTGGCCCATCCCACATGCAGAAGGGCTCTGTGAGCTCTAGAACGTATCCTTCCCTCCATTCACGTCTCAGTACACAATACTCTCTCCTGGTTATTAAATCCCAGGAGGCTTGTAGCAAAATAATAATAATAGAAGTAACATAAAACAAAATAAGGTGTGATCATTTTCCAGAAAGAATCGCAAGCTGGAAACTCAGTTGTAAGAGACAGAAATGAGAGGGGAAAAAAAATGGGGACAGCCAAGTCAGATTCCAGTAGCAGCGGCCGCGGCAGGATAACGCCAGAGAAACGTCTAGTCGCCTTACCAATCATTGTGGTCTCTTGCTGTGTTTAGTACAGTGTGTTTCAGGGTAGATTGCTGCGTTTCAACGCGCTGTCGCGTGGAAGGCACAGGCATTTCCACGAGGCGTGCACATTTAACCGGGAGCAGGAATCATCTTCCGCAGTAGACAGGGCTGCCTACATGCAGGCTGGCTTTCTAGAGTACATTGGCTCTGGCATTCTTGGAGCAGAAACAGGGCCAAGCCAGGCAGGACTGCATTGATGGATCAGTCAGGCTTGTCTTGGTACAGTAACCTAATAAACTCCCACTGTGAAAGGTGCCGCTGGTACTGAGAAACCCGATTGTTCATAGTAACGGGACTCTCTCCAATGCGGTTGGTGAAAAATTCAAGTGGTCCTGTCTGCTAGTAATATCCGGGGCACTACCTCATCCATTTAATTAACCCCTAGAGAGCAAGCCAAGGAACTGCTCTGATTACAAAATAATAGGTCCATCAGGCACAATTAGGACCCAAGCGAAACATGGCAGTTTGCAGGAAAAAACGATTGAAGTAAACAATCCCAGGCCCTGAATGGGGTTCTCTTCCTAATTAACCCTTAGAGGGCTAATCTGTTTGCCTGAACAAAACCTAGCCTTTGCCAATTGGCATGCTGGAGAAAGGATTTTTGCATCAGACCTTGCTAGCCATGGCACTGGCAAGTAGAAATGACAATCCCCAAAGACCTACACTGAAGAACTTCCTGAAAACACACAGAGTCCAGTTGATGCATAAAACCATGATTTGATGATACATTAACATATCACTGAGAGGGGTTCAAGAAAAGGCAGAAAAGAGCCAGCTCCCTGGCAGCTCCGAATCCTGCACTCAGCCTGAGGACGAGATATGTGATCTCCTCCCCTCCAGTTCCACAGAGCCTTGTGTGGAGCTGGCAGCCCATAGGGGGCAGGTTAAGTTATGGGTGCAGTTTGCTTGAAAACTGGGGTAGGGAACGAGAAAACGGTTGGATGTTCTGGCCACAGACAAATAAATAAAAGAGCAAGCAAACAAACAAAATACCCAAGCCACGTCTCCAAATATATTTCAAAGTCCACGTTTTGTTCTGCCTCCTGCTGAAACTATATTTACTTGTTCATTGCCGATTCCTAGCCTCTAGAAGAGTGCTTGGTGCAAGGCAGGTGTTTCTCAAAATTTATTTTTTAATAAATATATGTGTGATGTTTAAAAAAAAGATACTGTGAGTGAGGGCCTACTAGCAGCAATTGTTATCTGGAAGCACATAGCTATTTAGTAAAGGAGCAATGGTAGAGGCTTGGTGGCACCTGACTTGAATCTCAGCCCTAGGGAGACAGAGGCAGGCAGATTCTCTGAGTCCTAGGCGATACGGGGCTACATAGTGAGCTCCCAGCCATCCACGGCCACATGGTGAGACACTTTCTAAAAACTGACAATGGCGTCAACTGATATTTATAGCTGTGTTGTTACCTGTTCACATTTATAGTAATTTAACCTTTTATCACCTTTAACATACACAGGCACATGTATATAATTCAGAGCTCTCTCTCTCTCTCTCTCTCTGTTTGTATCTCCCGAAAATCTAAAATATTCAGACCCAAGAAGTTGCTTACTAAAGAGTGAAACTTATTCCTTAATGCTCAGTTCAAGGGTGTTGCAGGGGATGGAGGTGTATTTGCATTAGATAGAGCGGGATATAGTGGTGTAAACCTCTATGCTAACCTGCAAATGGGGCTATTAATTTCTACCTTCTCCACCGTACAAGGAGCTTAGCAATTTTAATTGGTGCCGAGATTCTAAAGAACATTTATATAATAAAGAGTAATTTCATTGTTCACAGGTAAAGGAAACAATGTTGGTTCATTTTTACTTATACCATGAACTTAGCATGCACTTTAAAAATGGTCTTGACATGTATCTTGACAGTTTACCACAATAAAATCTAGCTATATTGTGGCTTTTTCTGTGTCCAAACCAGCATATAGAAGGACGTGTATTGTATAAGGATTCAACAGCCTGATTTGCTAAGAGCCCCAGAGTTTTTATTGTTGGAGATCCATTAGTCCATTACCTTAATTTTCCTTATATGTAAGTCATGAGGACCTACTAACTATGTCACAGGGAGAGCTGAGTATCCATGATTTTGATTGTGACAACATTTAAGCCAATGAAGCCTACTGACTGTGTGCCACAGGAAGAACCTAAATTCTTCTCCATGATTTTAATTGTCAGATCAATGGCAGAAAGCACATGCATAATACATTGGATCAGCAGAAGAGAGCTGGACTTGGCAAATATCAGGGCTTGGCATATTTTTCATTCAGACAGATGAATGCTAAATGCTGGCTTTTATCTGCCTACTCACCATGGTTATTGAGATATCTATCCAGGGGCAGCAGCATAGCAATCCCAGGATGAGGCCATGAGCTCATGCACAGAGCAAAGGCTTCTCACCTGGGCTCCCTGTGATCCTGAAATTGTATCATGACCTCAACTCCTTCGGGGCTTCCCAGGTGGAAACCTTTGCCAAGAGAATAGGAATACCCCTGAGGCCCCGAGGCTTGCCTCAGACCCTTCTCCTCCTGCAAGCTCAACAACCCTCCTGGGCTTAGTGTTTTTTTTTTTTTTTTTTTTTCTTAACTGGCAGCCTTAAATAATAAGATTGGGGAGTAAAAAATTGTAACTTTTCCTGGAGGGATAAAAATTTCCCCTTACTCCCCTCATGTCCTCCCATTAAGGCAGACTTTACGAGATATTTAAAATATAGAAAGCATCTTTAAGAAGCACATCTGGTCTCTGAATGCCTAACGAGCTTTGCATACCTAGGATTCAGATTAGGCTGTCAATATAACCTGAACAATAATGCGTCCCTCACGTGTCTCTGCGGCCATCAGTGTCGACGCTTGCTCTTCTCATAATTCATAGAATGATGGCACTTCGTAAAGCAATTTCTTCTTACCTTCTACCGTGTGCCCAGTTACAAGCTACCGTCAAAAGCCATCTTAAATTCCACACCTGATCACCATCCTCTCTCCTGAGACTTAGATACACGCTAGACCTCCCATCTCATCACTTGCTTAATAAGCAATATCTACAGATGTGGAACATGTGTGCCAGTTGTTATTTTATGCCAGGGCTCAAGTTTCAAAATATGCAGAATCACATACCTTTTTTTGATGTTTACTAACATAAAATATTTTAGAGTCATAGTGCTTTAAAACAATCATCATGGAAGATGGAATAACAGTGCAGATGCTCTTTCAATCTTAATTAACTAGGGACCCATTAACAATCAACAAGGGCTTTCTTGATTTTTTTTTTTTTTTTTTTTTTTTTTTTGGTTTTTCGAGACAGGGTTTCTCTGCATTTTTTTTAGAGCCTGGCCTGGAACTAGCTCTTGTAGACTAGGCTGGCCTTGAACTCACAGAGATCCGCCTGCCTCTGCCTCCCGAGTGCTGGGATTAAAGGCGTGTGCCACCACCGCCCGGCTATTTCTTGTTAAATTGCACACTGAAGAAAGTTACCAATAAGAATGCTCCATATTTAACCTCAAATTGCAGTTCTTGGAAAATTTTCTGAAACTCTCATATGTTATTTTTATTGGCTTGAGTATCATAAGGGAAATAGGGTCTTACTCAAAAATAAAACCTACCATATTTGATGATGAGAGGATACACGTTTATGTGTTTGTGGGGTTAACTCAAAACCCCGGCTAGTGGGCCAGTGTTGATAATCCATTTGTACCAGTGGTGTGTTCTGTGGCCGTTCACCCTTCACGTTGTCTCTACAGGATGGGTTCTTTCCTGTAGAAGATGGCTGCTTGGGTTGTTTAGTTGACTTAGAACAATTAATGCTCTTGGTAAGTTCTAGGATGATTACAGTTTCTAGGTGTTAAGAAAACCTTAATAAGACATCTATTTTCAAAACAGAGCATGCTGTTTAAATAAACCTTTTTAAAAGATTTATTTTATTATAATTATGTGTGCCTGTGTTGCAGCTGTGCACAGAAGCCCTGGTTGTCAGATTCCCCTGGACCTGGAGTTACAGGTATCTGTAAGCTGTCCTGCATGGGTGCTGGAAACCAAACTCAAATCCTCTGGAAGAGCAGTATGTGCCATAGCTGTGACCTGAAATCTGTGGGTTTTTAATGGCATGGTATTACCAATGAGATCTTACATTTTCTCAGCATTTAGTGACTTTCAAAGTTTCATCCATTGAACTCAACTTGATCAGCACAACAAAGCCAGAAAGTAGATATGCTGGGGTCACCATTGTTCCTTTTTTATATGAGGCAGGGGAGTGTTTGTTAGGAAGGTAACGTGTCTTGTCATAGGTATATCCTGGGGCTGTAGCCTCTTAATATATACTTTAATTCTCTCCATTATTTTCCTTAATTTAGAAGTAAATTTCACCCAAGGACTCTATTCAGCAGCTCTGGAATATCTTAAGAATCAGGTTGTTTCCTAGCACGATTAGCATCTCTGACATATTTCAAGCATCTTTGATCGCCTCTTTGATTTGCACTCCAGATTTGCTCCTGTTTTATGAAAGCACAGTTTTTATATTCATTCATTCATTCATTCATTCATTCATTCATATGCACACACATACGCACTTTGTGTTAGTTCAAGCTACTGTAACAAATTATTACAGAGCAGGAAGTTTCAATACGACACTGATTTCTTCAGCTGGAGAGATGGGTCAATGATACAAGCACTCGCTGAGCAATCATGAGGACGAGTTACTCTGCACCCACTCTCAAGCCAGCACCATTTAGACACCTATAACTCTAGCTCTGAGGCAGCCAATACTCCCTTTCACATTCGTACACATGCATAGGTACAAGCACATGTGCATACACTCACACACACTCAAATATAAACAAACAAACAAACAAACAAATAAATAAATAAGTAGCAAACGTCTTCTGGAAAGGTACTTATTTCTCATGGTTCTTGAGGCTGGGGACTCAAGGCTGGGCAAGATATGTTTTATGTAAAAGTCCCTTCTTTTTTTTTTTTTTAAGAAGCCATTACTTTGCTACATACTCTGATGATTTCTTCTTTCCTGTGTACAGGGGATAGAAGAGAGCAAACTTTCTGATATCTCTTTTTATAGGAGTGTCTTATCAATGTCCTACTAAAGACCCCTACTCATGATTTTATCTAATCCTAATTGCTTCTCAAAGTCCTCATCTCCAAATATCACCATGCTGTGGCTTAGGGCTTCAGTATGGAAATTTTGGGTCTAGAAAATTAATTTATTCATTTAGTAGCAACCGACATCTACTTAGTTGTGGTTATTTTACTCAGTGGTGAAAAAGAAAAGTTGACCTTCAAAACAATTTGGATTTTTCCCAGCAGGATTTCTTATTTCTACAGGGTATGGTGACACACATCTGTAATTCCAGCAGGTAAGTGGTAGTAGCATCAAGGCCAGTTTTGGGTACATAATAAAACTATAAGTAAGTAATAAAATAAAAAAGAAATTGGTTTTTATATACCTTACATTATAGAAGGTCTTGGAGAGGCAAAGTCAAATTTTGGTCTGGACTTTTTGGTTCAAATACAACACTATGTATGCTATTTATAAAATTATGAGATAATTAATTTGGTATAAAACATTGGTGTAGAGTTCACTCCATACTCGCGTGATTCCTGTGAGTTCAGAAGTGAGCAAAACTCACAAAATAATGTTACCCCTTGGAAACTCATATTCTAAACCATTTGTCCTTCTGAGGTCACAGCCAGGTAGGGCACGTACACCAATCTAATCCACATGGTGGGAAGCAAAGAGCAGACGTGTCTGAGAAGCAAAGTCAAGGCAATTTAACAGGCTTTAAGGGGCACACAGTCTGTTCTGATATAAAAACTCAGAAAAGTTAACCCATGGAGAAGTACTTCTCATGGAGTTTGAAGAAAAAGTGCAATCAGAATGTAAGCAAGAAAGGGAGGAAGATTTCAGGCTTCACTGGAGCGCCAATCGCTGTTTGATATTGATTTGATTAAAATGTCAGTGAAGAGCACCAAGCACGGATGGAGTAGGGAGGGCACTGTGAAAGAGGGGAGGTGAATCAAGGTGTGTGTGTGTGTGTGTGTGTGTGTGTGTGTGTGTGTGCATGTGTGCGTGTGTGTGTATGAGTGTGCGTGTGTGTGCTGTTGTATAAGAGCACGTTGGTTACACTTTTAACCAGAACCAACCAAACAAGAACTATTCTCATTACAGAGAAAGTGTATTGACATAACTTCGCATTTGCTTTTATTTCAGTAGGACTTGACTGAGTAACAGATTCCTACTCAGCCCATGCCCTGGGATTTGACATCCTTTCTCAATGTCTTTCACTTACCCGTCCAAAAATATAATTTCAACTCAGAGAGTTTCTGGCTCTTCAATTTCCTGGAGTGGGTGGTGTCCCTTCTTATGTCTCTGTTTATGTCCCTTTAATATGCTCTGTAGTTGGATAATCTTATGCTTTTCAGCCTGTCACCACTCTCCGTGCTTACTCGTCTATCCTAAGTGATCGTTACATTTTGTGCTGAAAATTTCTCCAGGGCTTATTGTCTTGTGAAGCTAAATGTTTTTCTGGCTTTTTTCTCTAGATGGTTTTATATGCACATGTGTACAACACTCAAGCAAACATGTACCAAATCACTACGTGTATCAAGAGCCCTAAAAAATACAACTGGTTAGTTAGTTAGGTCTATCTCCTTATACCTATGGTATAAGGAGTGTACCAACATTAGCACTGATACCTTGACCTAAATCATATAATAAATGACTAATAAACATTAGGAATACATCCAGGTACATCTGAGTCTAAAGCTTTAGTTGTTTTTGTACTTTGTTCTCTTCATTTAGTCAGAAACACAAATGTAATTATAAATATAGAAATAGATACAAAACATACTTGTGGGTTGTACTTTCTGTCCTAGGATGAAAGCGCAGATAGTCAGAGACTGGTTATTAATAATGTGACTGCCTGGGCTGTTGTCATTCAGTTCCCAAGTATCTGAGCTCTATTATATGTGGTATAAGACTTAAAATTATGCTGATAATATTCTTGTTAAAGTATAGGTTTTTATTAGAACAAAAACCTTCAGACATCTTCTTCCATTAAGTACTTAGCTACAAATAGTCTCTTCTGTAGTAACACAGCACAAAGCATGACTGACTCTAAATAAATAGTGAAGGCCCTGATCTATATTTTTCCATTTGTATGTTTTCTGGAAAGAGACGAGCACGGTGCCCTGATAACTAATGTCTTCAACACCACATGGGCAGTCTGAAACTCCACTCCTTACTCTGTATTCTGAGACCTCGCCTCTTATAAAACACAGACAGACTCACCTTTAATCTTCCTCCTCAGAGTCCTAAGGAACAAACATGCAGGGCAACATTAATAGAGTTTGCATTGTTTATCACAGAAAATTCTCTAAGTTTCAAGAGAAACTGAAAACTTCAACCTCCCACCATACAGTTGGTCTGGAAGTGGCACTTCAATACAAACGTGAATCTTGAGAAAACACTTTGCCTAACTAGACTTCCTTTGGTATGAAGACTCATGTGACTTACCAGTAGGATTTCAAGTCATTGCCACCGCTGACTTGAGCTTTGAAACAATAACCACTTGGCAAACGAGGCAGAAACTATCCTTCTGAGTTCTTTATTTTTTCGTTCGAAAGTGAGGTATGAACATTGTAATTATATTTTACCCATGTTATTTGTACTTACCTCAGTATAACATATCCTGGATAGCCACTCAAACACTCGCTAAAAGGTCATATCTGGACCCTTTAAACAAAATGAAAAAGCAAGGTAGTAGAGCGTACTTGTGTTCATGTGGGTTTCAATTTTTGAAAACACAAGCTACTGTCTGGCGTCTCCCCTCCATTAGGTTCTAAATTCTCTTCTGCTTTTCAGTGATTATAGACTGGTTTGCTATTTAATTAAAATTCTCTAAGCTTGCCTCAGCATCTTCACGATGGTTCGTGGCCTCTTCACCGGACACCTTTATTCTAGGCTTATCTGCCTAGACCTTGCTAGCTAGATGCTGTTTCAGCATCCCTCGCCTCCAGTCCTCTTCCTGACCACCCACTGGCATCTCTGGAGGAACTACTTAAATTTCCTCATCCCTGTTCATCATCAAAGCAAGTCAGGACTGGAACTCAAACCTAATGGGAACCTGGAGGCAGAATCCAATGCAGAGGCCACGAAGGAAAGCTACCTACTGACTTGCTCTTCATAACTTGCTCAGCCTGCTTTCTTATAGAACCCTGGACCACCAATGCAGGGATGCCCCCCACCCATTGTGGGCTGGGCCCTCCCACACAAATCACGAATTAAGAAAATACTTGACAGGCTTGCTTACAGCCCAGTCTTATGGAGGCATCTTTCTCGATTGGGGTTCTTGCTTCTCAGATGACTCTAGCTTGTGTCAAGTTGACATAAAATTATCCAGCATACTTGACATACTGAAAAATTACTTAAGTTTTTGATAAGTTTGTTAAAACAGAAACAATAAGCAAGTGAGGGGAAAAATGAGAGAAGGACAGAAAGGACCCTTTTCTTCTTGATGCAATTTCATGCTCACTCTCTAGTGGCACGGACTTTTTCACAAGCATCCTTGAAAGAATTGTGATTCAGCCTGAACTCAAGAAAGAGATACAGCCTGTATCTGTTTCCAACTTGTATGTGTTTGTGATCAAATGGTGGTTTAAAAAAATCTATTTTTTAATATTTGAAGAATATCAAATAAAACAAATACAGCTTGTGCTTAAGAACATGCTCGTAATTTACTGATAAAATATACATTTCCTTTCTTCTTTCCTTGAGCACTTCTTCCATGTAAATGTAAAGGATAGGTTGCCAAAAGCAAGACCTACAGCAGCAAGAAGCTACCAAAGCCTAGCGGAGGTGAATTAGTCAGGAAGTGTGGTTCCCCTAAGATGGAAAGGCAAGCAGGAAGGATCTTAGGGATCACAGTCTTATTGCCAACAGTGGTTGAGGAATGCAGAGAACAGACACAGCTTTGAAAGATGAACTGGGACAGTGTCTTCATCAAACAAAAGAAATATGAACAACAAAGTGTAAGTGTGGGGAGTAGAGATGTAGAGAGATAGCTCCAGGCTACAGGGTACTTGCTGCTGCTGCAGAGACCTGCATCAGCTCCCAGCACCTATAGTAGCTCCAGATCTGGAGGATCTGGTGACCCCATCTGGCCTCCTAATTAACCTGCACACAGGTGGAACACAGACAAAAGACTTAGGCGAGAGAGAGGGAGAGAGGAGGGCACCAGATTTCATTATTAATGGTTGTGAACCACACTGTGGTTCCTGGGAATTGAACTCAAGACCTCTGGAAGAGGAGCCAGTGCCCCTAACCGCTGAGCCATCTCTCCAGTCCTCTAAGTGTATTTTTAAAAGACACTCTTATTTTAAGAACTACGCAAACAGCGAGGGGGAAGAACAGTGATGCTAGGAGCTGCTGTGTCCGCGGAGGGCATTCCATACTTACCTTGCTCTGTGTTGGAGCAAGCACTCCAGTTTCTTCTACTGGTGTAATCACAGAGTCACGGCTTATTTTAATTAAGTTGGATTTTAGAAGGAAATAACAATGGAACTATTAGGTTCAATCTTAAAATTTGGTGACTGTGTAACTGATGGTACCCAAAAAGAAGTGATGTCTAAGGAGAAGGAAAATGCTGATGAAGTGCAGCCCTTCAGACCCCACTTCTCCTCTGACTGGTGTTTTCATTAAGGGTTTGTTAAGAATTTGCAGGTGACCAGAAACTTAAGTACGTGATTATGCTTCATAAGAGAATCTCAGCTGCCTAGAAATATGAAACTTAATGAAGTTAATTGAAAAGTAACACTTGAATATAAGCACATCTTATTAGATACAATTTCGCAGTTTAGCAGATAAAAATAACATGGCTTTAGAGAACAGTGTATCAGATATAAGGAAGGGATAATAGAAAGCAGTAATCTAGTACCCACACCCAAAGGATGCTAGGCAAGACTTGACCAACACACACTAGCCTGTCTATAGGCACGGTAGGATATTTCCTGTGTATTTTAGGCTTCCCATACTCTCTTTTCCGTTACTTTAAGAGATCTCATGATGGCTCCTCATATTGACAGTTCTACGTTATTTCCACCATGGTCAGTGTTCACTAATGAAGGCTGAATTTCTAAGGGCTTCTTGCAAGTGTCCTCTTTTCCATCCATACATGGTCCACAGGAGATGACATTCAATCCCAAGGTCTAAATGCATTTTCATGATGATAACTCTGAATTCACATGTCTGTGTCCAGTTTTCTTTGTTATGCCGAGACTGCATATCCTGCCTTCTTCACATAACCAGCTGGGCATCTTAACAGACAGTACCACATTTCCTTTTGAGCACAGGCTATTTTATTCCAACCTGCTTAGCCTCCCTCCTGCTCCTTTACAGTAATAACTATCAATAACTCCGTCATTGAAGGGAAACGTCTAGGTATCACTCTTGGTATTTATGCTCCCTTTAGAACCCGCCCATCACCTAACTGCCAGGCCCACCCCTAGATCAGCTGCTGATAACAGGACAGTTGTTACCTGCTCTGCTGAATCATGGTGCACGTCATCAAAATCCCCGTGAGTGCAACAGCTTTCCAAAGCCAAAGCTGCCTTTCAAAGCACGCATGAGCTTTTCTCATGCTCCCCGATGGAGGCTTATTCTAATGAAAGAGAATCTGATTTTCTACTCTGACATACAAGTCCTTAACGGATACGGTCTGGTCTAGTTTTCCCGGTCTCTTCTATGTCTTTCACTTATTCACTAAAATCAGACCACAGTGCCTACACTCCTGCTTTCAACAGTCAAATTCATTCCTGCTCCAGAGATTGGGTCTTCCTGGCCCTATGGCTTTAACTCACAGCATTTTCAATGTTTTATTTCTTTAAACCATAAATTTGTTTATTTTGGGGAGGAGCTTGCCACCGTATAGTGAACACAAGAAATATGTCCCAGGAATACAACTGAAGTTGTCAAAGATTTGAGGTCTCCCCTAAGCCATCTTACTAGCCTGCATCCTCATACTTTTGTTTTTTTTTAATACTTCATGAATTTTCTTATCATCTTTCATACAGGTGCCATACTAATGTGCATCCCGTCCTTCCAATTTAAGTATATGTGGGGGCAAAACAAGAGTCTCTATTTTCTTCTTGTCATTTGTATTTTAGTTCAATGTTTTCTTCTCAATAAGGACTTCTTCCTGTCCCAGTTTGTAGCAGAGCCTCGACTACCTTCAAGGCAAGCATCACTCAATGACAATTATCTTTCTTGTTTCATTATTGATCCTCTTCCCTCAGAGTATACACAGTAGTGATATCCTATCTGTATTCCATCAAGTTGGTTGCAGATTATGGCATATGGGAGACAGTATCTGTTGAGTTATATATTATATAAATTAGCGATGAAAAATTAGTTTGCATATGTAAAGTCTAATGAGTGTGTCGTTAATCAAGAAAAATTACTCAGAGTAGGCATATTCGGCTTTAGTAAGATGAAACTATGAAGAGGGAGAGCCAGAACTTTGGGCTCTTTAACAAAAAGGAAAAAGGATGGAGGGCAACAACGTACAACGCTAAGCAGACAACATGTTGCATTTTCATTTATGCAGGGTTAGAGCTTCGTTTCCAAGGGAGTCACTAGAACAATGCTATCAGCTAGATGTCCTCAGTCACAACACTGTCACATTGAGTGCTGTTGCAAAAACAGTTTGGGGCATTGTGGGATTTTTACCAGCATTCCTGGCTTCTAGGCACTAGTTCCAACAGTTTCTTTAGTTACAACAACAGATAATGTCCCCTAACGTCACCAAACATCCTCAGAGGGAAGGAGGAATAAACTCAGCTCTGGCTAAGGTCTGCTATTCTAAGGCTCCTGCCACCACACTCAAGTTTCCTTCACGCTTAGCTAAGACATCAGTTATATGGAAGCACTCACCTTTGATGTAAAAAGCAGCTGTGGCTTCCATGCTGGTATGGGATGAGTGACGTTTACTTGAGCACAAATGTAAAGTTTAAATTTTCAAAAAGAAGAGGATTCAGCTACAAAGTGTGCTGCAAAACCAGAGCTACAAAGGCCCAGACATTGGACACAGAATGACATCGGTAGAGTCTGTGACTGTCTGCTCCAGCACATTGACAGCTGTGCGCCCTCGGCTGTGTGACCTAATGGGGCTGATTATGAGTGTTTTCTTCTTTATGTTAAAAAATGCAAACCCTGTATTTTCGAGGCCTCATAAGACTAAATGAAACAATGGGTGAAAATGACCGAGTAGCACAAAAGAGATTCTCTTTGTTGGCGATATTTTTCTTTTTAACTCAACCATTTATGTTATTCAAAAGTAGCTAATGCTGATAACGAATTATTCTATGGTGAACATATTCTGGAGCTGACCTTATGATGCATGTCAGATAGACTCTGACAGGAGTCAAGCACCAATTAAGCTACTGCTTTCTGATTACCCAGTGGGCTTCTTGATCACAGAGACCTTCTTATCTAGGTCTCTAATCTTTATTCTTGGCACTGACTTTCACACTCTTAACCTTCATCTTAATAATTTTATTTCCTAGGTTTACCTTGCTTCCTGAAGTAATTTGGGCACTTTAGTGCCACTGTGGATTTTAAAGATCAAAGGTCAGAGCAAAAGGAATTCAGACAATCAAGGTCCCATAAATCTTTGTTGCAGGGACTCTTCAGGGCTTTGAGTGGGGGGTACTAATAGCATTCCTGTTCTCCTCCAGAAACCTTAGACAGGAAAAGCATCAGGGATCACCTTCAAGTGTTGATTCCAATGACCTCATTGATATTTGGCAATAGAATCCTAAGTCCTGCCAGTATAGTCATTTTACTCTGCACAAACTTAGAAAAATCTTCAATGTCATTGTAAAGTGCCAGACTTTGAAATATGGCATTTGATTGTCTGCTTAGGGAGGAAACCCCCAAGACCACCTGAGCATGGGCCCGAGTCACACCGTAACATCTTTTTATTCCCACAGGGAGGTGAATGTGGACTCGGTGGCACACTGTGGACATAACAGTTTGAAAAGACTGTAGACAAAAGGGACTGATAAATGATCTTTTGAAATCCTCAAACTATGCTTTCAAAGTCATATTCATTTAGTTTCTCTGTATTGTTTGAGTTTTTAAAACTGTACAATGAGAACTATCTCAGTTAAATATAAGGCCTTGTGCCTGTGCCATTCACCCTTCCCTGGCCCACCTCCCCTTACTCCCTAAATCACCTTTTTGCACTTGGAGTATTTATTTCTCTTAGTTTTTCCTTTCTCTGGATTGCCCTGCCTTTTTCTTGCCTTCCAGTCAGAAAACTCAGAGCCCACATCCTACATGTGACTTAGGTTGAGCTATAAGGCCTGTGCTTATGAGTTCAAATGTTCCCTTTGCATTGTTTTGATGACTGGTGGGTTGCTTTCACTACCTAGCCCCTAGTATACATTAGAGCAGGCACAGCACCGCTCTTGTCTTCCCTGTCTGTTTCCTGATTAATTTAAAATCACGCCTAAGATTTCAAGCCTCTCTTCAAGAGTAGTATTAGTTTCTGTGTGGCCCTAAATAGCACATCCAAAAGTAATTTCCAAGCTGGATTCACTTTTTGGAATAGAAGATATTCCCATGGGCAGGAGTCTAAGGGTTTGCCCAGGAAAACCTTGTGGGATCTGCAGTCTCTGGCTGTGATCTCATCCTTCTTTGGACTATTGTTGATGGATTGTTTCAAGAAATGATGTGTTTTCTCATTTTTAGGTCCCTTGGGATAGAGCAGGCTTACCTAACTCTCACTCTAAGGACGAAAACTCTTCATGAGTGGTCAGAGAGCACGGAAGAAAGTTCTTTTCTTCCTCATGACACCTTGGCTACTACAAATTATCCTGTCTGAGAGGTATACGTGTCAACCTGCTTACTGACACACATCCCAGAAAGGATAGGACTTCATGAATTATACCTCCCAGAACCCCCTTAATTTTACAATTCAAGGGTAGATTCTGCATTGTGGAGTGTAAAGAGAATGCTACAATCGTAATGCTGACGAGAAATAGCTAAATGTCATTAAATACTCGTTTGTTTTCTTTCCTACTGGTGCTACTTTTTAGGGTCAAGTCTAATCCACGATTAACCTTGAGGAGGTCATCGGACATATTTATTAATAAACAGTGATCACTTTTTCCTAGCAGCATTAACTACAAAAATTGTAAAACCTGGAATTGACCCAGTATCAAGTAAAAGTGAGGGAGGAGTGAAGAACATTCACAAGGACACACGTGTTCAGGAATTCATAGAAGAGTGATTGTGCTCTGTGTATCACCCCCAGATTCGGATCCATTTTTAATTAACTACTAATGATTTTACTGTCATCTTTCTGTGGTGTTCATGTCTTCCTAGAACTTCTTGGACTATAGAGTACAGTCTGCTGCTAAATTAATTAAAACAAAACCGGAACATCCTGATGTGCAAGAGCTGGGCAGGAAGCGGCTGCCCACAAAGCCCTCCTGGAACATTTGCTGTCTTGAAGACTGTGCTACAGTCTGGTTTGTGGTTTCACATTGTTTCTCAGATACCATCTTCGTTGATGTCAGAATCACCTTAAATACACTTTTTTCCTCTTTCCTTTATACACATCCAGGTAACATTATATAGACTGAGAAGTTTGCATTTCTATATTTTTGAAAGGCATGCCTCTCTTTCTCCCTCTCTCTGTGTATGTATGTGTGTAAAGAAAAAGAGGCCCTGAATCTGAGGAAGAGCAAGGGATATTCATGGCAGGAGTTGGAGGAAAGAAAGGGAATTGGGGAAATGATACAATTATATCATACTTTTGAAATATTAAAAACTACTATTAAAACTAAGAAAATTAATAAAGCTTTTTTAAAAAAATCATAAAATATATATAAATTGCTTAAAAGCACAATGCTTTATGTTTTCCATGCTCTCGGAAGAGCCGTGAGCTGTACCCACATACGTGATATTTAACTCTCAGGCAAAGCACGACACTAACAGTGTTCAGGAGACAGCTCCATTGCCACTGCCCTCCACCAAGCCACTTTTTCAGCAGCTTAGCCAAGTACACAGAAAGTTTTTTTTTTAGTCTCTGAGTTCATCCTACACCAAACAGCATCTGGCTGGGTTCCATTTCCAACCTTATGGCATAACCACCAGCCTTCAGTTAGCTTCATTGTTAATAAGGATAAGCCTTGGTACCAATACTACCCATCCACAGGGCATGCTGCTTGGATGACTAGTAAGGCAGGCAAAGGGGCCAGATCCTACAGTTTGGACTTTTGCTCTGTTGTTTACTAGATTCGAGAAAGAGATTTATAAACTATACTGTAAATCTATCAGTATTTAGGTCAAATGAGGATAATAGTAATTCTTCAATATTTAGAGAAAAAAAAGGTTAGCTCATAGACCTTCTTTTTTTTTTTTTTTTTTTTTTTTTGGTTTTTCGAGACAGGGTTTCTCTGTGGTTTTGGAGCCTGTCCTGGAACTAGCTCTTGTAGACCAGGCTGGTCTCGAACTCACAGAGATCCGCCTGCCTCTGCCTCCCGAGTGCTGGGATTAAAGGCGTGCGCCACCACCGCCCGGCTGCTCATAGACCTTCTAATAAATGGAAAAGAAATGCACAAATGATGAAGCATGAAGTCCATCCATGTGTGTTGTAGGCAAGACACCTGCTTCTAGGACAAACACAGGTCCTGTCAAAGGCTGTATCGCCCCACTTCCTTCCAATCTACCCTTCTTATTAAAGCTTTAGAAGCTAGTTCACCTTTAAATGCTAGCTGTTCAGGAATTCTATCCAATTCTGGCTTTCTTCTCCCATCATCCTTATTCTTCCTTGGAGCTCACTGATGATGTCAAGCATGGTCCATGTTTTATGGCTATGAACAAAACATACAATGTGCCACACACGGAAATCACTGAACATGGGTTTTCAGCATGGGATTAAGACCAAACATGAACAATCAAAAAAGTTCCTAAACCAAGCAGCTCAGACCTTACCCAAGTAAGAAAGAATGACAGATACATCTTTTATGGACAGTGAATATTTTTACAATGTGGGATCATAAACATGGTTGTTCCGCATTCACCTCTTATCCTTTATTAGATATTAGACTCTGTGTATCTATTACGTTATATGACCACGACTTCAGTTCTTACCCTAGCCATATGAGGTAATGCTAGCACCAATTCTGTCAGGTAGACACGATGCCAAGTAACGCTGAGGATCTCTCTCAAGGTCACAGAGTTAGCACATAGTGGAATACAATTTAGACTCTGTCAGACCGGCCTCAAGTACCTACTCTTTATCTCCACGCAAGCTATCCCAGTAGGCAGCAAAGCCTGGGCCCTGCCTCTTCGAGAATTCTTCCACTAGCTCCCCGGCTCTACTGCCGTACAGATAGGAATGTGAGAAGCAATTTATATAGCGCATTTTCCTCCAGAATGAAGTGACTCATTTCCTTGTCACAGAGCCACAGACACCTCTGTGGGGGAAAAAAATCCATGGTCATTACCAGGAGCATTAGTGGCTGTCTCTGACAGGAAGCTAAGGCTTCTTTGTTCTGATAATGACAAAGATGGGCATTTGGGGGAGGCAGGCTATGACAGTTCAGAGGATCTTGCTTTCAGCCTGCTGACATCTTAGGGTCGTGAAACTCAGGTCCTTTCCAGCCTATATCTAGCGTGGCAATTAGTGCATGGTAAGCGTCCATTCGGCATCAATTTCCCCTAACTGTCACCTTTGCCAAAATTCTTAATATGTTTCAATCAAATATTAATCAGACACATTGTGGCACTCTTTCAACACTCAAGAAAGCTCTCTGTTCCCGAAAATGGCATTTTAAAAGCCCTGACTTCATCTGAGGATGCACCATGCTGCTAGCCTAAATAATCCCTAGCCATTAGAGTGCCATTTTCACCTTTAGCCAGGAGCGCCAGTGTTGGCAGGCTCAGCTCTGAGGAAGGCGTGTCCACTAGCCCTGACCAGTGTAGTGAGAGGCTTGATACTCTTTCCTAGAAGCCACACGTTTATAAATGCAGCTACCTCCAGCCATGCAAAGTTCTGGGGGCCTAACCAGAGGCAGTGTTTTGCAGCTCGCAATGAGTGCACACGCGTCAGGAAGGTCACTCTCTCAGGTCGACTGCCTTATTTTTTATTTTTTGACAAACCCAGTATTTTCTAATATATTTTGCATCCGACAGTCAAAGGAACTGGCATGTGGTAGGGATGGCAATTAATATGATTTGAACAAGGAGCTGTTTGAAAAGGTGCAAAAATAATAACAAGCATAAAATACTCCCCAAGACGGACAAGAATTCTTTTTAATAAAACTTGGTATAATGGATGCAGCTTAATTAAGAAGGAAAATAATTATTGGATGTGGTGGACGCGAAAGTGAACTGGAAGGCTAGAGAAGCTGTGGCGGAGCGGAGTTAACTATGAACAAGGGAGAACATCTGGGCAGGGTTCTATGTCTTTCTGCTCCTCCCAAAGCAGCGTCTCCAAATGAACACACCCTTAAATCTGCAAAACCAAACAAAACAAAACAAAAAAAACAAAAAAAAAACCAACCAAAAACAAACAAACAAACAAACCAAAAAACAAAGAAGCAAAGATAACCTCTGTAGGCACGCGTGGGGGTTTGAATGAGAATGACCCCCACGGGCTCCTATATTTGCCTGCTTATTCCCCTTGAATTGTTGAGGAAGGATTAGGAGATGAGGCCTCCTTGGAGGAAGTTTGTCACTGCAGGGGGGTTTTGAGTCTTGAAAAGCCCCCCCTCTCCCCTCTCTGTCTCTGTCTCTGTCTCTCTCTCTCTCTTTGTGTGTGTGTTTGTGCGTGTGTGTGTGTGTGTGTGTGTGTGTGTGTTTCTTTCTCTCAAGGTTAATGCCTGTGGATCAGGATTTAAGATCTCACCCAGCTGCTGCTCCATCACCAGGCCTGCCTGCCACCATACCCTCCACTTACCTCTGAAACTGTAAGTAAGTCCCCAACTAAGTGCTTTTCTCTTAGACGTTGCCTTGGTCACAGCGTCTTCTCCCAGCAATAGAAGAGTAACTAAAGCAATGTGTCTCTCACAGTGGTATGCTTGACAGAGAATGTTAGTATTTCATTCTATATGTCTTACATAAGGAAAATATGCTCCACATTAACAAAGCACCATGTGTTCCATGACCCGTGCAAAAGTTCCATATATAAGCTAATGGGGGATATTAATGTTTTTCTTTGGAGTGCCCACAAACATTGAAGAAGCCTGACATTAGAACTAGTGTTCCATTTTCATGCCTTTCATTAGCAACATCAGTGATGAACTCGTAAAGAAAAGGATACCTCTGCACCATGCCTCTTTACTACTCAATGAAACCCTAAAGGGTAATTTGAAGTTCTTAAAAGGGAGCAAGCAAAGTCATTCTCTCACTTAAGCGAAGGTTTCAGGGAAATATAGCACATCCTTGGTGGTATCTTTATAGGAACAGGAGATGAGACATAGGTGCACCCTAATTGCAGAAAATCCACTTCGGAAGTAATTTCCTCGGAAGTAATTAGAAGTTAACTAGACGTACATAAACTAATGACATGGTATTTTAAAATTTTAATAACAATCTAATTAAGCCCTACAATTAAAAGTTTAACATTATGTCTGAACTCTAAAAAATTTCCAATCCAATCCATAATTAAATCTTATTTCTCTCAGAAGACAGAGTAGGAACTTCATTACAAGCCACTCAAGAAAAACATATATCACTAGCATAAGACTATCCAACCAGGAGCAAGGTTTATATCCCTGATATGCTCTTCTGTCTTCACAACATAATTGGCAGTAGGCGAAAGGACAACCCTTGACCCTGCTACTCAGTCAGATATTGGTGATTGCCATCAAAATGGGTTTAGAAACTGGAGGAGACAATGGGAAAGAGATGGGAAAAGCCAGATGCACAGTTTAAGAAATGGTTACCAGCAGGCCTTATCGATACTTCTGTTCATTTGTTCTAAACATACACACACACTTAAAGCAACAATACTCCATATTTCCTTATGTTCTGGAAGGTGTGTTTTGCAATTCTTAGATCATTGGCAAGTAAATTCCTTATCTTCTTGTAGCATGGGTCCCCCCTTTGTTTCAGTGTATGGTATAGATGTGTACGTTGGGCATTGACCACTGTAAAGGCACATACTAACTAAAAAAAAAATCAAGAATTTTCAGTAGCATAAGGGATTTTTTTAAATATTAACCATTGGTCTTATCTACTGAAGAAGTTGTTTTAGTATTTTTTTTTTCTGTTGCTATGTTGAAATACCATTACCAAAGAGACTTATTGAAAGATGGGTTTATTTGGGCCTAAAATTGGGTAGGGTGAGTCCATTATGCTGGGATTGCTTAGCAGCAAGTGGCAGGCAGGGCAATTGGATTAGGAACCTGAGAGCTCTCATCTTCAGACTCAAGCATGAAGCACAGGGATGTGGAAGTTGCAAGAAGCTTTTCCCTCTCAAAGATACGTCCAGGCAGCTTCCTCCAACAAAGTCTCATCTCCTGGATCTCCCCAAATAGCACAGCCAACTGGGATCGGTGTCCAAATCTGAGCCTATGGAGGTCATTGTCATTTAAACCACTACAGATGCGGAGCCTGGAGTAACAAGCAGGTGGAAGTATTATACAGGACACAGGAAATGAAACAAGCACAGCTCTCCCCCCTCTTGTCAGGGTCAGTCGATTGTAATATAGCAGTCTTTTGGTAATGGAATGATACTGCAATGGGCAGTGTCTTACTTTTTTATTATGATAAGAATACTCTGAAAAAAGCAAGTTAAGGGAAGATGGGTGTATTCTAACTTACAATTTCGGAACAGAAATATCACATTTCCTACTACATTGCATCAGCAGTAAGGAACCAGACAGAAAACAGGGAATGAGGCCAGACTGTGACCCCTCAAAACCTGCCCCCTGTCACCTACTTCCTCCAGCAAACTTCCACCTACTGAGGGTTCCAAAACCCCCCAAATAGTGTCACAAGCTTGGGACTACATACTCAAAACCATTAGCCCCTGGGGGACATTTTACATTCAAAGTATCACAGGGGAACAGTGAGTGTGACTGTATCATAAACAGAAGAGGGAAACACATAGCTTTGCCAGCTTGTTGGGTATCTCTGAGACATCTTTCATGCTACAATATCATGCTACTAGAAATGAACACAAACCCAGGTCTCATGGACTGTGAATTCAATGTATTATGTTTTAACCCCAGAAAAACAACAAAGGTAGGACCCCAATAGTCATACTAGCATTACTAGCTAAGTTAACAGAGTTGCCAGAGGGCTCTCAATGTCCTTACAGCTGAGCCTTTCTCTCTTGTCACTTCTGTGCAAGTGAATCAGCTCCTAATGTATGTCCTGGGACTTAGAATATTAGTAAGGAAAACATCAAGTGATTACTTTTACATGCTCCTTGAATGGCAAAATTAAATATAAGAAACGAAAAGGCTTTATTTTTTTAAACAGTTTTTGCAACATGACCTCTCCTATAATGCAAGGTGTGAAATGAACTAATGGTAAAGTTCTTTCAATGAGAGAGGCTCAAGTATTGTGCAGATAAGAACAGGGGAAATCTAGGCCTCCCTTACATGCTAGATGATTTACTACTTGTTAAACTCTGCCATATAGTGCCATCCAAGCTATGGCCATTGTGAAAGAGCCTCTGTGGCAGTTACAGTTATCACTACCTTCATGATTTCTGTTGCTTCTCCTCCTCCACATTGACCTGCATTGCTCCATTGTCCTTAATGAGTCAATTCCATAAACTCCTTTAGTACTTGACTTCTTAGGATTCACATCTATACTGGGATTAAGTTTACCTCAGGGATTTGTTTTAACTTAATCTTTGGGGTTTCTGTCTTTTTATACCCACGAACATTTTATACACCTTTCACAGTGAATTTGAGAAAACATTGCATAAGTCAATGTAAGGACTAGTGAGTGAGGATATACAGTTGGAGGTTCCTCTTGGACGCCTTTCTCAACCATAGTTTCTTTTTTTTCCCCCAATTTTAAGGGCATAATACATATTCACAAGAATTTCTTTAAAGGAGGAATAAAAAGAAGTTATGAGAAACATTGCAGACCTAAGGCCAGGCACCAAGGCGAGAAGGCAATATAATGAGGCTACTGTTGGCTACATCTTGATGCTCAGTCCATACATCTTGATGCTCAGTCCGTACATCTAGATGCTCAGTCCATACATCTTGATGCTCAGTCCGTACATCTAGATGCTCAGTCCATACATCTTGATGCTCAGTCCATACATCTAGATGCTCAGTCCGTACATCTTGATGCTCAGTCCATACATCTAGATGCTCAGTCCGTACATCTTGATGCTCAGTCCATACATCTAGATGCTCAGTCCATACATCTTGATGCTCAGTCCAAGTCAACACTCATATTCTCGCCTCTCCTCCTCTAGGCTATTTCTCTCTTCAGTGAGACCTTGGTTGGGCTGTTGATTGAATGCTCACTCTGAATCAAAACGTGGAGCTGTGCCTTTTGGCTTTTGATTAATTAGTTCTGAATTTGCTAAAAGCAATGTATTTCCAGCAAATATTAATCTGCGAAATTAAAGGCAGATGACACTTCAGAATCAACTGTATACATAGTTTTAAGTAGGTGATGCCGAGGCTGTTGCTAAAGGGGAAAAGTGGCTCCTAATTGCTTTCTACTGTAAATGCTGCACAGCCTACTGCCTCATGGTGTGAAAAGCAAATTAGAGCAACTTTTCATTGACAAAGATTAAACTTTTTCATCATTCTCAAATTCCTGGGGATTTCCCCCACTGATTCTATGTGTTTTAAGCTTTTCAATTAAATCTCCTGGGTAGTGGTTACAAGAATGCCCACTGACTAGGGAATACTGCAATGTGAAAAAGCTATACTCTTCCAGGAGCCGTTTGTCCAGGTTTTTCCTGCACAGGCTGGATCTCTCAGTAGTGGTACCGTCTTGGCACTCACTGCTAGAAGCCACACGCAGGCTACATTCACCTGCCATGAGAACTGAACTAATAATGAATTTAGTTTAAGAAGGGAAAGTTTGTGAGAAGTCAGGAAGTCAAAAACAGCCAACCTTGATAACTAGCTTGTTTTCCCTGGGATAATTTATTTTGACATTTGGGCGCCTGCACCAGGCATACAAACCCTAGTGAGCATGCCACTGCAGACTGGTATGACGAAGAGAAGATCCTGCTTTCCAATTTTCCAACAGCTTTGCCTCCAGTTCACCTCAATCCCTCCCACTAAGGGTTTTGAATGCTTTCCTGGGTTGCCACAGGGGCCTCGCCAGCATCACAACTGCTCTGCCGTGTCCCTGGGCTGGACCAGCCAATTAAAATCAGCTTAGGGAAAGCCTGGGAAGGGATGCATTTTTTTTCTATAAAATATTTCTGGCGAGGTTTAGGGAAAAGACAGCTTTCAATTTTAAACAGTATATACGCTTGAATGATTGATCAAAACAGCCATGAGGGAAACTGGTAGCTTGGATGGCGGTTGTGGAAATAATATAATATTTTAAATCCAAGTATTAATTCTAATTGAAAAGCACATGGCAGAGAACGGGGCCCCTTGCTGCCAAGAATGAGGTAGAAGGCGAATTCATTTATGAGATCTTTATTTTCTAAAATTGAAACTTGCCTGAAGCAAGAGAATATTTGCTAGATGTTACAGACAGGAGGAAAGGGCAGACAGATCAACAATTTTATTTTAAATATGCTGTATGTGTTTAATTAGTTTTCATAACAAGGATTCGTGGGAGAGATTGCATCTGGAAAGGCTACAGGGTGTTTGATTCTTTTTGCGTTTGTGGTGTGTGTGTGTGTGTGTGTGTGTGTGTGTGTGTGTAATTGAATAGAATAAAGATGAGTTCAATTCAGAACTGATGAACACTTAAAGCCCATGGCCTCAGCGATAAAGTGGGCATTCTGACTTGACAGCAGCATACAACTTGAGCCCTCTTATGACTCATGAACCCGACAAAAATTTTTAAAATGTTAAAAATTTCCAGGTGTTTATCCATAATAACTTAGGTGAGTATGGGTGCTTTGAAAATAGAACACAGGATAATGATCAGACACACCTATGGAAGTGAGTTTGGGGCAAGAAAATGTTGTAGAACTGGCATATTTCAGATGAGTTTGTTTTTTTTTTTTTTTTTTTTTTTTTTTTTTTTTTTTTTTTTTTTTTTTTTCTGGAACTGGTTTGAGCATTAACCTGGTCTGTAGATTCTGGAGGATCCACAGTGTATTCATCATGTCTGGCTTTGCAACTTTCTCAAATTTTCATGATTTAAAATATGCTTGTGTAGAGGCAATTTTTAGTTTTTCAAGTTTATATTAGCCCTGATATCAAGAAATGCTATTAATATATGTTTCTGTTATCCTAAGGGTTTGAAGGTTTATGTTATAACCCATATAGGTGAAACTTATTCTTTGAATTCCCGTGGAAGGTTAAGAGGATAATTTTAAAAGTATAATAAAGAGAAATATATTTTAATTTTCATTTACATGGACAGCAGTGGGTTATAAAAATGGCCCCAAGTCTATGTAGCTCTTCTAATCAATTGGTAGAGTCTAGACAATTTATCTGAGTACATCTAAACTCTCAGAACTCTCGGAATCAAGAACTGGAGGATTGGTAGGTAGTTCTAGGCCAGCCTTGGATACATGACAAGACTCTAGTAACAAAAAAAAAAAAAAAAAAAAAGGGGAAGGGTAGGAATGGGTATACGGGTGGTGTGAATCTATTTCTGTCTCTGTAATTGGCTTGGCTGTGGCTTCTTCTAGACAGTAGGATGTGAGACGCTCTGTGAGTTTCTGACTTGGGCAGCCTGCTTCACTAAATAGCTCAGCTTCTATTTGCACTCCACAGACTCTGTGCTGCCCTGTGAACAAGCCCAGGCTGGTTTTCTGGGTGAAGACACAAGGCTGCTTGCATTGATCCTATTGTAACTGCCGGTCCTCTCAAGGAGCAGAGTTGCCAAACAGATGATCACCTGACCTCAGATACAGGAGGGAGCTCAGTGAAGCTCGGCAGAAGAATCATCAACGGAGACAAACGAAGATCGCTGACTAATGAGCAACTGCTGTTTCGATCCAGGCTGTGCGCTTGTTATACTATGAAAAATTGATTGATAGATGCAAACAGAGAATTCAAATGAGAAAGCTCTTCCTGCTATATTGCAATGTTATTATGGTTTGGATATGAAGGGTCGCCCAAGAGGTTCATGTATTGGAAGTCTGTTTCCCAGGTGATGGCACTATTGAGAGGAGAATAGATCACAGGGATTGAACTTTGCCAGTGGATTAACCTACTAGTGTGTTCTTAGCTGGATGAGCTTTGAGGGAGTACATCACTGGAAGGGTAGCTTTGGAGGGTTTATATTTTCCCCCAGACACTTCTTCCCTTCGGTGGTGACCTTCTCTTCTCCCTCTGTTACTCCCTTCCTTCCTTCCTCCCTTTGTCTTCCTCTCATTACCTTCCCAACTGTCTTGTGATAAAAACACAATTCTCCTCTGTTATGCACTTCCCACAATCATATTCTCCCTTGCCACAGAGCCATAGCAATGGGGCCAAGGGATCATGGACAGAAACTTTTCAAACTGTGGGCCAAAAATAATTATTTTGCTTATTGCTATTTTTGAAAATATAGTATAATTCCAGCATTTTCCATTTCCTTTCATCCATCCAAGCCCTCCCATAAACTTCTCCCCTCTCTCCCTCGACGTCATGGCCTCGTTGATCATTAATTGTTACTGCATGCATACATGTACATACATATATGTTCTTGGTCTGTATAATGTTACTTGTATTAGTGCTTATGGGGCTGACCACTTGACACCACAGAAAACCACAACCAATCAAAATATAGATTTGTGGAGTCCAGTCCCAATGTATGCCACTGCCAAACACTCCTGTACCGCAGGGTCGGGAGAACAGTAGAACAGGGGCAGTAAACCTGATGTTTACTGTAGAAATTAGCTGCTTTCTGATTTGAATTGATGACTGCTTTGTGGAAGAGCTTAACGCCTGGTACTGGAAGCCCGGCCAAAGCCCGTAACTGTGGAGTTCATAGACTCTTGATAGGAACATACTAGTATTACTTCACTAAATAATCATTTGTCAAATGTTTTTTTTTTTAAGTGTTTATGATAAGAGCCAGAGAAGCAGGGAGTTTGTTTTCAGATTGTGTCTCCTAGTAATATTAGAAGCTATACCCATAAAGCTTCAATGATATGATTCCCCCAAAATGTGAGTCGAACAAGGATGAAACCAATGGACATGTCAAACGGGATGGAAAAAGACCGTGAAGCCCCAACCCTACATGAAGAAATGTAGGCAACTAAGGAAGGCTGGAAGCCAGAGAGGTGATCTTCCTCAAGGAAGAATACAATAAAATAAATTTTCCCTTGACTTTATTTGCTTGGTAATTTATCACAGTGATGAAAAACAAGTAGCAAAAGTAGGAAAGGACTGCTTCAACCCTCTCGAATATGCAAAGGATTGAAGATGATGACAAATACAAGGTATAGCTACCCCGCCCACATGCATGCAAATCCATGCATGAATAAGAGATTTTCAGCTGCCGAGCTCACTGGCAACTGAAAACATCTCCATTTAGGCATTGATCGGCCTACCACATGCTCCTCCTCTGAGCACAGGGGCCCAGAATCGCTCATCATTGCAACCTGATTGCAATTAGTGTTAGGAAGTCAGACTGACACACTCTCTTCTCCGGGTGTACGGTAATAGATATCTGGAGAGAAAGTAAGAATATGCATGAACAGCTGAGGACAAAAATACCCCGTCTGCTTCTGCTCTGCTCCGGAACTGTTCCAAAACACCAGGGGGTAGTTTTTCTTTTCTTGATGAGAAGGCTCACTATTAGGAAGTGCTCAGAAAATGTGCTCTCCAGGGAAGCTCTAAGAATGCGCGAGGAGAAAATTGCCTCTCCCCTCCTTCAGCTCGTGTCCCCTGGTGCCCTATTTGTGCTAGGAACGGTTCTAGGCGCTGAGTGAGCTGCAGCAACCAAGTGCTCTACAGAAGATTGCTGTGTCGTCTGGGAAGAAAGATGATAATAATGAGAAACAGAAATAAACGAATCAAAAAAATATCGAGTAGCAGTAACTGCTATTTAGATAATTTAATATGGTGAATAAATGCAGGGAAAATGAATCAAAGTCCAATACACTCCATTGTGTTCCTCTGAGCTCATATACCGGAGCGCTGCATGAAAGCCAACGAGACTGTATTTGGCTGACGACAAGGCATTTTTGAAGTGAATAAGTTAAATCAGGTCAATGAGGGAGAAGGACTACCCCAAGATTGTTGATGCCCTTTGCAGATGAGGGAGAGAAATTTCTTGAATACTTTTTGTAGCTACACTAAGAAGGTCATGTGGGGACATGAGAAGGTGGCTAGGCACAAAGGAATACTGTCTTCACTAGAAACCAAAGAAGCTGGAATACGGCTTATGGATTTCTAAACTATAGAACTAAAAGAAAAGACAGTGTCTGTCTTTGAACTACCTAATCTGAGGTGCCTTGTCATGGAAGCATAAGCAAGCTGACTTAAAATGAAATCTCATATTATTTAAAAAAAATCTTTATAATTGTGTCCTATCTTAGACAAAAAGACAGACTATTTAAGGCTGACAATTGTTCTGACTCCAAATTTTAGCATTTTCAGGACTGGAGAAATGGTTCAAGTTAAGATAAGAGCACTTCCTGCTTTTGTAAAGAACATAGATGTGGTTCCTAGCCCCCAGGGCAGGCAGCACTCACCCCAATTTCAGGAGATAGGACACCCTCTTCTGGGCTCCAGAGGAAGCAAGTTTATATAGGATTCACACCCAAAAATGCAGGCAAAACACTCATTCACTCAAAATAAAAAAATAAATCTTTTAATTTCAATGTATTTCAATATATTTTGCTGTCATTTCTACTTATGTATTTATAAGAAATAGCATGAAGGGATTAAACTGAAAATTGGGGTGCATGAAGAAGCTTTATGGAAACTCACCGGTTTGTCAGACAATTAAAATTATAATGTATACAAATGAATTCGATCAGAAGTATCCTGCATGGACATAGAACAGCCCACAGAAGACATGATGATTAAATGAAAGTTTCACTGCTAGACACAGGATACCTCCCTACAGGTTATGAGACAGAGAGACTTCAAGGTCACTAGTAACAGCAATGGGTTATTGCCCTTGCTCCTTATTGGTCATAGTAACTGACGTTGCTTGAAGACACCCCACATTGTGACTACAGGAGAGCAACAAACAAATCTCAAACTTATCCAGACGTTCTCTACCTGCTGGCTGGCTTTCAGAGTGCTGTAACACTAGATATGCTGCTGGAGGAGAAACGACATCAATGGTCTCATTCAGCGCTGGACCTTCCATGCTGCAATATTGATGTCCTAGGCAAGATATGCCCATTTGTACAATAGCAACCTGATGTTTACTGTAGAAATTAGCTGCTTTCTGATTTGATTTGATGACTGCTTCGTGGAAGAGCTTAACACCTGGTAATGTAAGCCTGGCCAAAGTCTGTAACTGTGGAGTTCATAGACCCTCAATAGGAATATACTAGTATTACTTCATTAAATAATCATTTGTCAAATTTTTTTAAGTGTTTATTTATACCTATAGGGTTGTGCCGTTCTCAACCCTGGCCAAAACAGGTTTTGTTTTCTTTTTTTCTGTAGGGCATAGTGGTACTGCAGACTCATGACTGGCCAAACTGCGGACAGAAGGTTACTGCGGGTGCTCAGCTGTAGATGAATGATGTATACCAACTTCCTTCCTCAGAAGGTTCATAAGATATCAAAGACTGGTGGGCACGGAGAATCTAAATCCCAGAGGATAGGAAGGAAGGCATGCGGTGTCTTCTGGGCATCACATGGTTGCTGAACAAATCACAGCAGTTGTGGTTCCTGTACAACACATGTACAAAATCAAGCCAATAAAAATTCCAGTACACACTGGGAATGGTCTGCTAAGGTCCCACCCCTTTCGCAGTAGCTCTTGGTGGGTGATAGTACTGAGGGAAAGGAGCTACTGTCTTTTGGGTTTAAGGCAGCTTGTAGGTTGCCCATATCTGTGTGGTATGGTGAGCACTAGTTGGGTTCTGGGATTTAATAATAATGACAATAAAAAAATAGAACAGGATATCTGGAGAAAGAAAAAACTGGTTGTACAACTTCTGAAGGGAGTTGTTTGTTGATGGTAGGATAGTATTTAGAAAATGGTCTAAATGTATTGTATACTTATAGGAAAATTTCAAAAAATAAATAGAAATTATTTAAAAATAATGACTCTGAAACCAAGGACGTAAGAAGGAACAAAACACCTTATTTCAATTTTGTGTCTTATCAGGAAAATGACCTTAGTGATTGATGTACACGTCCCAACTAATATTCCACTCAGTAATTCACTATTCTAGGTTTACTGTGCCTCTCCCTGTCACCCATTCCCTTCTTTCTCCAGGACTACTGTGTCTTCTCAGATGTGATGGTCAGATGGTTGTGCTTATTAGTTCTGGTGATCTCTCACGATAATTAAACAGTCTAAACTTTGTTTCCGTTTTCTGCAAGCTGAAGGAAAAAGATACCTTCTTCTCTAGGGATACTGAGAGGATTAAATGAATTAAGATAAATGGAGGATGATTGCCCATATGAAAATATTTTTTATGACTCTTAGACCTTCCTCCTGCTTCTGCAACTATGTTATGAGTTATGTAAAGAACTCAGATCTTTGGATGGTGTTTCTGTGGTATGGACATATGTACTATTATTATTTACAATGGTCTATACATTTCTCCTCTATTCCTCAATTCCAACTCCGAGTCACTTGTGTTTCTTTAAATCTCACTCCACTCTTCTACAGTTTCTCTGATTTTCTAATTATTCTCTTATACGTTTACTTACTATCTCTTAAGACAATTGGGTCTTCTGCGTGCTTATATAATTGAGGTTTCTCTTCCAACACTCAGGCTTTTAGGAGAACAGAAATCGTGTTTACTTTGTTGAAAATTATGTCCTCAGGACTTGTCACAATAACTAATCTAAAAATCACAATAACACTTTAGAACACTTCAAAAATCTTCATGCTGTCTATTTCCTTAAGTCCAGCCGTTTTGTGTCTTAGCTTTTTACCATGGATAAAGGGTTTGGGCTTGCGATTTGCTAAGGTCTGTTCCACCTCTAAAATTTTATGACTCTTTTCACTTTTCATATTTAGGGGACATCACACCACAGCTCAGTTGTTTGCTTCAGTGCTACCTATGTCCTTACTTCCAGTGCAGATCCTTTGAACAACAATAGCTATAGGAAAGAGTGTTTCTTCGGGCTTGTGAGGAAAGTGTACAATGGTAGAACAGTCCTTAGCACAGTGAGCAAAGCAAACATGCCAGTGCTAATTCACTAACACAATTTCACTTAGTAAACTCTGTCAGTCAGTTTACTGGACCTCATTCATGCTTCATTTCTAAGGGCACTGTGGAGTTTTGCTTCTCGATATATGAAACACCCTATATTCTCGACTACTTTTTTTTGGGTGGGGGGGGAATGGCGAATCCTCAAAGTTACTGTAATCTCTCTTACACCTATTCTTTCGAGGAAAAAAGTAATAATTTTAGAACTCCACTTCATGTTTCATGACACAGAATGGCAAGGTCTAAAATATAGTCTGTAAGAGCTGTTTTGAAGTGAACACAGATATGAGAATAAGAGCTGTGTGTGTTCACTGATACTCAGGAAGGGGCAAAAAGCCATTGGCACTGCCAGAGTCTTGCTCAGTTGGGTAGAGTCAAGCCCGAGCTTCCCCGAAATGAGCCTTCCCTTTGCACTTCATTGTGAATGCTCTCTCACAGTAGTTGAACACAGTGTCTGTCCCAAATGCCGTCTTTGAAAGGGAATACAGACTATGAGATTCCTTCAAAGGTCATAATTAGGTCATTTTACTTATATAAAGCTGAAAGGACATGGTATGAGCTCTCTCTCTCTCTCTTTCTCTCTCTCTCTGAAAGGATATTACTTCACAAGACTTTTCAGGAGGGTGAGCGTGTAGTACTACCGTTATTAAACAGCGTGTCATACTTGTGGCAATGATTTAATCCTTTGACACACTTCCATGTAAGAAGCCAAGTGCAGGTCAAAATTTCTTTCCTCTTACATTAGCTATTGATCATTTGTGCTCACTCCTTGGCAACTACATCTCACCTAGAAAGTTCTGATACTGACATCAAATCCAGCACAGCGAAGGGAACTAGAAGCACTAGCCTCTTGCAGGAGAGTCACAATTCAAGGCCCAGGCTTCTCATTGCTTTACCTCCTAGGCTGCTTGGCATAGAAAAGACAGTAATATTACAGAGTACCAACTGGGATTGTTTGCTCCTGGTAGCAAGGTTCTCAAAGGATGGCAACTAATAACATTTTATTATTTATCATCAGCCTCCAACTTGAGCACTCAGCTATTTATTTACTCTTTAATATAAGTACCCATCATCAATGTTCTTCACTTGTTTTGTATATGAAGCTTTGTAGTCTTGGAAAGATATGCCAAAGGAAAGAAGCTAATGTTTGAGTATTAGCCTCAAAACCAGCCTAAGACATGGTTAAATCTTTTTGTTATCTTTCAAAAACATTTATTATTATTATTACTACTATTATTATTGTATGTGTGTTGGGAATTCACATGCCATGCTGCCTGTTTGGAGGTCGAATCAGTTCTCTCCACCTTGATATGAGTTCTGAGGCTCAAATGCACGTCTTCAGGCCTGCACAGCAAGCTCTTTGCTAATTGATCCATGGTGGTGGGCCTATGTGCCGTCTTTCACTCCATGCCCCAAAGAGTGGAAATTAAACAGACTGACATCATCAGTTCTTATATGACTTTAAGCGAATTACACAGAAAATAATTACCCTAGGGAACTTTTAACTCTGGCCAGCTGTTTCATATTTTAGGAAGAAAATAAGCAGAGTATATTTTGCTAGCTCAGAGTAATTGTTCTTCTGATCATCTATGAATTCAGCAAATATGTCGACCCTTTCCCTGAAAGAGCTTACAATTCATTAGGAAAGAGGAGGATGGATTATTAGTATGGTACAGCCAACTTAGCAGAAAGTTCATCCAGTTAATTGCTGCAAAATTGTGTCCTTCCCTTCTCAAGAATACATGGCAGTGGCATAAGAGAGACATGCAGGGTTTTGATGTTCTACACTGGGGAAAGATACGTTGTTTTGGAAGAAGTCGTGGGTATGAGTGTGATATTTAAACCATACTGTAGAGGATCTAGTGTTCATGATTAAGATCAGACTGAGTAAATCAATAACAACAAAACTGAAGCATCAAGGGTAAAGACCCAGGGTGGGGTGGGTAGCATAGGTGAGGACAATGACTGCAAGTGGATGCCTAGCTGGAGAATAATGCGAGTCCTCTTCTTCTAAACTAATAGCACATTAGGTGGTTGATATGAGCCTTCTTGGATGCCATACCATATATAATGTAATGCATCAACATGTTCTTTGTTTCTTCGAACTTTAAGCATTTTTAAGACATAAAATTGAATTTAAAATGCACTCTCACATTGGTAAGCAACAGGAGATACTTATAACACTGCAGCATTAAAACATGTATCCAATTTTGCAAATGGTATTCAGAAGACAGGTGTGTGTGTGTGTGTGTGTGTGTGTGTGTGTGTGTAAAAGATTTAGAGTGGGCATCAGATGGCTGATTTTTCTTTGGAAGTGCTGGTTACTGATTATTTTCTCAAAAGGAATAGAATAGACGTAAGTTCTAATTGCAGAACAGATAAACAGGTGTGTGTTCCTTCATTCTTCACTACAAAATCATAGATCTCATCAGTGTGATTTATGCTAATTTTTTAGGAATGCAGTAAAATGCATAAGGAAGATTCTATCAACACTTTGAGTGTAGCAAGGGCTGAAACCTAAACGCATAACAAATGTACCGCAAAACAGAAAATTATGCCCACCATCTTTAGAAGAGGCCTCCTTGTTCTCAAGTCTGTGATAACTGTAGAGCACAGACTGAATTGATTCTGGCCAAGGCTGAGTCTTGAAAAGGAATCATGGGGAGATGAAAGAGTTTCAGCATCCAGGACAGCAACCACAAGAACCACATTGTAAGGCATTGCCTTAACAAAACCCCAAATCTGATGAGAAAGGATTTAGAAAACATTAAGTTCAAACATGAGAAAACTGAGATCTAAAACCTGTAATATCAACTTAGCTGACTGTGTTAAAAATTACAATGTTCTTCATCACTTATCCAGCTAATATGTCCTCATCCTTTTGTCTCTTGTAAGTGGGAAAAAAGCACCCCAGTTAACTTTAATGCAAAATATGGGCAAACACACTGGGTAAAGCAAACTAATAAACAAGCCCACAGCAGCTCTCTCCTCAAATGTAAAATAGTCTAACCACAATTAATTAATTCATACTACAGATCACATCATTTTTCCTTATGTACATATCATGGAAAAATCAGAAAAAGTAGAACAAACAAAAACTGCAATTTAATCTTGAAAGCTTTGAGATATGCTTAAAATTCCAGCTGAAAATGGTTCCTTGAAAGTTAATATGGCAACTTAACAGGTAAATTTCCCTTAAAACAAACTAAAGAGAAATGGGATTGATGCTAATGGAACTGAGGAGGGAATTTAATAGAGTATAAAAGCTTATTCTGCTATCCCTAGCACAAAGAGATGTAGGAAACCAATCTAAGGTAATTCAGTTCATCACAAAAACACATTGTCCAATTGGAGGTACTATGAATAATACCTTAAGGCCTGTCACAATAGATGGGAACAGTCTTTCTTTTATTCTTTTATTCTGAAGCAATCTCTTTGTGAAACTTTATTTATATAGCTAACAATCTGAATGAGGGAGAGCTTGTGAGGATGTGTGCACAGTTAGCGTTGCCAAGGAAACTGGGTCTTAATTTCTAGTGGCTGAATGCCAAGGAAAACAGGTTACAGAGGGAGAGAAGAAACTTCATATGACTGAATTTGTTGGAAATATTCCATGTGTTAAAGGGTTCTGCTTTGGAGTTCACAATTGGAAGAGTGTGGCTCTTCCCTTCCTTCCCTCCCTCCCCCTTACACTTTTGAATTAAATGCACTACAAATAACAATTTGATTTTTAGTTGATGCAGCAAGATGGTGATTATCATTCACAAAAAATTTTAGATTTAAAATAGGATAAAAATAATGAATGCTGGTCCCTCTTCAATTCCTGTGCAACTAACACATAATTATCCTTTTGACAGCTCAAACCAGTTCTGGAGAAAAGCCTATGGTTTCAATTTACAAGGTGGTTCTTGCCCAGACCTGGTATTCGTATGCTTTGTGCAGTGTTATCTAGTGGCTCACAACAGCCCTACTTTAACTGAAACAGAAAAGGCAAGAAGGAACAAAAACTTACAGCATCAGATTCAAAAATACAGATTCCATATTGATTTATTTACAATTAGTCTGCTTCAATTTGGGATTGGGGGCGGGGTGGTTATATTTACCCCTGGATTTATAGTTTACATGTTATTGATGACTTTGTGTTATCAAAGCCCAAATCAATTGCAATCTATAAGTCTGTGGCAAATCATATAAAACAAATCAGAAAGAAAGGTCAAACAGAGGGTGGGATACAGGAAAGCTGTGGAGGAAATGTGGCAATGCCTCACCCTCTCCAGCAGCATACAGATTCCTGAACAAACTGACTAACCTATAACCAAACTTAAAGTAAATTTTGGGTACTGGTGAAAACCTTTAGTTCTCCTTCAGCTATGTAATGGAGGCCAGCCCTGAAGAGTCCCTTTCCTTATTCTTACAAAGAGTTTAGCGTCTTTAAAATTTAAATTTGTTATCTTTGATTCCCTTTACTCCTTTCTGCTTTCTTTCTCTCTGCTGGAGTTGGTCACATTCCCATGGAACCTTCTGCGTGACCAAAGGACCGAGTCCTTTTTGTACTTGGAAGCACTGCAGCCAGGAGATAGGCAATCTAAATGAGATCGGCAGAGTCTTCCAGCAGCGAGCCACACGACAACAGGACAAAAGAATGTAAAACGTGTCCTTATACGAATGCTCCGCAGAGAAATACCCTAACACTTCTGAAACGTATCTTTGAGAAATTGTTTTATACTTGAGGAAAAATAAAGGCTCTTCTAAAAATCACCAAATAAAGGAAAACTGGGCGCTGAAAAATCCAGTTTCTTCTTATCTCACTAGAATATGAATCTGCAAAAATAAGTGGGAAGATTTCAGAATTGCTGAATTATGCATTTAACCTCTGTGGTATTAAAAAATAAATATCTTGCAAACACGTAATATTTAATGCTCTTCAATGTGTATAAGAATGGAAAAATTTATAGACTTGCAAGTGTAAGTACCATCATCTTCATTTTATGGATGGGAGAGAGTAGAGGACGAGTTGGCTGTCCTGGGAAATCTGAACTGAGAGGGCTGCACTCCTGGAGGTAAGAAAGCAGCCAGTGGAATTTCCTGTTAGTTTGTTCCTTTGCTTCACCATCTAGACAGGACCTAACAGAGTTTAATATAAAACACAATAGTGCCTTCTTAACATCTAGACTGATAACAATTCATTAGAAAAACTACTAAAATCACTTTCTGGAAATATAGTTCTAACCTGTAAGACACAATTAGTAGCAACATAGTTTTAGGGTTATTAAAGCATCTTCAGAACTCCTAAAGAAACAAATCTATATATGCAAATATAGAGATTAGAAGAAGAAAGACCTCACAAGTATTTGTGCCTCAGTAGGTTCCATGTAAATTCAAAAACCTCACAAAAACAGTCACCTTGAGGGGTAGTTCTTGGCACAGTTGCTTTTGCATATAGGGAAACAGCATTGGTACATTTGGATGATCTGTCCATATTCACAAAGGCTCTGATGGAGTTGGAACCAGGGATGTCTGTATCTTAAGCTTTATCTTTCATTTATTTTTTTTAAAAAATTATTTACCATGCTCTCATATAGAGGAACAGCTCTGTAGGTTCAATGAGTCCATCGAATCATTCCTCCCCTGGAAAATCTTTCTTCTTGAGAGTAAAAAGTAAGTTATCAAAGAACGACACTAATTTACTCATTATTTGACTTTTCTATTTCTAAGCCATCTTCACAATACAACTGCAAGGGACATGTTACAATGTATGTATGTATGTATGTACCGTATTGAATATACTGCATTTCAGGCTATTCTAATTTACTTTCATGACCTATGTTGTGGAGTGGGCAGATTATTCCTGTATGCAATATGACTACTATTGTTTGTTTGCTGATGTCATAGCATTATTCAACCTGTCAAAATTTATGTATCACACCTAATGAGCATCATTTTGTTTTCTGGGTGTGGTCATTTGCATCCATAATCCTAGCTACATTTGAGGTTGCGGCAAATAAATCACAGGCTGCCTGAGCTGCATAAGAAGTTTAAGGGCAACCCAGGCTGTAAGGCTAAACCATAAACATTAGAAAGGGCAGGAAATGGAGCTCACTGGACAAACATTTTTCATCCTCTATTTTTACTTTTTATCTTCAGGTGAAACTCTAACCAACTGGAGAAATACTGAGTCTCATGTCAGAATTTTCTTACCATTTTTGGCACTTAACTCTTTCTTAGGACCAATGTTAAGCCACATATTTGAGAAGATTAATAGTACCATCAAAAGAAAGGGACCACTTCATAGGTCCGATGATTTAAAAAACAAACTAAGAGATGTAACAGTTCCCTTAAGAGTTAAACTTTAAGTCACATAAACTTTTCAGATAAAAAAAAAAGAAACAAAACCCTTTGGTAATGAAACACAGGGAAGGACCATCTTACCAGAATGAACTGGACACCTTCTTTCCTTTGGCTATGTAAAAACAGAAGGCAATGTAGATTTGGTTTCAGCATCAATGTAACATCTGTATCTATCTGCTCAACAGTGCCTTCCTCTCTCTCCCTCCACTCAACAGCAAGTATATTCTTCCCAAAGCCTCACTTTTTCTCAAGAAGAAAGTGCAGATTTCTGCACAGAGGGCGCCTGCCTCAGGTAAGGGCAAACTGGTCCGTGTGGTGCTCATGGAACCGACTAAAAGGTGCAGTACATTGACAACATGGGACTTCAAAACAATTTTGACATTGACCTTCTGACTAAAATGAAAGGTAAAGATTTCTGTACTAGAGTGATACATCATTTTTAATTACCAAAAATTCAACATTTGAAAATTCAATTTTAGGATCTAATAAAGTCAATTATGAGGTACACCAGATGTTTTAATCGATCCTATTGTGAGTGTGCAGACCACAAGTTATTTTTACAATGGAATTGTTATCTGTAATAACAGTGCTGAGGATTCTCAAAGAGTGTCTGGAAGGACAAGCAGCATCTCTCGAGGAATGAACTTGGTTATAATCTCAAGAGTGTTATACACTTTAGCAGCCATTAGTCCCTTGTCACCAGAAAAACTTCTAATCCCATCTACATTTGGAGTATCAGATTCCATCCTATTACTTTGAGAATTATATGTAAAGTTAACATGGTAAAATCTGCACAACTAAAGCTTATGGGCAGGGTCTAAAACGAAACTTCAGAGGAGCTAATCTACTTCATCTTACAGAATGGCAGATCTTCGGTTGTTGTTCATCAGTGGTAGTTTGATGAACAAGTCCATATAAAGAAAGGCAGATTTTTCTACATGCATTATGTTGATAATCATAAACATTATAACAGCTACACAGTTCTGGGAGCCTTCTCAGCTTGGTCAATCACCTTCCTGGACCTGGGGGGAGTTGGGAGGACCTTGGACTTAGCATAGAGTGGGGAACCCTGATGGCTCCTTGGCCTTGAGAGGGAGGGAGGGGAGGTATGGGTGGAGGGAAGGGGAGGGAAGGGGGATAAGGAGGGGAGGGAAGGGGGAGGAGGAGCGGAGGGAGGGGGGAGGAGGAGGGAAGGAGATGGAAATTTTTAAATATAAAAAAAAATAAACCATGAGAAAAAAAAAAAAAAAGAAAAGGAGCCAGGTGTGGTAGTCCAAACCTGAAATCTCAGTAAGTAAGAGGCCCGGACCAGAGGATTGAGACAGCTCAGGGTCAGCACCTGCTGTAGGTTGAGCTCTAGGCTAGTCTGGTTGACAGAGTGAAGCTCTGTCTCATAGCACGTGCACGCACGTGCGCAAACACACGTGCACGCGCGTGCATGAGAGAGAAAGAAAGAGAACGGGAGGGAGGGAGAGATATGGGAAGAGGGAATGAGAGAGACAGAGACACAGAGACAGAGAGACTGACTGCCTTTAGGCGCTTCTTTATTTTGTTATGTTATTTTGTCTATTTCGTCTAGATATCTTTAACTTTGCGGTGTGTGCATATGTACATACGGGAGTCTCACGTGCCCTTCACATGTCAGAGGCTTACACTGTCATTCTCCACATCAGCGGTCAAGGCAGCTTCTCTCACTGTTTTGTACAGGTTGACTGGCAGCAAGGAAGATCTGTTTGTCTCTATTCTCCAGAGCTAGGGTAACAGTTCAAGTCAGTCTTTTCATTATTTTTTCTTTTTGATAATAAGATGTAATCACAATACTTCCTCCTTTCCTTTCCTTCCTCCATACCCTCCCACATACCCATCTCTGCTCTCCTTAAACCCATCATCTGTTTTTTTTTTTTACTAATTGTTATTGCAGGCATATCTGTACATACATACATATTTCTAAACACAGCCTGTTGACTTCATGTAATGGTACCTGTACGTTGACTGTCTTTTAAGAGGCGTGTGTAGAAGGGACAGTGGCAGTGGTGTAGTGGGTACTGGCGGTTTGAATTCAGGCCCTCTCGCTCTCAGGCAAGAGCTTTTATCCATTAAACCATCACCAGGTCACAGTCGTGATATTTTTTTTAATTTACCTGAGTAAACAGAGATCAAAGTTATTTCTTCTGAACGAGTTTCAGATTGGTCTCTTCAGCGACACTCTGTTGACTACCTGAGAAAGGAGACCACAGCTAACGCTGCTGCTAGGATTGCTTAGCTATGTTCTGGGGCAAAGCTTCAGTAAGAGGTGGAAGACACAGGAAAAGAAACACAGGAAGCCAAGAGGCCATGTTTCCTACTCTGGTAAACACCCTAATTTTTCAATAAACTCAAGCCTCTGTAGTGAGCGAATGAAGACGTATCTAGCTATACTGCAAGCGAAGATGGTTTTAACGAGAGTGGTTTGAACTGTGAGGCAGATGGCTGATTATTACCTGTGCTAAATAGGTAGAAAGGAACGGAATCCCACATGAAAAGAGGGTTGAATAAACTCATTTCAAATCTCCGTTTCAGAGGAAAGTGTAGCACAACCACGGTTTGGAACCAGATAATATGAAGTCAAGTATACATACATCCTTCAGCTAAAACACTGGAGAGAGCAGGGGGAGGAAGAAAAATGTGTGTACTACTACGTGTCTCCACTATTTAAGCATCTCAGTGTCAGAGGAAAACCATGGCAATCCATTCTTAGCCTGTCTAAAGCAAGGCATTCTATTGGATTACACTGAAATGAGGGGCGTGTGGTTTCTCCATAATTAAAGATCACTATTGATGGGAGACAGGTGGTCATCTCAACAGTCTACTTTTCTAAGTGCTTTCGTTACAGAGAGAACGATAAACAGAAACGCTCTCATGCAGCACAGAAAACTATTTTATCAGAATAATTTGTGAACTATTTTAGTGGCATCCAGAAAATAGACGGTACTAGGAACGTCAACCCAGATGTTGACACTCGAGCCATATGGTTCCCTACGTGTTTTTATACAATCAAATGAGATGCAACCTGCAAATATTCCTGGCTGATGGCTGCAATGTCATAGAGTGCCCTCCCTGGGAGAAAGGGCATCTGTGGCAGAGCGTTAAGGGGCACTAAGATTTCCAACAACAGAACTCCGGGTAGGGGACTATAAAAATGCAGCACAAAATAAATAAATAAAAAATAAAATTCAAGAGGAAACAAAAGGAATGCTTCAAGCCCATGAATCTAAATGGTGACATCAACAAAAGACCGTCATATAGCTTCAAATAGATGCGCTACTGGGAACAGTTACTTTCAAATCCACTTCCAGAGGTCTCATTGTTTACATTTCCCAGACGCTTTTAATTACCAGTGTGTTTATCCCATAATTTGTGATAAACACTCTCTGGTGGAAACTGAGTACCAACTGAACAGCACCCGCACTCCATACCAATAGGATCTTAAATCCCGATCATTCTAGCTAATCTTAACAGAGATGATTTCATTTCTATAATTGCGTTTATCTTTCTTTGTACGCATGTGTGGTTGCATCTGTATCTACATGTGCACAATGTATAGGAAGCACTCCCAGAAGCCAGAAGAGGACATTGGGTTTCCTTGGCCCGCAGTTCCAGGCAGATGTGAGAGGCTGAATACGGGTGCAGGGCAAAGAACCTGGGTCCTCTGTGAAAGCAGGAAATGCTTCCAAGTCACCTTTGCAGCTCAGACACGTCCCCCCAGCCTTCTCCACCATACTATGATTTAAACCATGACCTCCTAAATATTTAGAGTTTTTACCTTGGAGAAAAGACAATTTTGGTGGAAGGCCAGAGAATATCCCTTTCCTATAACAGTCTCTGATGAGTTTTATCATTTTTATAACCAAATATGTGCTATTGTATTCTGCGCTGTAGCATTTGGCTACATGACTTACAAAAAACGTTCATTTCTCTAATGGGTTAAAACTATCGATGATATTTTGTGTATTTGGCGACCACACAAATTGAAACTTAAAATAACTCTTAACTCAATCCCGTTTTCTAGACAGTCCACAGAAATTCAATCAGAGAATTGATGGCTGTAAGAGGAAGAGAATTCTGCTCCACAAAGTGACCACTGAAACACTGAATGTCAGAGCTGTTTATGGGGCTCTACCACCTTACAGTGATGCCCCTAAAATCTGCTCCTTCATTTCCAAGCCTGAGTGACGTGTTCCCTAGTGTTAATGGAAAGTTTGAGAGGGTTAGAATAAAACTCTTTATCAACTGAAATCCACTACAGGCCACCTGGAGGGCTTAAAGAAATGCCACCCAGTTAGTAACTTGTGGCTTTTCTGACTTGGTGGACTTAGTACATACACTAAGCAGCCATAGCGCAGTGAGCGGCAGTCCTAAATGTGTGACAACTGAGCATGGGGAACTGCCAGAGAAGTGACAGGGTCTTACTATCCTCTGTAGAAAGGTCCTCCTGACCTTTACTGCGTCCTGTTTCTCCTGGGAGAATTAAAGGTAAAGAACAGGATATAGACATGGACTTAGCCTGCCCTGTGAATGAAGCGGAAATAATCACTTTAGAGCAGTGGTTTCTCAACCTGCAGGTCACGATCCATTTTTCAGCTGCATATTAGATATTTACATTATGATTCATAACAGTAGAAAATTACAGTTATGGTTGGCGGTCGCTACAACACGCACAACTGTGTTAAAGGGCTGAGGTATTAGGAAGGTGGAGAACCACTGCATTTAAAATTCACTAACTCCTCAGTTCTTAGTGGAGGGAATGAAGCTGAAATTCTGGTGTGCCTGATTCTGTCTGTCTAGAAAGCCACTGGCGAGTCTTTTCTTCCTTTTCACGCTGTCCACCGAGAAGAGGAAGCTAATGCTCCTTCCCCTGAACCTAGAGCCCTTCTCATTTGCTTGTCTAATAAAATGCAGTATAAATGACATCCTGGGATGTTGGATTTCAGTTCTCAGAGGGATTACAGTGTTCCCAGTCAGGCTTGGGTACCATGTAGAGATCACATAACATACCATTAAAGTATAAGTAAAGAGCTGCCTGAAGGAATACAAAGCACTGCAGCCCTGGACAAGATGCCATTGCTAACACCATATGAAGCAGATTCAAGCCCCTTCTATTCATTTAGCTATAGCCAATGGACAAGGGCTATGTGTAAATACTGAACACTGTTATTTTAAGCCAAGCAATTGTTGAAAGGTTTGTTAAATTACAAAGCATAACCAATAAAGGATTTCCAAGCCCAGATTATTTCTGCTGTATGGTGCTGGTTTCTATAACCATTACTTTGGGGTTGACACATTTTACTGCGTTAGGTGGTAGTAATTATATAATTGTACATCAACAAAAATGCACAATTTAAAGGATTCTTATTATTTTAAACAAAAGTGCACAGATACTTATCCCTGCAAAGAAGACATGGTTTTTAACCTTTATCTTATCGGTAAAGAAAGCAAGGGCCAGAGATGTGACAGAGATGGCAGCTGGAAACTTGTAAGCCTGGTGTCAAATCTGTGCGGCCAGCTTCCTGGACTTTATGTTTAATTCCTGAGCAGCTCTGCCTGGACTTTCTTGTCACTGACATTCAACTGTCATGAGCTGGGTGGAGCTCAGTGGTAGAGTATTTGAGTGCAAATACACACAACGGCCACATATAGCTGTGAGAAGCATTTACCGTCTGTAAACTAACTGCATTGCTTTATCTGCCAGGCTGGGCTGTATGTCACTCCAGGAACTATCCTCAGAGACCAGGTGTAGTTAGGATACTAAGTTGCACCTTTCAAGTGCTGTGAATGTGAGCTTGGGGACAGACCTTGTGTGCGATCAGCTGAAGCATGTATTAGAGAATCTCTTTTCTGGCATGTGGGGAAATGTTCACTGGGTTTGGCTCATCCCGGGTTCCTCACCTCCTAGCTATAAAAATAAAACTGCCATTTCATAGTGGGTATCATATTTGATATGATTTTTTCAACTCTTTGCAGTTTGATGTCCATTTACATTCAGCGTGTAGCCTTTGTTTGCAAAGGGTGTCTAAATATCAAATCTCTACTTCTGCAATATCCATATGGAGAATCCATTGTCTAGTAGATAGGTAAATATTCCAGAATGATCTGGTTATGTGTCAGGGAAATTTAATAGTGTCACAGAAATGTAGATGGGATAATACTGACAGAGATCATCCAGTTTAAGCATGTGATTTCTCCATTGGAGAAAGGATAGAAAGAACACGGGTGTGGTTATTCTAGAGAACCAGCTTGTAATTGATGGAGTAGGGATGGATTCATAGTTTTATTCTTTGGTCAGGGCTCATTCTAACAAAAACTGAGACCTTTCTTTATTGTGAAGGGGAAGAACATAATAAGAAATAGCACTAAATAGTATTGATGATTAACAGGCACATGTTGTAAACTCAAAACAGATATGGGTAAGTCAAACTTTCTGGCTTTTCTTTGTATATGGGATATATATATATATATATATATATATATATATATATATGAGATAAATATCAGTCCCATCTAACCTCCTGTTTTTATTAGAGTCTGAATCGCTACAATACATTGTTCTAAGTCCATGCAGGACTTACCATATAAATATACATGAAGTTATAGCCATGGTCAAATGAGGCCTTTTTACTGGCATATAATGATCCAAGCATTCCTTCACCATAGTCAAACCTGTATGACAGAACATCCTTTGTTGCCCATGATTGACATACGAGTGAGTACTTCCTCCCTGCCATGTTCATAACATCTGCACACTCATCATCCCCACATCATCCCACATGGAGCTGCTTGGCACCCTGGGTATCCAACCACAGGAGCATCTTAGAGACAGTCGCACAGTTGCAGTGAGTTCTCTGAACAGACCAGATCCAGCCCTGCTGAGTGGACTGCAGAGCATTGATTTGACTCTTCCTGCATCTGTCATTCTTAAAATTAGCTGTGACTTATCAATTAAGAAGGAAAAAGTAAACCTGAAAAGTAAACAGCTGTATTTTTGGAGTTCCAAGCCTATATGGGGCTGTTTCTAGCCATTAAATTGTAGGAACTTAGTGTACTGATGTTCTGGGTGTTTAAAAAAATAACCCATTCAAAATACTTGTTTTTTTATATAAATATCATTTTCAGTTTATAAAAAAACCATCATAATGGAGTTGGAAAATAAACAGATGTGCAAAAAAAAAAAAGAGAGAAACATACCACCTCCATTTTTATAGAATGAACAATGACTCTTTACAGACTGGCAAAATGACCTAGGTATAATAACTTACATTGCAGTAAACATCTATTTCAGTTGGCTTTCCCCCATAAAATGCAAGGAATCACAGAGTGACCTCTCCGACTACTTCAGATGTTTTTAGGGTCTCATGAATATATTTATCGATCTTTAGGTAAACTCTAAGGGATTTTTGTCAGATCTGACATCAATTCTCATGTGCAATGGAGGATTTTTCTAGATTTAGAGTTGGGCTCCAATTCTAACCACTGGTTTGAACTCTGGAGCCTTTAAAATAGATCTTAAGGCTCCTCGTCAGCTTTCTGACACTTGCTGTTACTCTCTGGTTCAACCGTATTTGTTCTGCTATGACTACTGTATTACTTTGGATTCAAAGAGGTTAGCCGCCCATCGGTCTGGTATCCATCTCTCCTAGCTATGAGAGGTAGAAGAGAATTGTTCATGTGGAAGGGGCTGTTTGGAGGCAGGTCCAAAGTTACCAAACATTAAATTCACTTTTTTCCTCATCTAAATTCAAGATTTTATGACCCACTCACAGTATGGACACTGACAATGTTTTACTTTGGGTCTGAAATAGCTCTAAAAATTAAGACATTGTTCCTGCGTCAAGGAGTTTATAATGTAGCTGGAGTGGCAGGTTACATACATGTACAGAGATAACCAATGGCATCAGAAATCATATCCACAATATCATATATGTCTTTAATATAATACTCTTCAGAATTAGTTAAGGAAAGTAGAGGATAGGAAAATTATCTTCAGGCCAGGATGGCCAGTTTTTGAGGACAATATAACAAAGCAAGTTATTGTTTCTATTAGCAGATATTATGAGACAAATATGAATAAATCACAGACTGAAATACATGCTTCTATATTACTATGCAGTCATCCAGGCCTCCTGTGACAGGATGCCATATCTATATCCACTTCCGTTATTTCTCTCCAATGACAGTTTTTGCAATAACCAAGAAGGTGTGGTTGCAGTGACCATCCATGCTTCCCCATTGCTGCCTTTCCTAATGTTTCCCTCTTAGCATAATATTATGGTTCCATAATGCTGTCCTTATGTCTTAATTATAAAGATGAGAAAAACACTAATTTCTTCTGGGAAGGAGATATAGTTGTAACTACTTCTAAAGGTTTAAGACTAAATATTTTAGTAACTAAATTTTATAAAATTCATGGACATAGAATTTAGCCCATGTTATTATCTGTGGAATCTGTTTCCATTGGTCCTAGGTTCTTTTTTTTTTTTTTCAGGTTGTCATACTATTAATAGGTACATCTAAACTCTTAAATAAATCACCATAAATATATAAATTGAGTTGTAACTGATTCCAAATCAACTGGAAGATAAAATGGGATGCCACAGTTGTCAGAGTTAAGACACAGAAGATAAAGGGTTGGAGAAATGGGACTCACATAGATTCATGTGGTTCTCTCTCAGGTGATTATGTCTTTCCACTAAAGCATGACTTAAAGAGATGTTGCAAGGCAAGGGGACAGATGCTGAGAGGGATAGCTATTGCAATTAGAACCATGTCTAGTACTTCATCAGACCATTTTCTTACTTATGATTAGGTCTGCAGATTGTCCTGTTGTTCCATGGTTTTCGGGTAATAGAATGTGAGTAGAACTTAACAGAAATAATTAAGCAACTACTGTATGCATTTTTCCTCCTTTTTATCAAAGCCCATCATTTTTAAACACTGGATTCAGATATAAGAAAACTGCTGCTCCTTTCGGTCCACATGCTTTGATGTAATGAGGACTGGGTTTAGTCTGCCATTTCCTGAAGTAGTGTGGACTGAGTTATTAAGATATTAAAATCTCAGATCATTTTACAGCTTCCCTTAGGACAGCGTACTTTCAAGGGAAAAACAAAGTTGGCATTGACCTGTTTGCTGTCAGCTGGCGCTTATGCAAACAGCAGCACTCACTGTGCCTACAATGAGACATCACTTCAATGTGAGCCGACACCCCTGTCTATCAAATGGTAATCACCACATTCATGAGGAAAGCTAAGTGAGCTGTGGGGAAGGCTTTCATCCCATACATTTTCTTTAAATATAAATATACCAAGAATAATCAGCTTAAATGTCACAAAAATACAGAGGGAGGCAGAACTATCCTTCTGCCTCATTATATCAAGCCACAAAGCAGGTGACCTTTCTTAAAAGGAAGATTATTTGAGCAAAATTGCTCAAGAAAGCTAAGATTATCCTATTCACAAGTAACCTTTGAAGACATTAAGATAAAAATCAAAATAAAGGATGTGAAAGATTAAAACTTATTTCTGGAGTACTATTCAGAAGATACCTGCATATTAAAAATATTTTATGTATTATGCAATTACTATCAATTGTTTCTTTAAACTCTTGAGGAATCTGTTACAGCAGTTCAATATAAGGAAATAGAAAATAACTGCATCATGTCTATATTCAATGTCTGCTTTATATTCATAATTATGAACATATATGTTTAAGATCTGATTAGATATTCATGTAGCGCTGTCAATCAAAAGACTGACATTTAGACTCTGGGGGAGCACCCAGGGTAGCAGTTTTAAATGCAAACCAGCAACATTAGTCAGTATTTAGGATTAAACCTTTGATGCTAAATATTCTTTCCAGGTAAACTTAAATGGTAGTGAATTGTTGGAGTAGATAGGTAGATCACTGATCAGAAGTGTATGCTAGTGTTTTGTCCGTGGATACTAGTTATTTATTATTTGTTTATTTTTATAATGCATTAATTAGTTTTTCCCCAAACTGATCACAGTTTCTCCCCCTTCTTTCTTTTGTATTAGTCTCTCCCAACAACCTCCAGTACCCCCCCTCTACATCCATTCCTTCTTTCACTTCAGGAAAGTATAGTCCTCCCATGTATATCAGCAGGCCACAGCATATCAAGTTGCAGCAAAACTAGGCACCACCTACCTATTAAGGCTGGATAAGGCAATGCAGTAGGAGGAAAGAGTCCCAAAAGCAGGTAACAGAGACAGAGACAGCCCCTATTCCCTCTGTTAGGAGACCCAGACGAAGACCAAGTTGCATAACTGTAACTAACATATATGCAGAGGGCCTAGGCCAGTCCCATGCAAGTTCTCTGGTTGGTGGTTCAGTCTCTGCGAGCCCCTAGGAGTCCAAACTAGTTGATTCTGTGTGTTCTATTGATGTGTCCCTGGCCCCTTTGGTTTCCATAATCCTTTCTCTCCCTCTTCCACAGGATTTCCTGAGGTCTTCCTAATGCTTGGGTATGGGTCTCTGCATCTGTTTCCATCAGTTGCTGGGTGAAGCCTCTTTGATGACAATTGTGGTAGGTACCACTTTATGAATATAGCAGAATATCTTTAGGAACCAATTCATTGACTTTTTTCTTCTTTTTTTGCCATCATGTTTGGTTCTGTCCTAGGTCTCTGGGTTGTCTAACCTCTGGGTACTGGCCTTCCAATCTGTGTAAGCAGTGACTCCCTCTCATGAGTCTCAAGGTGGACCAGTCATTGGTTGGCCACTCCCACACTTTCTGTGCCACCATTGTCCCAGTATATCTTGTCGGCAGGGCAAATTGTTAGGTCAGAGGCTATATAGCTACATTGGGTTTGGATCGTTATTTAGGCTATGGTATACATTAGGGTTTTGTTCTTGGACCACTATTTTCATTAAAATCTCTTCAAATGTTCTATTAATTTTTGTTTCAAATGCTACCTGTGGTTTATGAATGTTTCGATTTATATCATCAATCTAAAGTCATTATTTTCTCCCCATAGTTGACATATCCTCATAGATAGGTTTTATATTTTCCAGTGTTTAATGCCACAGATATCATAAGAACTCTCAATAATTATCTTCACCATCTATCCTAGTCTTCCAAATCTAAAAATATGGGCTTCTTCCCGGATCGTGCTTCTTTCCTACTGATTGTTTTCTCTTCACCAAGTCCTTTCCTTCTCTGTGGAGTCTGTTTCATATGTGACGATTTGTTACCTGTCCTGCCATCCCACATTCTCAGCCACAGTGACTGTACTATAGTCAGAACTACTAAAACTTCCAACTCTCTCTGTATTTCTCCTTCACCAAATTCAAATGTTTTTTTTTTAAATTTACCAATCATAATGATCATTTTTAAAGTGTGAGAAATAAATCAATATAAATATGGTTATAGGTGTTGGAAAGATAGCTCAACTGTAAAGGAGCCCTGGTGGATCTTCCAGAGAACCAAGATTCAATTGCCAGAACCCATATGGCAGCTCACAACCATCTGCCACTCTAGTCTTAGAGTACTTCACACCTTCTGGCCTTTTGTGGGCACTGCAGGCTTGTACATGGTGCACAAACATACAAACAAAGCATCCATGCACATGCAAATGCATATATTTTTTAAAAATTAAAATTAAGGTTGCAGTTTTCTTGTATATATGTACAAGAAAAAATATATTACTAAAATATCCTATCATTACTCTTAGTATAAAGTATAACGAAGAAATAATAAATAATATAACAAGAGTTGCTTAATTGACACAAAATGAAATAAAAAGGAAGCTGCGATTGGAGATATCACCACCACTAAGAGCAAAGCAGGTCTGAGCCACCTGAAAGGGTGACTGGATGAGGACCATGTTATTATGTCGAGATAGAAGATTCTAGAAATCTTCACACTCTGTTGAATGTGAGGAGTGTTTTAGAATGTGAAGACCAAATGCGTCCCTGCTCTAACTGCGGTACTTTGCATGCGGTATGCTCCAAGAAGGCCCCTGCCGGAGAGCAGTTGCTAAGGCAATGATCTGATAGCAGCCTCAGATCAGAGAGAATGCCACAACATATTTGCAATTATCTGTCATATTGCCTTGGAATTTGAACATGAGCCAGAGGACATGAGGTCATATGTTTAAGAAATAAAAGTGTTAAACAAATATGCTTATCCAGATAATAGGGGCAACACTCAACTTGTGCCATTCAAAAGTTAAGTGTGTGTATTGGGAGTCTCTAGAGAAAATAATCCAATTAGAAATACATGTAAACATATCTCCGCATATAAGTTCAGAAGTATGTCATTTATAAGGCGTGATTTCGAAGATATTTGTCCTAAGGAAATGGCTAAGACATGGTGGAGAGGTTTCAAGGTCCTGCTGTCAAGAATCTGGAGACTCGTGTCACCTGAGATTTTAGTCCAACTCTCAGCAGGAGCAATGATGGTTTGACTTCCAATGCAAGTGTGAAGGGGAGAGAGCCTACTGTGTCTATACCGGGAGTTCTGGGATAACCGGTGCATGTCGCCACACTCAGCTTTTAACGAGATCATTTAACCGAGAAGACCAATATATGTTTCACAGAAAAGTATTTTCCCAAAGTCTGATTGGTTCTTAGGGGGAAAAAAAAAAAAAAGCAAGTCAGATGGAAGGCAAGTAGACAGAGATAAGCCTTAAAGACAAACTAAGATTCTCTTCCTCCAAATACATCCTGGTACGCCTTAGTTCTGTGAGCATAGGGTGAACATTCCATGAGAATTTATGTAAAGTAAGCTACCAAGAGTTGGAAAATTTGTCAAGTGCAACATATTAAAGTCTATGGTGTAGGCTTTTTCCTGTTTATTTCTTAAATTGTAAGCTTTCAAGAAATAAAAAATCCTCTAAGACACAGTCATTATTAATAACTGTCAAATTATTTTCTACTAGATGCTTCATTAGCATTGCTGGGTTCATCCTTATAAAACCCTGGAAAGTATATATCATCTCCGCTTTATAGGTAAGGAAACCGAGCCTTGGGTTAATTAATAAGTTGGCTTTAAATCGTTTTAAAACTCAAAGTAAAAGTACTTAGTGCACACGTTTTTTTTAATCTTCCACGTCTGCCTCAAGACTGTCGTCTGTGTTGCTTTCCTCTTCAGATTCAAACCAAAGCAGTGTTCAATTCAGAATCCCTCCCTGGCCCCTACTGGTTTTTTCTTTCGCTTTTCCTTCAGCAGCATCTGCAGTAATTAGAGCTCCTTTTCCCCCGTGAAGAGACATAGCTGAGGACTGCACAGTGCGCTTCGTTTGCGTGTAGGCTCCGCGCAAACAAAGATGCTCTTCCAGACAACGAGTCAATGACAAAGCTGAGGATTGAAATTTTAATTCTCCCCTCCTCATCAGATGCAGAATTGATGTGTCTTTCTTCGTGAGACAATTTTTCATATTTGAATCCAAGATAAGCGATGCAGTGAGATAGTGTAATTTCCTCCCATTGCCTGCAGCCTTTGATTAAAGAATTATGGTCTTGCTTTGAAAAGCCAGCCTTTTTTTCAGTGACACATTAAAATAATCATGAACTGCATTCCTTTTCCTCTTGTAGTAGCTCTCATGTCCTTGAGCCTCTCTTAAGAACATCGTATGAAAGCTTAATGACGCTAATATTAACAAGCATATAAAACGCACGCCATAGTAACCAACCCTAAACAATTTATATAAACTCTTGCATATTCATTGAGTAAACTAAACTGTAGCAAGTCTGCGTAAGACTGAAATTCCACAATGCAATACCTTTCTCTAATTTCAAAAAGCAGGGGACAAAAAAAGATGAGAAAAGTATCAACTCCATCTCTAGGATGTAAGGACTGTTATTTGTCTAAGAAAAAGACAGGCTATTTTTTCTCTAAATGGTCAATTTCACCAAAAGTTTGTCCTTTCACTATTGGTGATCCTCTAAAGGGCCTGGCTTCTGGGAGGGAGGGGTCTGTTCAGCCATGCCTGAAGCTATTTTTCAGGTTAGTTAAGTATCAAAGAAGTTACAGAAGCCCTGCTGAGTGTGTCATTATCGGCTACTGCAGAGGGAGCCTTAGCCAGGAGACTCAGCAATGCAGGGTTTGAACTTTTTTGCAAGGACTCCACTGCCATCTCAGTTTATTACTAGTGAGAAATCCCCAGAGACAGGACTTTGCCCATTGGCAATTTGCCCTTGGCCAATGAAACCTTAGGATGCAACTGTTTCACAGAGCTAGCTCAGCAGATAGAAATCATGTTTATAAAACATATACCTCTGGTAGACAGACATGCACATAGAACAACCTAGCAGCCCAAATTATGTGAGTGGAATATCTTCCTTTCCAATGAATTCCCTTTTCCTATTATCTAATTCTGAAATCAGCCCACTCTACTTTTGATATTCACTGGAGCACAAATATAGGCAGCAAGTCTGGTAAGAACAATGTAGATTGGCAATTAGAAATGGCAGAAAGAGAAGAATTTCTTCAGGTCCCAATAGAAAAACTTCAATGGTTTCCTTGGCTATTATTAAATTTGTATCTCCCTACTATGAGATTTTATTTAAAATGTAAAACATGTTATTGTCAGACTGTTTTATAAAAACTATAATAAGCCTTCACATGTGCATATTGAAAATCAAGAGATGTATCTTGAGATAAATAAGATATAGGAACGTATAAACTACAAGAGTAAGCATAGGGTAATCTACGGCTTGGCTTTAAAGAAAAAAGGGGCATAATTAAGTTTACTTTTATTTTTTTATTTTTTTTTTTGGTTTTTCGAGACAGGGTTTCTCTGCGGCTTTGGAGCCTGTCCTGGAACTAGCTCTTGTAGACCAGGCTGGCCTCGAACTCACAGAGATCCGCCTGCCTCTGCCTCCCGAGTGCTGGGATTAAAGGCGTGCGCCACCACCGCCCGGCTTTAAGTTTACTTTTAGTCACCCCAAAGAACCATTGAGTTCATTTTCAAATTTTTAAACATTTAATTCTGTGACTAATAATTAAAAATACTTATGTGTGTCCTAGATTTAGGTACATACTAACAACACTGTTTGGCTCAGTGCTACTTATATGTTATTAATATGTACCTAAATTGTTGTTTGGGTAAACAGTGTTTGTGTCAATTTCTTTACTCCATAATATATTTAATATAAATATTTACTTAAGAATATAATATTTTTAATATAATAATCATCATCAGGAATACATCAGGAATACAAAATTAAAATTCATATTAGAAATATATTATCCTGACTTTGAACCAGTAATGTTCAAATTAGCATCTGGTTGCATATCCTAAAGCATAAAATCTTTGTTACTTATTTAAAATGGATGAGAGAAAGAAACTCTGCTTATGTGATTAAAGCTCAGTTAGTGGTTATTTATTTCTGAGATTAAACACAATTTTTAGGGGAATAAAATCATGCTTAAACCATACAATAGGAAACATTGTCTCTAACCTCTTTAGCATGTTGATCTTGGCTGAGCAGCAGAAATAACCCAAAATCTTGTTACTTAGTCTTATTAGGAATCAACGTTGATAATTCCAATAAGATAAGGATACTGCCCATTGTCACTTCCAGAAATTCTTTTGCTCTTAGCTCTCTGTTTCTCTTTGTTTGTAAAGTGAAGCCCCCTTTTTGTGGCCTTTGCGTATGTTTTCCTTAGAGGGAGTGTACTGGCCATATGAGTTACTAATTGATTTATACTAGTAATTTTTCATGATAAACCAGTAGCTTTATATCTTTATTTATGTGGATTTTGTTATTGAAAATGTTATTCTAACAGCTTTCAATGTGATCAATTCAAGCTGTATTGGCCGAACCCCCAAATTTCTGGAAGTCCAAGGCCATGCACAATACTGTTTGAATCCTTCCTCAGCAAGAGTCAAGGCAGCATGATTCAGGGATCACTCATGTCTATAACTGTAAAAACAATGAATTGGGGTCTCTTTTGGATTCTTCAACTTTGTGCTTTAATAGCCTGTGTTTAATAGTCTGTAATAACACAATCCAAATTTGCTGCATTCATTGAATTATTTGTTGCGGGATATTTGATCACAGTGTAAAACTCCAAGACTCTGCTAATAAAATTAACCTTGGACCAGGGGATGGAGCCAGTAACTAGTTGACAAGAATTAGCCATAGAAAGCATGCAAGACCCAGGAAGACAGATGAAACGACACACAGGAAAGAGTAGGGAGACTCTCTTGCTGTATCTCTGGCCAAAAAGAAAGGTCAGCTGGTTACTTCTCAACTTTTTTAATCTAGCAGATTTTCATCCCAACATCTGTCTCCTAAGTCTTTATTGATAAACAGAATAACTTGGATAAAATATCATAGTCCTAGAGGGCTTGAAAAAAAAAAAAGGCAAATCAAAACCAGATAGCCAAACCTGTATTGTAAGCACTGCAGCTAACCTAACACTTTAACTGTAAAAGAAGAACTGCGACTTTGGATTTGCAAGGACGGTTCACATCCTGAAACTGATAATCCCTTTTTTATGAACGCCTCATGAGATCCCATCACTGCAAGCAACAGAGGATCTGAGCATCAGAGGAGGTTGTAAAGAGCACACAAAATAGTGAGGAGGCCTAGACGGGATAAAAAGTGCATAAGCTACTGAATCAAATTGCCCACCACTTTCAGTATGGGTTGAGTAGGGACTAAAAAGATTTTCAGCCATTTTATGTATGAAAATAAATATCAATGGAAAAGAGAAGGTAATTGGCATCCAAGCAAGGGAAACATGTAAATAGAAATCCTGGTGATGAAAATGATCAAAATAACCTTTGGAGTAAAAATCTAATCTATGTTTCTAATCTTCTATTGCTTATAAGAGAAAGAATCAAGGTAGGAGAGATATCGTAATGGGCAAAAAAACTTGCCGTGTAAGCCTGAGCTGGGGTTTGGATAACCACCTATGTAAAAAGTGCCCAACTGTAATCTCAGTGTTGGTGACTTGAGGTGAGAGGAGGAACCCTGGAGCTGACTGTGCTTCCAGCCTAGGTGATTCTGTGAGCATCGGGTTCAGTAAGTTCAGTAAGTGATCTCCTAGCAAAGGGTTAAGGGGACAGTGACTGAGGGAGATACCCAGTGCTGGCTTTATGCTTCCACATGTGTGCAAACATATGTATTTGTGTGCTGGCATGTACACAGTCCACACACAACACACACAAACACACATGCACACACAAGCAACTAATTCGTATCTAAAGGAATATTTCAATGGAAATAGGAAACCTTGTTGGGAGGTTGTGGCACACGCCTTTAATCACAGCACTAGGGAGACAGAGGCAGGTGAATCTCTATAAATTTGAGGCTAGCCTAGTCTACAGATAAAGTTCTGGGATAGGCTTCAAAGCAACAGGGAAAAATTGTTTCAAAGAAAAAAAAGAAGAAGAAAGAAAAGAAAAGAAAACCTCAGTGAAATATACAGTCATTCTTACACATCTTATATCAGATTTTAAAATGTTTAAACTTTTCTGTAGCATATGAGCAGTTTAGAAATCTGACCTTTTTAAAAATTGCATTTTTAGGAAATTGCAATTTTGTAGGAAAGAGCTGAGGAGATATATTTGATGGAATGGTGATATTTTGTTTGTGATCTGACAAATAGAGCTTGCTTGAAGATCAGAGTACAGAGCTAAGCCACTAGTTAGCTATAGAGGCCAGACAGTGGTGGCACACACATTTAATTCCACCTCTCGGGAGACAGAGGCAGACAGATCTCTGTGAATTCAGGGCCACCCTTAGCTACACAAGACTGATTCTGTCTAAAAGAAAGCAGAGCTCACACAAAGGTAATCCCAGCATTTGTGAGTCACACACCTTTAATCCCAGCACTAAAGAGGTGGAGACAGGAATGATATGGCTGGGCGAAGAGAGAAATCTATGTGGGGGAGGAGACAGGAGCACAATGCAGTCTGAGGATTCATAGAGATGGGGGCAGTCTGAATGTATGCAGAGAGGCAGAAAGTCTAAGGATTTGTAGTGACAGATGCAGTCTAAGGATTCAGTCTGGGATTTAGTCTGAGAATTCAGAGGGACTGGATGGTCCTTTGGTTTAAGCATTGGTAGAGGTTAAAAACTCTCTTTGTTTCATGCTTGTTCAGTTTGGATAGCATACTGTCAGCAATCAAGGCAAGAACACTTTTTCTTTTCCACAAAGTAAACTCCATGTGGTTTCTTCGATGTCCATCATCTTCTCAGTAGTAAATTGGTGCTGCCAGGAGCAAATATGGCTCATTATCACAAAAATAGAACCTAATGTTATTAAACATCTTAAATGCCATATTTGCCTGGCTAGTTCAGTTGGTAGAGCATGAGGCTCTTAATCTCAGGGTCATGGGTTCAAGTCCCACATTGGGCAGCATTTGTAGACTGAAGTTTCTGTCTTGCCCAATTCCAGAGCCATGCAGTACCAAATAAACACACAGAGGCTTATGTTAATTATAAACTGTTTAGTCTCTTGCTCAGGCTTATTACTAACAGGCTCTTACAACTTAAATTCACCCATAATTCTTGTCTATGTTTAGACACATGGTTTGGTATCCTTTCTCAGTAAGGCATCTCATCTTGCTTCCTCTGCCTCCGGCTGGTGACCGACTCTCTGCCTTTCTCCTCTTCCCAGGCTTTTCCTAGTCTGGTTGTCCTACCTATACTTGCTGCCTGGCTATTGGCCAATCAGCATTTTACTAAACCAATATTTGTGACAAATCTTTAAAGTGTACAAGAGCATTACTCCACAGCAAGATGGCAAGTAAAGAAAGAGGTTAGGTGATGGTGAACAAATAGAAAGATAATAGATATAATTAGCTTTCATATCTCTAAATATCAGTTAATCTCAAATGCACTTTGTTGACTGAACAAAAGGCATGATGTTATGGAAATGAGGATACCTGCCATTCTTGAGCTTGGAGAGGAATGGCATATATGGTAATTTTGATGAGAAAAAATATTTTTTTTCTTGGACTTTTCAGATATGAACTTATTTTATCTGCTACAGTGCCTCTCAACTTTGGCTACAAAGACCAATTTCAGGAGGACTGTTAAAGATGAGAGTTCTTGGCATCTATAGCCACCTGCTGAGTCACCATCTTCAGTGGAAGAACAGGAAGTTCTAAAGTGCTACTGAGAATTTTGAGGCTCTAGAATAGATCCTAGCGGCATCCAGAGTTTTAATATGGAAACATTTCTTTAAAATGGATTTTAGTGTTTGGGAAAGTAAATGCAATACTTTTCTCCTAGAGGTTTTGATCAGTTTTGCTGCCAAGTAATGTGTTCACAGGTGACTCTACATTTAGTGCTAAGAGCTTCAGGCTGAGGAGATGGCAAAGCTAACAGCTGTAACAAAATGAGATCCCTTGTGATTCCTTCTGTTTTCTTTCATGTCCAATGTATCCATTGTCTTTCCATCCTTCATCACCTGTTAGTACTCTCTATACATCTCCTTATACACATTTATGACATGTACACACACACACACACACACACACACACACACCACTGTGTATTAGAAAGAACATTTGTTATTTATCTTTCTGAGTTTGGATGACAACGCCACACGCTTTCTAAATCTACCCATTTCCTGACATTTTCATGGGTTCATTTTTCTTTATAGATGTATGAAATCCATTGTGATATCTATCAGCTTCTCTTTTCCAAACGACTTCATAAAGTTCTACAGAAATCCTGCAGTTCTACATTTCTTTCTGCTCTATTTGCCACAACAAGGGAATGGAGCACTCCAAGTAAATGGGTGAGGAAAGTGACTTATATGGAATTTTTAGTATTTTTTTTTTTTTTTTGGTTTTTCGAGACAGGGTTTCCCTGTAGTTTCTAGAGCCTGTCCTAGAACTAGCTCTTGTAGACCAGGCTGGCCTCGAACTCAGAGATCCGCCTGCCTCAGTGGTGGCGCACGCCTTTTTAGTATTTTTTTAACTTTTATTTCTCTCTCTCTCTCTCTCTCTCTCTCTCTCTCTCTCTCTCTCTCTCTCTCTCTCTCTCTCTCTCTCTCTCTCTCTCTCTGTGTGTGTGTGTGTGTGTGTGTGTGTTTGTAGACACACATCTGTGGGACATAGAGAAAAAATTTGAGAACTGATTCTCTTCTTTGGTTATGGGTCTCCAAGGTTGACCTCAGTCTTCGAGGCCTGGTGGCAGCACCGTTACTCAGAGTTAGCTCCCTGTCCTCTGGATGGCCTCTGGATCGCAAATCCTGTTCTACCACAGCGCCTCCGGTTTTCTTCACGAGAGCACTGAGTCCTCATCTACTGTGAGTTGTCGGTTGAGGCTTGGCCAGTGCCCTTCCAATGTTACTGCCCACAGGTGAAGACTGAGCAATTGCTGGGGTGGGGGTGGCAGGCATGATGTCAACAGAGCAGATATAGCTGTGGCCCCGTTGCTCAGGAAACTGTGCTTTTAGGGTGTGTGAGAGAGAACGTGGGCAGGTACAGGCCATGTAACAGTCCTCTCTATCCTCCCCAGCGACCCCTGGTGGGTGCACTGGACATGTTAGCGGTATCCACTCTGGGCTGTGGCCGTCCAGGTGGTCTCATAAGACCTAGGCAGCACAGCTCATCATAGTAACCCCATGACAGCAGTGGTACTGACATCTTTGTGCAGATGAGAAGGCAGAACCATTCAGAAGGGAGATGTTTTGCCCAGGGTCACACAGATGCTCAGAACACCACAGAAGGGAAATTGCTTTTCAGAAGGATGTGATGACAGTCATATAATTTGATTTTTCAGAAAAGCAATGGCAGTGTTACCGAATGCATATTTTTTTCTGGGATTTTTTTTTGTATTTTCTAAACTATGTTTAAACACTGTTAGAATTGTTAGGTTAGGGCCCAAACCAAAGGACTTCAAACACCAAATTGTTCAGAAGGAGGGGCTGAAATTCTGACTACTATGCCATTGTCTTCCGGGGCCATAGTAGCATAACACTACCCCCCCCTCCCATGGAGCCATTTCTCCAAACTGTCATTTCCCACAAGTTGTTGAAATTGTTAGAAAACAATGCACACCCCAAGGGCTTGTCCTTTCTCTCACTCCCGGCTGTTGAGCTCCAGGTTGAAAAGAGATAATAAATGCAAATACTAATAGAAAAAATACTAAATTAGGAAAACTATAAAATTATACTTTTAAAGTAGCTAATAAACACACCACTAGCTAGCATAATTTAGCAAAGATGGAGAAACTACAAATATTGATTGTAGTTGGATGAAGGGGGAACAACGAGAGATGCCACGGAAATTAAATTTTGAGAACCTAGATAAAGTGATTGATTTTGCCAGGAAGACATGAACTACCAAAATTTACTTAAGACGTGATAAAAACCCTGAACAGGTCAGTAATTATGGGGAATATTAAAAACATTGTCAAAGAGGAACCTCAGTAAAGCATGCCACACTGAGCTTGGGCTTTTAAATTAAATGTTTTAAGCCTTATAGGAGTGAATTCATAATTCCAATGCTACTTATAGCTGTTCAGTTCTAAGCAAAATGCAAGCCAGTCCCTGACTAGTTTAAAATGTGGAAGTAACACTGTTCTAAATTCCAAGAAAGCAGACACTTCAATAAGTATGTTATCAAGAATTACATTTAGCGTGATTTAATCGAAGCTATCCTTAGCTATCCTTAGCAAGAGGCATTAACATGGCCAAATGGGGCTGATTCTTAGAGATCTGAGGATCTTGGATCCACCACTGTAATAAATCCCTGGAGAAAAACTATAGAGTCCTATAATGTTCACAGATATTTGATAAAATCCAATATTCTTCCAGCACAATATTGTTACTGAGGATTATACAGTTTCTCAACTAAATATGAGTTTTTACTATTCACATATCTATAAGCACATATTATGTATGCCATATGAAAATCAATATAAAATAGTAAAAAAGTAAATTTGATTCTAATATTTAATGGGATTTTCTAAAAAAAAAAATCAAGATCAACTACTGTTTGTCATTAGTGTTCATTGCAATTTTGAGATGCGCCGGCAGGTATAACTAGGAAATAGTGTTATGAATCTTTAAATGCAGAGTCTATAGTAGACTTGAATTTGATATGAAAACTCAAAGTTACATTTAACAAGCTCTCAAAACATATATACAAGCAACATCATATAGACTGAGCAAGGTGTATTTCTGTACTTAGAAATATATATGTGTATATATACATCTGTATTTTAAAATGTATATGTATATACATATGCATTTAGAATTATATGTGTGTATGTATATATGTGTATTTGTATATGTGTGTGTGTGTGTGTGTGTGTAAAAACAGCCAATGAAAAAAGACCATAAATTTTAAAAAGAGCAAAGAGGATATATTGGAGGTTTTGAAGGGAGGAAAAGGGAAAGGATGATGTATTTATATTACTCACAATTTAAAAAATTTGGTGAAGAAATTTTGTGTCCAAATAAATCTCCCCATCTCATCCCCAGCTCAGCAGCAGTTCATCTGCTGCAGTCTCAGCACTCTCTGTTTCCATCTCCAGAAGAGCTGCATGATCTTCTCATCATCCCATCCCTTCGTCTCAGCTAACAAATCCCGCAGGCATTTCCTGGGAACTCTCTGGCCACCGTGGCCAGAGAACCAGGTAGACTGTATTCCCTTTCCCCTCTTGTCTCCAAATCCAAGTCCCCAGTCTCATCTCCAGCTGTGTAGCAGGGCATTTACTGTGACCTCTCTGCCCTCAGTCCCAGCGGATAATGTTTCCCCTGGTGGCACACCTTACTTTCATCCTTCCTGTTGGACTCCCCAGCCAACTCCTCCCAGCCCATTCCCATTTGTGTCAGCTTCCAATATCTAGAAACACATTCTATCCAGAGAACACCTGGCAGGATCTCAGAAACATTCTCTACCAGGCAAGCCACAATCACCACAGTCTCTATAGAACCAGAGTGGGCAACAGAAACCCAACAAAAACTAAACCAGGCGCCAGTACATAGAATTAGAATCATTCAAAATCTAGACGCCCAGATACTAGTGTAAAAACACAATAGGCTGTTGGGAGCAGTGAGACCCCAGATCCTGAATTTCTTGTAATCCCCTGATCTGAGTGCCTACAGCTGCTCTGAGCACGAGACCTTCAGGAGTTCCTGATGGCGGGAGAGGGGTTTCTGGTGGGTTTGGCTGGGGCATGGCTATCTCTATATAATCTGTCCCTGAACAGAATAAAGGGGGCATTCTTGGGAAATTCAAGGATGACCCATGCCGCTGTCTTTCTGTCTGTATCTGTTTGTGTATTTTAACCACCTGCCCCTTGCCTGAATCTCACGAACTGGGTGACAGCGCATCAAACGCAGACAAGGGGGAGCCCTGTGCGGCAATAGGCAGTAGCAAGAACATGTGTCTCTACAAGAGCTCAGCAACACTACTACGGTAGGCCCTGAAAAATGCAATATAGCTGAAGCCCAAGACGAGGACTTCAAGATGGCCTTTCTAGATATATTATTTATGCCCTTAAAGAGGATATGAATGAATCCACCAATGAAATCTATGAACACAAAACCAACAGTGGAATGAAGAAAATAGTTCAAGAAGTGAAAGCAGAAATGGAATAGTGGAAGAAAACTCAAACTGAGGTAAAATTAGAAATGAAAAATTTAGAAATTCGACCAAAAACCTCTGAGGTAAGTCTCCTAACAGAGTGCAAGAGATGGAGGAGAGAATCTCAGTTACTGAAGACAGAGTAGAAGAAACGTTAAGTGTAATGGGCAAAGAAAATGTTAAGTGTAAAAAATCCTGCCACTGGATAGACCAGGGACCAAAGGCTACTATTCTGTAAAAGGAAAACATGACCTAAATGACTCCCAATGGCATCCTCCTGTACTCATAGATCAGTGCCTTGCTGAGCTATCATCAGATTCTTCCTACTACAGCAAACGGGAACAAATAGACCCACACGTAGATAATATGCAGAGAGTGAGAGACCACTCACTCTAAATGGGTGGTTCCGTCAAATCCTTTCCCTCCAGGTTCAGGGAATTCTGCAGATGAGGAAAGAGTTTAGGAGCCAGATGGATAGAGGACACCAAAGATGGAAGGTCTTCTAGACATAATGGGACTGGAACACATGTGAATTCATAGAGACTGGGTCCTAGAGCTGAGTGAAGCCGGCACACACCTCCATCCCTAACCAGAAGCCTGCTCCAGCTTTAACTACTTGAAAATGAAAAGTTAGTTTTCTCCAAGGGAATCTCAGGTAAAGCAAACCACTCCCAAGGGTAGACCCCATGCCCAGCAGTAGACGGCCAACAGAAAACCAGCTCAGTGGCATTTTTGGACATTCCCTGTCTCATAATGCTGTGTCAGGGATTTTTTTTTTTTTAAAAAAAACCTTACCAGCTTTTGGAGTATATAATGCGGCTTCTAGTTCTGTGTTTTTATGGGATACCTGTCTGTAAAAATATGTCTTTGCATAAGGGGACACAGTGACAACATTGTCATGGGTTAAGGTTGGTGCAATATGAGAATGAATATTGCACAGTAAATTAGCTACACGTGTTGATAAATCAGGACCCTTCCAAACTAATGAAATGCTTTCTCTTACAAAAAATATGTCTTTGCATCTATCTACCTATCTATCATCTATCTATCTATCTTTCTATCTATCTATCTATCTATCTATCTATCTATCTATCTATCTATCTATCATCTATCTATCTATCTATCTATCTATCTATCTATCATCTATCTATCTATCATCTATCTATCTATCTATCTATCTATCTATCATCTATCTCTGTATGTCTCTTATGCCTTTTCTTTCCTTCTGTTTGTTTTGTCCTATCCTATTCTTTATTGTTTTGTTTGATCTTATCCTAACATATCTTATTTCATTATTATCCTTTAATGCCTATTTGATTTCTAAGGAGAGACAGAAAGGGTACGAATCTGAGCCATAGGAGTAGTGGTGGGGGACTTGGAGGATCTGGAGGGCATAATCAGAAGGTACTGTAGGAAAAACTTTTAAGAAAAGAAAAAAGTTGTAGTCTAAACCATGACTCACTCAACATGGATAAATAAATTGTGGTGCATCTACAAAAAAAAAAAATATCCTGGGATGGCACCAAAGCCACAAAAACTGAGAATAAGTTTGCCGCAAAATGGTAAATTTTAGAAATTATATACTCATGAAGAATGACTTTTTTGTCTTGCACTAAATAATTTAATTTTATAAAGATATCAAAGTCCCCTTTGTTAACCTAGAAATAAAATGCTTCTTATTCCATGAAAGTACAAAGTTGTTTCAATCTTTCTTTAGAAAAAAGTAGCACGCAATAATTTGTGAACATTTGTTATTTTTTTGTGAGGGCCTCATAATTCTCTGAAGTAAGGGAACGTTTGAGTGATTAGGAAGATGCTCGTAGTTTAATGGAACCGAAGTGCAAACAGTATGAGAATGCAAATACAAACTGCACTTTGAACTAGTCAATACTATTGACTTGGTGTCCAGACAATGGGAAGGTCTTCCAGAGAAGAAAGCCAGCTTGGCCTTTCTCTCTGTGTCCTGTTATTAGAAAATGGGGCTTCTTTATTCACTATCCTACACCTACAGGCATCAACTTTGCAGCAGTATAAAATCCCTGTCTTTCTATAATGAAAGGGATGCTTCTGTATTCTCACAAGTGATAGTGTCGGAGAGAAAGCATGAGACTGAAGGTCCACTCTGCAGCATTCCCTCTGAAAGCAGATCTCCTAAGTGCATTCTAACTACACGTACCAAGTAAACAAGTGCATCTTGATAGTTCTCTACGATTGGAGCACAGGAAAGAACACAGATGGGTTGGAAAAGAGGTGATTTTTCTTCAGTGAAGAAAATTAACAGAGAAACCAGAACAGAGTTTGCTTTACTTCTTCCTTTCAGAAGAAGTTTTGAAATAATTTGTTCTATTTTTCCATCTGTATGTATCTTGTTTTTAGAAGAAAGGAAAATAAACACTGCTGTCTTGGAGTGTTACTGGTTTATTGCTCCCTGTAAATTCCAACAAAGAATTCTTGCTCTTGGGACTCTTTATTTGTGTATTATTAGTGTTCACATCTCTGGGTGGTTTCATACATATTAAAGGAAATATGAGCGAAATCTCTAAGAAATGGACACAAAATAGTTTTTGGCTTTGGAAAAACAAGTGTATTTCAATAACGCACTCAATTACAGCAAGAACCCAAGTCTTCCATTCTTAAATCTCCAGAACATTTAACACGTGCATGACAAGTGATCCAAGTGTACTGAGAAATGTGTTTAGTTATGTTACAAGGTTTTTCTGTGCTCCCACTTAAAGTCCCCAGTGTGCAGTGCCAGGCAACCCTGTTTTCTTCTGTCTGTACTTACCTTCTTCTCCATTCTCTGCTTGTCAATTGAAATGATCTTCACAAAACACAAACCTGAAAAAAAGAGCCCTTTGCTGGAAAGCTCCTCTGCATAGAAGTTACGTGTGCAAGAATCACTGATATTTCTCCATAAATCACACTTCACTAAAATATCAGAATAAACATCAGGTCACATGCTGGGTTGAATAACTGTGAATACATAAGGCAAGAACATGCCTGGGTTTCAGGAAATAGATGGGCTAAGGAAGACTTTGTCCTAACTTTGTGTTGAGTGCTGAGGCCTTTCAGAAGTCCTCAGGCTATAGAGGATGAATGAGGCTGGGGAGTCCTTCTACCCTCCCCACCCTCTGAAAACTCACAAAGAAGATACTATCTATGCAGGAGGAATAGTGTCCTTGGCTGATCCTAGACCTGCTGGCCACTCGCTTTTGGCCTTCTTAGCTATCAGAGTTCTGAGAAAGATTTCTTTTGCTTACAAGTTGAGAAGCCTGTGGTATTTTATTACAAAAGCTTGAATAGACAATGCCAACTCATTATTCCTCAGTACTTTCACAGGGATTATTCACTACCATGGAAAGGATTTCACGGCAGCAAATACCTAAGAAATTCAGAGTCTGTTTTCCTTGTCTGCTTGTTCCAAATAGCTCATACATAGTAATTCCATTTTGATGATGATAATATGCAACATGGTGGCTCTGAGGTATACAATATCCTCCTTAAACCAGGGGCAGGGCACAAAATGCTTCTTCTCCATTAGAGACAAATGAGACTTAAAGTAATTCAATAGAATGATCACTCAAATGAATAGTTCATAAAAACATTCAAGGTATAATTACTCCGCTAAAGAAGCAGTAGTCCACAAGGCAACACACTGCATATTTCATCTGCTTTCTCATTTGTCTCTGAGCATCCTCTCTGCGATTCTGCTTCATCCAAGTTTTGCAAATCAAGATCAGGCAGACACAGACTTAAGTTTTGCAAGGAAAACAAGAATCTCTCAAATCTCAGATTGGTCAAAATATAATTAGTGCAGGATTTTATGTGACATATTAAGGAAGAGAATTGATAATCTGCCTTGAGTGTAGGAAAGCGAAAGCCTTTGGGGTATAATTTATACCCCAAATAGACAATAATAGCTCGAGAAGACTCGTTGATTAGGTGGATGAGAGCCTACCAACTACCAAAATGTAAATTGTTTATGGGAACAAGGCTCTATCTTTTGCTGCCTGGATAAGGTGTCACAATAAGGGTCACGGTGCTAATGTGTATTTGTAACTTACTGGTCATTTTTCAGAAATTAAACTGGATTTTGTGGGAATATTATCTTAAATTCTACAACTCAGAGACCCCCTGCTATTTTTCTTTTGAAATGTATAGATTTTCCTAGACCACAAAACTTGTTTTATTGTTCAGTTTTATTAAAGTAGGGTCTCTATGTAGTCCTGGAACAAACTCTGTAGACTAAGCTAGCTGGGAAAGAGATCCACCTGCTTCTGTCTCCCAGTGCTGGGACCAGCCCTGATAGGGATAGACCATCAAATTTGAATTAAGCCTCTTGTACCTTTGCTGTGTTCTTTTTCCCCTTGTGTATAAAAAAAAAAACCCAGAATAATATAACTGGACCATTTTCTCCATCTTATGCATGGTTCCTTGTTCACCCAGAAACTTCCTTCTAAATGCTCGATTTTCCAAGCCTACTGCATACAGATATGAGCCTAAAAAATGAGTATTTAAGATTTTTGAAGCTGGACAACCTAAACTGCAGCCTTTTTAAGTCAGTGTGACCCTGGAGTCACTTTAGTAAGTGTGACTCACTACTTAATGTCTTAATACCCTGGGAACAAAGAAAAAAAATCAGTTTTGAGACTGCAAAATTAAGAAATGGTGTGGGGGAGGGGATACAGGACACACAGACTGTATCCATGTACACCGCGAATCTGAGAAATGGGGGCACACACTACACCATGCTAACCCCGAGTCTCAGAAACAAGGAGACAGACTGCACTTTGCACAGCCAGAATCTGAGAAATGGGAGAGGGGGCCCAGAGGGGCAGACTACACCCATGCAAACCTAGAATCTGACGACTGTACTAGTCTACCATCACAGAGTTTTGGGTTTCTATTTGTTTTTATCTTTTTTCTCACATTCTCCAGACACTCCATCAGATAGTTGTTTAACGTAGGGCTACAGGTTCCCATCAAATTTCTCAACGGAAAATGTCTGAGGAGACCAATTAGAAGTATAAACTGTGAAAGGCCAATATGGACTTCCCAAGTAAGAGAAAAGGCGCTAAGGGAAGGTAGGGAGGGCGAGGGCTGAGGATTCTTCACACCATTCCTTCCTTCCTCACATTCACAGCCCTTCCTTTAGCTCACCCTTCCTTTCTCTTTCACAACTAGAGGAGGATTTCCCCCAGGGGTTCTGTGGAGGAGGAATAACAGGCAAGCCTGTGGGTACGAGGAAGCTTGTGCTATATTACCCATGTAATGAGGAAGGGTAACTGGCAGAAACTGGGAGCTGCCCTTCCATTGAGCATTGCTCAGGGCAGGTGCGCAGCAGTTCCTAAGCCTTCCTATGGAGTGACTCCCCAGGGAAGACTATGAATTTACAGCAGAGACACAAGCACTGTCCTTCAGAGAGAATGCTGGGAGGAAGACTCGGTAGCTCAAAGTTTCAGTCCCACTGTAAATATTTATGAAAGGCTGCCTTGAAAAACACACCTTATTTACTCAGGCTATTCTTTATCCATTTGCTTTGCCTTAGGGTCAAAAGAAAAATAATAAAAGGGAAACAATAAAATGCAACTAGAAGGAGGGAAGAGAGACTACTGGGAGAAACACAGCGCTGACTAATCGCTATATTCATGGAAAAGTCTTCATTTTCACACATGGTTTAGAGAGGCAACAAATTGCTTTGTATATGTATGGTAATGCTAACTACACATACAGTCTCTTGTTTCATTGCTTGAATTGCTAGGTTTTTATATAATACAAAATATTTTATTTTGAACTTATAGACTATTTAAAAGTGATCTAGACATTGTTTCCTCATAAATATAATTAATTTTCAGGTAAATTGGCCAAAAATTAAGAAAACCTATGTTTTGCATATTTAAATCCCTTAGAATTCCGTAGCTACAAGGAGAAACTATTTGGTTTAAGTGGCTTCTTAAGGGTTTTGTTTGTCATTTCTGTGTGTTTGTGTTGTGTGTGTATGAGTTTTGTGTAGCACTTGCATACAGGTGCCTGTAGGGAACAGAGGGTGCTATATTTCTGGGACCTGGAGTTAGAGGAAGGTGTGAGCCATCTGACTTGGAGGCAAGAGTTAGCGTAAGTGTTGCCATGAGTTGGAGGCCAGCTTGAGCTACACTTTCAGTTTCAGGTCATCATGAGCTGCCGAGTGAGACCCTGCCTTCAAACCAAACCAAACCAAACCAAACCAAACCAAACCAAACCAAACCAAGCCAAACCAAACCAAACCAATCCAAACCAAACCAAATCACACCAAACCAAACCAAACCAAACCAAACCAAGCCAAACCAAACCAAACCAAACCAAACCAAACCAAACCAAGCCAAACCAAACCAAACCAAACCAAACCAAACCAAACCAAATCACACCAAACCAAACCAAACCAAACCAAACCAAACCAAGCCAAACCAAACCAAACCAAACCAAACCAAACCAAACCAAATCACACCAAACCAAACCAAACCAAACCAAGCCAAACCAAACCAAACCAAACCAAACCAAACCAAGCCAAGCCAAACCAAACCAAACCAAACCAAATCACACCAAACCAAACCAAACCAAACCAAACCAAGCCAAACCAAACCAAACCAAACCAAACCAAGCCAAACCAAACCAAACCAAACCAAATCAGACCAACAATGACAAACTTCAAATAAGCTTCGATTCAAATAAGACTACGAATACTTATAATGTGAATAAGCTTCCTTTACTCTCTTGGAAATCAGCTTCTTTTTCACCCGTAGGTACATTGAATAGAGAATTTTTGTAAACACACAAATAAAGCAAGATATATCTGTTCAGAGATAAAGACTCAGGGCTACCATTACAGACACACTAACCAGGAGACCCTGGTTTCTCCGAGTGCTGGATGACTGTGTGCCCACCAGACGTTACTAGGTATAGTTCTTTGGAGCAGTGCTAGATTACGAACAGGAAGCTAACGTAACTGAATAGAAATCAGCGATGCTAGAATATGAAGTCAATACAAGCATGGTTTGAGAGAAACTCTGCTGTGTAGAATATCCACAAAGGTCCGGTACCCACTGGAGTCTTTTGGACTCCAATAAACACTACTTAGTTTGTACGACATCTTGAGAAAAGGCTCCAGGTTACAGTGAATTTTCTGAGAGTCTCTCACTAAAATGCTGGTGCTTGGGAGCATCATGTAAGAAGATAAGGTAAACAAAGAAGAAAGAAACAATGATAAAACCCCAACAAAAAGCAAAGAATTCCATGGGACTGGAGACCTAGTTCACCAATTAAGAGTGTGCACTGCCCTGTGAGGACCCATGCTTGGTTTCCAGAACCTATACTACAGTACCCTCAACTGCATGTCACCGTTGACCCGTGAGATCCCCAGTCTTTGGCCTCCTCAGGTATATACTTCCTTCCCTGATACACATATGAAGACATGTAATATTAAAAGTGTATACGCAAAGGTAAAATTAATCTTAAAATATTTTCTAAAGGCTAATTGCCTAACTTTTTTTCAGCAATGTGAAAAAATTACAATGTGATTATCTGCTATTTTTCTGTTCCTTTTATATCATTCCAGTTCAACTCAAACATCTGGATTGTTCTACAAAAGGGGGGGGGGGAAGGCAAAGAAACAAATAAAACCCACCTCAGTGGCTAGGAAGAGGCCCCAGTGGGTAAAGGCCGGTTGTGTAAGCATGTAAGCAGGTCACAGCAGACACCCCTATGTCAGGGGTACAGAAGTGGAGGCCGGCAGATCACTGAAGCTCTAAGCCAGCTCACCTGGAGCAGGTGAGTTCTATGTTCAGTGAGAAACACCATCTAAAAATTTAAGGTACAGAGCGGCTGCAAAAGATACATGTGGTTGCTCTCTGCCCCCCAGATTCACAAACACAGTTCGTGCATGCCCCATGAAAAACACCTCATTTCCTTCCTTACTCCCTCGTCCATGCTTGTCAGTTGCTGATCTTCAGCTTTGCAATCTGTTGAGCTAAAATCTGTGCTCTCCACGCATTCATTATTCTACGTCTTCTACATTTATTCATAAAATCTTTAACGGTGACTTCTAAAGAGGAGTCACGGTTCTACTTTGCCTTCAATAGCTTTACTCTTATTTGTTGGAACCAATGGCATTTCTCAAAGAAAACCTGGCCCCAAGGATCACTTAAGACAAAAAGTAAGATGTTATATTAAGAAACCACTAAAAGCTATAATTAAGAAAACCCTGCTTATAGTGTACTTTTATCATTGACATTTCAGATATTTTGCCATATACAGAAGATATAGTGAGTTAAGCTCTACTCATTTACTTATCTTTTTCAGAAGGGAAATAAAACTAATACATACTTTTAGTATGACTTAAAGTTATTTGTTATCAGTATAAGCTAAAAGATATTATCAGAGCCATTTACACATGTCAGAAAATTTGAGACAAAAGTTGAGGGTCCCTCTCAGGGTAAAAGTAAAATTATTTCAATCCCCTATCTCTATTTACGCTGCTGAGACAGTGAAACCTTTTCATGTGGAATAGGAGCAGCTAACACGTTCTGCATAGTATATGATCCATCAAGACACAAACTTTAGCTACTTACGACCTTATGTCTGAAACACACTTTGAAATTATTATTATGAAATAATATTTTAGAAACGTATTTCAAGTATTTTCTCCATTTCATTCCAGTCCTGAAAAAACTAATTCACATGCCATTGTAATTCTTTTCACTGCATTAGGAATGGCTTCTTGCTGAAGACTGTGTAATAACAGGTATCAAAACGTTTCCCACCATGGTATAATGTGGTAGCCTCAGAATATTTCATTAGTGTGTCCAAATGGCATATCGTGAGAGATACCGGAAGGAAAGATTGATTTACCATGATTTCCAAATTTCTTGAAAGTTTTATTGACTTACAATGCAATGTATATTGTCTCAGACAGTTAAAACCAACATCAAACTAATTTAGGAAAAAAGAAAAACATGCAAGTTGTGAAAACAAAGGAATCACAGGAATGGTTCAGGGGTGTTTCTATCATGGACTTGAATATTATCAAGAAATTCCCACCCCTCTCTTGCTGTAAGGCACCAAACCCTTTTAGGTCTAGTAAATCTTCAATTTCTTGTGCTTTCCTATCACATAGCTGTCTGTTCCCATATCTGTCTATGGCGTAAAGAGGGCATTTTCGGTCAGAATCTTTCTGAAAATAAAAAGCACCAGAGGATTTTGATTCACTTGGGTTGGGTCAGAGATACATTAGCTGAAGGAGAGTCAGATATAGAGTATTAGGGAACCCTCTGTCAGTGGGATTAGCCTTTTCCCAAAGAAAGAGAAATACTGTGGAGGTAAAAACAGAAATATTTACTCTAGTAAACTGTGGGGGATAAAATGTGGTATTTCATTTATGATACTTCATTACTTGTTTTTCAGAAAGATATGCTATATATGTATTTATTATTTGTTATTTTCTTATATTTTTATATTCTGAGATTATGGCTGGATAGTACCATTGGGGGGATTTCTAGGAGGCTAGTATATGGTTATAGAAATTATTATATATGGTAAAACTTAGATATAATTTTCATGCATATTTACTCAAGACAAATATGGTATTTATATTAGGATTCAATGCTTAAAAATAATCTAAACTAAACAGAGTTAGAAAATATGCCCCCTCCAAAAAAAACATCAGGAAGAAGAAATATCTCTGTATAGATTGGTGTGGTCCTCCCTTTAGAAATGGCGCTGATGACATCGAAGAAGGAGCTTATAAGGAGCCAACTACTGTGACACTCTCAAGGAACAGGGTGGGAAATTTAGCTCTTAACTCTTTAGCAGTGGAGTTATATCAGATCTTTCAAAGCGCAGGAAGGTATATGTGTGTGCATATTCATATTTCCTCTTTAGAAAGCAGCTCAAGAGGGAATGTGCAAGGGTGGTGATGAAGGTAGAAAGGTGGGGAGAATTCATAGACACTGGCGGGAGCAACATATCAAAAGGTTGCTGATTGAGTGCTTACTGAAAAAAAAGCAAGGAACTAGGGAGGAAAGGAAGGAGAGGAGGACAAATAAAGAGAAGAAACTGTAGGTCAGTGCAGAGCAACAGGCCCTTCTTCAGCAAGGCCCCCACGATGTCTGAGGCTGCATGATAAATATATAGTAATTTATACATGGTGTTGTAATATGGTTTTCTATACTTACACGTCTCCAAGAGGCTCAATTTATAAATCATCATAGAAGACTAATAACTACTAGCAATTATGAACAATTGGTTCAGTGAGATGTCTCAAAGTGTAAAACTATTTGCCACCAAAAGCCTCACTACCTTAGTTGAATCCTCAGGTTCTACACCGTGAAAGGAGAAAACAAACCCTTGTGAATTCTCCTCAAATTTCTACACATGCACTGAGGCATGCGCTCCCCGATCAAACTAAATAAGTGTATATATTAGGAAGTGCAGCAATAGAAGTTGCATGAATGTAGAATCCTCTTGTTTCTGATACGTTTTATTGAACATCGTAACAACTTCAGCATATCATAGTTTGCCTTTTCTTTATTGAATCAAGAACTTTCACTTTTTTTTGCTGAAAGCAAACACTTGTTTTTTACACATCTAAACACAAAGGCATCACTCTTGTGTTTTGTAACTTTTATTATGTAAGATACAGGATACTTGAGAAAAAAGTACTTTGACAACACCATAGCTAAAGTAGTAACCGAGATGCTAAATTACTAATGGGCAAGTAGCATACAAAATATGGACACACCGAGTGACAAGACACGTGTCCTGAGGATGGGGTAAAGATGGACAATAGGAGATTCCATCATGGTATTCGAATTGGCATGAAATTTAAAACTTATCGATTATTTTAGAGAGTTTTCACTGACTATCTTCAGCTATAGTAGATTGCTAAAACCGCAGTAATGGATGCCACAGAAGGGCTAGAAATCAATGCTAGTGGAGGACAATACCGATGTGAGTGAAATATTATTATTAAAAAATTCTTAAAGATATTTTGAGCAACCCAGTGGTTTGTTTCTTAAGTGGGGGAAAAAAAGTTATAATCTATTGAAAAGTAATTCAGATGGGAATCAGATATGGAATGAATGACTAATATAGCCTAAAAGAAATGTGTAATTAGTTCTCTAATCTGCCCCTATTATCTATTATTAAATAAAACATATAATAGGAATAAGGAGATATATTTAAATAATAAGAAAATAAAGAGTATAGATCATGATGCAAAGTTACTTTGCCTGTGGGTCATACTCTGTCTCTTGGAGTAATTAACCCTGCACTTCTCCATACTGCCACACACCACACACAGCCAAATATTCAACCTAATGAAATCCAACTTGCCCATTTAAAATTCCCTGGGGTTGTAGCTTAAATGCTAATAATGGCTACCCAACTAATTTCACTTCCTGATGTAACCAGAAACTCTTCCACAAGAGCTCAGAATTAAGATGTCTTTCAGACAGAAGAATGTAGGCCGGTGCTTTTGTACAGGAAATGATTCTGCCTCTGCTGAATGAGCTTAAAAATATCAAATTAATCGAAAGGAATTCCTCTAAGTGTTGAAAAGTATTTTTTTGGTGCATGCGATTTTAAAAGAACACAAATTTGTGGCACTCTAATCCTAGACCAAGTGGGACTTCTCTGACAGTTTTTAAGAGGTAGATGACACGTATTACCAATTCTAATTATAATTAAGGTGACTGTTTTGACCTCTTCAGGTTCTTTACAAATTCAGGATTCTTGATTCGTTATTTGCCAACTTATTAGATATTTACAGGTCACTCATTATGTGTTACGCACTATACGTTTCAGGAAATATGGAATGATAATGACTTCATTATTGAAGAACTTGCCAGAAACTAGTTTAATAGTTTCTCACTGACATACCAATTTGCTTTCCTTAAAACTGTCATTACATTTGGAAACTTCAATAGTGTCTATTTATTGATGAAAATCGAGAAACAGAAATTAGGTAATTTACCAAAGAATACATAGCCAAAAATTGTTACAAATGAGTTTTGGATCCAGGTAATCCATCTCCAGAGCCTACTCCTGGTAAAGCAACAAAAGTGATTAATAACCCTGGAATAGCACTCCATCAGTGCTGCTTATAGTACAAGAGAGGCTTAAGTATCCTGCCTTGGGTATCTGCAAGGCCGCCTGCAACATTTGGACTGCTACTCATCCTCTCTGACTCTATTTACTTACTAAGGTATTTATTGGGTTTCTAGGAAGCACCACAAATGTTTATGAAGACTTTTTATACAGCTAGAACTCAAACTTCTCTCAGTTCTGAATGACTGGGAATAATCCCTAAACATAAGGTGTCTTTTTAGCATCTCTTCAGTCTGAAATCTCAACTCGAGTTTACTCAGTCTACTGATTTGGAAGACAGTTAGGGAATATATGTGACAGTAGCTTCATCTCCAGGTCTCTTGGCTTGGAAATTCCAGGCACCTCAGTATACACAGTCTTAACCCATATTTATTAAGCATTATAAGGCTCCCATGCCACTCTGTAGAATCTTACGTCAATACCGTGACATGACGACATGACACTTATTCCTAAGCACAAATTCTGTGATCATTGGGTTGCCTCAACTGTGTCCCTTCCTCTAGTGAAGCTCAGTCATTCTCTGTTGTGTAATGCTTGGTCATTTTTTAAAAAATGTATTTCTCCAGTTGCCTAGTAGATTATGTTGAAGAATATGTTTGCTCTGACTTCTTTCATAAACTGGAGTAGAGTTGTTGTGAGAGCGCCTGCTGTTGGTCCCATCCACCCAGCTAGCTTAGCCCCGAAACAACCACACAGAAATTGTATTAATTAAATTACTGTCTGGCCCATTATTTTTAGCCTCTCATTGCCTAACTCTCACATATTAGTTTAATCCATCTCCATTAATGTGTATGGCCACTTGACTGTGGCTTCCCGGCATGATTCTAACCAGCATCCATCTCAGGCAGGAGAACCATGGCGTCCTGACTCTACCCATCTTTCTCCCAGCATAAAGTTCTATCTCCCTGCCTATCTAAGTGCTGCCCTGTCAAAAGGCCAAGGCAATTTCTCTATTTAACCAATGAAGGCAACACAAATACAGAAGGACCTCCTACACCAATGAGTTGTTAAAATCATTATCCTACAGAATAAAAGACAACTTGGAATTGTAAGAGAAAGCTGAGTTTATGAAAAACAAGGTTCTGAATCAGTAACAACTTTCTCTAAGTGGGGAATATTCTTCCTATGGGTGAAGGGTTGTGGATTTGGAACCAGCAACTCTTTATCTTTTCTAAGATGACTGTGACTATCTTCATATTGAGCATCATAAAGTCCTGTGTATAGCATTTCTTTCCCCCAAAGAATTTTCATTTTCTCTACTTATACTTGAACTTATTGGAAGGAGTGTTGCTTCCTGCCATGTGGAGGACAGACTGTTTCAGGAGGTTTAGAATAGAAGGTGTTTTGGTGCCCTCATTTGTGTCTTCTCCCAAGCACTACGATGTTCTGATGACTATAGGGTTTAAACTACTTTGTGTACGTATTAGGTAGAATTAGGTAGAACAGAGCTTGTAAGTAGACTTCTCTAGAAACTAGAAAGCATTTTTCCCTTTGCCTTGCCATCTCTAAGCTTGGAGTCTCTATTATGAGCATTCACCTTTGCTCTGGTTGCTTCTAACAGATGCCATTCTTCTCTTCTGCATTTTCATTAATAGGCTACCTTTCAAAGGCACTTAGTTAGCTTCAAACAGTGATCTGTTCCAAAATGAGCAAGTCATATGCATGCAGAATAAAATGCAGCACATATCATTCTGGAGGGACACCTAGTTAACTATGAATGCTTGGTTCTAAGGCTGAATGATTTGTGGAACTTAAAAACACACATGTTGCAACGGAGACAAAAGCATCAGTCAACACATGAAGCCATTTGTATCTTTTCACAGAGGGAACTGAAAATCTTTATGTGGTTTCAGTATCCATTCAGACATCCTTCAGTAACCCCATTCACTCATGAATGAATGGGTAACATGCTCATTGAATAGTTGATAGGTGCTAACAGCTGTGTTAACTCTTTGCCACACCTCGTCTCATTTATAGATATTATACATCTGTGAGATGCTGACTACCACAAGAAGACATAATGTGAAGAAGCCCCCTGAGCTGTTCAATCCGCTACCCACTAAGCATAAGGTATGTGTTCTTCAACCACTATTCGACAAAAGGAATACCTATTCCCAGGAACTTAACTCGCTTCTTGTTCACCAATAAGCACAAAATGTGCATTCTTGTCTACAGCTCTAGTACTCTTGACTAATCTCAGGGAGCCCAGAAACCAGGCTATTATAAATGCTAGAATTCTTTCAGTTAATGGCTTAAAAATAATAAAGATGAGAGAATTATATACAAGGGCAGAAGGTAAGCGCCTGTGCCCGTAACATGCTACTCATTAAAAGCATGTGTACTTTCTTCTACCCTTATTCATGTATTTTATGAACAACCACAAGGCGTATCCTTACTATAAGATCAAGATGTTTCAGCAGGATATGGGTTCCCATAGAAGAAATGTTAGCAGTCTCTGGAATAAAGTGACAGTTTTTAACCACAGGCCACATATTTGTATAAGAAAACAATATTCAAAATTTTATCTAAAATCAATGAAATAGGTTCTGAGACTTTAGCTCATCCTGGAAACATCTGTACATGAATAAAAGGCTCACTTCTTCCTCTGTTATGAGACCAGCTTGATTTCTATTCAGTCAGTGCAGGCTCCCTTCACCTCGGAGTGGGGTCTCTATTGCACTAGCATGGTGTTTGTGCCCACTTGGCTTCATTTAATTTATAATATCTCCTTAGTAAGATCAGTCCCTAGCCATATACACCCACAGATTCAATTCCCTGATGGCTTTATCACTTGAACATTTTATAGTCATTTTCTTAGAATTTACAGATGGCTATACTATTTTTCTGATTTCTAGTGTATATATTGTGACAATTCAGCTCACTCCGGCATAGTCAGGGCAATAATACATAGAACAGAATGCACATCTGATCAAATCCAAACCATTATCCAGAGTTGACATTTATTTCGATTGAAATATTCTTTAAAATAATTAGAGTTGAAGAGAGACAATAAGGGACATTTTTACATGAAAAAAATACTGTTGTTGTATTGAAAATATGTAATACCCTAAAATTTTTAAGTAGAAAGAGAGTAAAGGATTTTGAAGTAATAGCTTTCGACAGACACAGCTAGAACAAAATACTATTATTAATAACATACCAATATTCATAGGAATTCTAATTTACTCTTTCAAATCATATTAATCATTAATTATCCATTGATGAAATATTTGTCAAAGTCCTATTATGTATATTTCCAGGAAGTTCCATAGGTTGTGACGGTAGAGTAGTAAATAAAACAGGCAAACAATTCCCATCTTGATGGAGTTTAAAATTTGTTAAAGGAGCAGAGAAAAGACATGAGCAAATGGATGGACTACAGAGTCAAGGAAGACAGGAGGCATACAGCATGGGAACGAACATTGAGAGTGGGTTTGAAGACAGATATATGGTGTACTGAATGTGTTGATTTATTTACTTACCACCTGAAACAACTACATGAGCATTGCCTGGAACGTTACCTGTCTGGACAGTGTTCCCCTCATATATCTTCCAGTCTAACTCTTGGATTTATTCTTGAATCCTATCTCTCAAAAAGAGGCCCTCTTTGGTCCGTTAATTTTATATTTATCTTCCTCCCATGCGCCAGCATTCCTTACTATCTGCTTTTAGACCATGACTATTATCTTTGTTATCTGACTTTGCCTCACAGCAGTGGAAGCTCTTTGAAAGGAAGGTCACTCTTTGTTCTATTTCTGCTAAGTTAGTACCTGGTACAGCACCAGGCACATTGCTTTTTCTGAAGAAATGTTCACATGAATGAAGCAAGTTATGGGGAGCGGTAAGTTTTTTGAAGTATGAAAAGGGGACAGACTGAGGGTGAGTGCAATGAATAACCTTTGCTCCACAGTGCTTCATGTAACTTTATGTTAATGTATTCGTTAAGATAATAGAAAAAATTTCATTTTAATAGCTATTAATATTTCCAATAGAGAGAAAAGTCAGCTTCTATTGACATAGAAGAGATGTCCACCTGTTATTATTTGTTCAGTCTTCTCAACAACAGAAAATAAACTAGAGACCAAAATGTGGATAAACTATGTGTGATTCTGTGACGGTCTTGAGGATGTATGTTAAGGTGGCTAGCAGTAATAGCCTCTTAAAATTTCCTGACTTCCAGAATGCATCATGGATTGGCTTCCAGTAAACCCTGTAGCAAATTAGCAAAACAATTCAGTGACTTAAAAACAAAGTACAAAGCACAGTAACAGACTCTCCTGCGACCCCAGTTGCTGTACTCCTGTGGCAGGTATAACTAAGGGTTAACAAACTAAGAAAATACTTTCCATGTATTTCCTAGCTGAATTCAGAAAGAGCCCACAGAACATATTCATAAATCGTTATCTTCATTTTACACATCTGTGTGCTAGGACCATTTTAACCTAAGTGTTGAATACTTCCATTATCATACATCGAGACCTAAACAGCAAATCCATTATAAAGCCGGTAAGGTTCTTCATTAACAAGTGTCTATAAAGGGGAAATTCCAAAAAAGGATGAAGAGAAGGATGTCAGGAGCTCACAGGCTAGAATGCTGAATCTTGATTGTCTTGCTGATAATTTTCTCAAACTCCCCTCCCTCTAAAGCTCTTTCCTTTATCTCCACCAACTCTTTATTTATTTTGTTATTGAATTCAGTTGATTTTATTTTTGTCTCTCACAGAACTCTCACGTTTTTCATCCTCCACTAGTGGATGATAAAGAAAGGAATTGTGGGTAAGATGCAGTCTTTTGTCTATGCTCCTTTTCACAACTCTTATCTCCCAAGCAGTCCTGAACTGAAGTAATGGCGTGCCAACCTCCTGGCATCCAGCACAGGCAACTGCAAACTTTTTGGAGCCATCCTCTTTAATTGCAACTATTACACTCAGCTCCTGCATTCTCAGTGGTTTTAAATTGTGTAGTCTGATGGCCCCAATCAGCAAAGACAGTTCTCCTTTCAAAATACTCTCATTGATTGTAATTTAAGAGAAAGCTTAAGGATTTTAACTCTCTTTTTTAAGAAACAAAAAGCACACAGAAATGAGTGAAACTTTAGGATGCCTGGTTCCCATTAGCAATTAGAAGCAGAAAACCCAATAATACCCTGGCTAAGTTTATGCTTCTTTTCCCTGTATTCTTCATTTTAATTCCAAGAAGCTACAGTAAGCTACTCTCCTCACAGTGCATTTATATCTGCTATTTTCCTTCTTTCACTGCAGAACTTGATGCTGTGCAGCAGATAGCTGAACTCTAGGGGAGTGGAAAATTGGAAAGTTAGATATAACAGTAGAAAAAAATGAAAGAAAAAAGTCTTTTTTTGAGGCTTAAAGAAATAGGGCCAATTTTGGGGTTATATTCAGAGACTAGAGACCATAAGGGAAGTGACTCCTCTAGAATCATGTGAAGAAGATAACTTCCCCCAGGGGTCAAGCCTGAGACAGGAAGACTGGGTTTAATCTTTTCATGAATAGCCTATAGAACAATGGTTCTCAACCTATGGTTTACCATCCCCATCAAACAACCTTTTCACAGGGGTTGCATATCAGATACCATGCCTATCAGATTATGAATCATAACAGTAGCAAGATTACAGTTATGGAGTAGCAAAAAAATAAATTTACAGTGGGGGGTGACAACAGCATGAGTAACAGTGTTAAAGGGTCACAGCAATAGGGAGGCTGAGAGTCCACTGCTCTAGAGAGACATGGGCCATCAGTCCAGATCTAGGATTACCATATATTACAAGTGTCATGACATACTAACCTTTTGCCTAGAAAGTGGTTATTAGAATATTTCTACAATGTAAATATCATTAGTGAAAAATACAATGATTTAGAAATTTACTTAATATGGTCTGAATACATTAAAAGTCTAATATATACAGTGACTGCTATAATATGTTACGTTGTTGTATTGGGGGTGGGCAGTTTCCAATAATTTAGAGTCAAATTGGATAAAATAATAGAATTAAAAGTTAAATAATTTAGAATTAGAATTAAAACATATATGAACAATTTATTAATTCTATATAGTTACTAAGCTCATGATGTGGGAGAGTCTTCTGTTTGTGTTTATTTCATTCTTTAATAAAGAAACTGCCTTGGCCCATTGAATAGACCAGCCCTTTGGTGGGTGGAGTAGACAGAATAGGAAGAAGGAAGTGAGGTAGATGGCTCAGGCAGATGCCTCAGGCAATCTCCATGCCTCTCCTCTCTGGGCCAGTCGCCATGAAGCCAGCCACCAGGTCAGACATGCTGAATCCTTCCCAGTAAGACACCACCTCATGGTACTACACAGATTATTAGAAATGGGTTAATCAAAGTGTGAGAGTTAGCCAGTAAGGAAGCTAGAAACTAATGGGCCAGACAGTGTTTAAAAGAATACAATTGGTGTGTTGTTATTTTGGGGCATAAGCTAGCCAGGAAGCCGAGAGCTGGGCTGTGGGAATGCAGCCCGTCTGCTCCACAAGAAATAATATGCAAATTTGAAAAAGTCTGCATTAGACAACACTGATCTCTTTTTGGTACAATAAAGGACTATAAGGAAATCCTTCACAAACTTTCATTGCAGGTGCATTTATATTTCTGCAGGGCAACAGAACAATGACAAGATTCACATACCACATTTTCTTCAAGCTATTCCAAAGACTGCTCAGTTAAAGATTTGGCTTAATGTGCCTGGCAGCTGCTTGGTGTGAGCTGTGACATTTCTAAAATGAGAATCCACTCAGAATTATAAGCCTTCATTTCTGCTGTAAGTATAAAGGTATAATGGAAAAAATGTTCCTTTCTTGAAGACTGAGAAATGTAGTATGAAGTCAACACACAGTGGGTCAGAAACAATGCTACATGAAGCAAATCACTTGCTTTCAGTTCGTCGAATGCTACTTGCTTGTTAAAACTTTTCCTCTCCTTGATATCAGAAGACATTGGGCATGTTCAAAGTGTTGGTGGAAGACAGAGGCCGCTTGTTGGTTCCAGGCCACCCAGCTAGCATAGACCCAAAATAATCACTCAGAAACTGTATTAATTAAATCATTGTTTGGCATTAGCTCTAGCTTCTTATTGGCTAACTCTTATATTAATTTAGCCCATTTTTATTAATCTGCATACTGCCACGTGATTGTGGCTTACTGAGTAAAGTTCCCATCATCTGTCTCTGGTGGATCCATGGCTTCTCTCTGACTCCACCCTTTTTTTCCTCCACATACAGCCTAGCTTTTTCCATCTAGTTCTGTTCTGCCCTTGCCATAGACTCAAAGCAGTTCTTTATTCATTAACCAGTAAAAGCAACACATAGACAAAAGGACCTCCCATACCATCAAAGTGGTATGGTTGTAGATACTGCTCCTCTTCTCAATCACCATACACTCCTTGCTACTCTTAAATATCACTGTAGTCTCATATTCTTCCCCATCCCTCCCTCCCCCTCTCTCTCTCTCTCTCTCTCTTTCTCTCTCTAATAGATAGATACTTTCCAAAAAACATATGAACTCCAAACTAACTATTGCTAACCCATGCACACAGACAGGAGTCTTGATTTTGCTGTCTGTATTATATCCTTTCTGAGAGTCTTTCATAGCACCGTGTACTACATTTAGGACAAATGTCGTGTAGTCAGGTAACCACCTAAATACTTTCATCTTCCACACAAAACCCATGTGAAGGTAGAAACCATGTTATGCCCCTATCCCAATGTGTGATCTAGAAAAGAAAATCAATAAATCCTTATTAAATTAATGCTTCAACACTCAGGCATTATGGTTCATGATTATAATCATAGTAGCCTAGTGTCCGAGACAGAAGGATTGCTACAAGTTTGAAGTCAGCTGGAACTACAAAGTGAGTTCTAGACCAAACCAGTTGGAATGAAATGAGAGAACATTATTTATATGCTTGGTGCTCAGTTGGTGAACATTTGGGAAGGATTAGGAGGTGTGGTCCTGGTGGAGGAGGTCTATCACTGATCTTTGGCATTGAAGCTTCAAAAGCCCACTCCAGGCCCAGTGTCTTTCTCTCTCTCTCTCTGCCTGTTGCCTGCATATCAGGATGCAAAGCTCTCAGATACTGATCTAGTGCCACACCTTTTTGCTTCCTGTCATGATGATCATAGACTAACCCTCTAAAACTGTAAGAAAGTCCCCAATTAAGTATTTTCTTTTACAGGAGTCACATTGGTCATGGTGTCTCTTCGTAACAATAGAAGAGTTACTAAGATACCATGTATGCTTTCATGAATGTCTGTATGTCTGTAACTATCATCATCTATTTATCTATCATATATCTGTCTATCTATCTATCTATCAATCTGTCTGTCTATCATCTATTATCTATCTTTTACCATCTATCTATCTACCTATCTATCATCTATCTATCTATCTATCTATCTATCTATCTATCTATCTATCTATCTATCTATCATCTACCTACCTACCTATAATTAGCGTAAGAACTTTATAGAATGTCTTGTTATTTATAATGAAACTTATTCATTAAATGAATGAATTAAATGCCATAATGTTCCAGTCAATTCCGGCAAAGAAAGTAAAGAATGGACAATGATCAAAAGAAAAATAAAGACTGTAATGAGGGTAAAAGGTAGTGTCATTTTCACTGCATGAAGGAAAAAGGATTGCTTTCTGTTCTGCCAGAACATGGTGTTGTCATGTAAGACTAAGGCTGAAGTAACTGGACATTTGAGTCATGTAATCCATATGACTCTGAGTTTGGGCCCAGGGATTTTAAAGCAAACTTGTGATTTATGACAGAACATTCAGTTGAGAGATTGCCCAATCAGTGTAAGAGAGGGCACTCCCAAACCAAGCATATATATGTATGTATATACATATATATGTATATCAAATTGTTGGCTAAAATTATAAGCAAGAATCTAGAATAAGAACAAGTAATGAAGATGGCACATATAATGGCAATCCATCTATGTGGTCAATTAGTTACTCTTCTGTAATGTAGTATTACTTAAATTTTATATTAACAGGTAAACATATACCAGGTGACCTCTAAAAGTCATATTTGAAATAAAAGAGCACAGGAATTTGCTAATTATCCTGTTTTTCTTGTTATTGTTAGAAATCAAGCATAAAATATTTCCAATTGTTAATTATACCACATGAAGAATATACCTATGATATCAGATGATATTTCCCAAGAATTTTTCTAACAAAAAAATATAATGAAAGTTGAGGTAGGTAAATTATCTCAGTTTGAGTTATTACTTAGGTAGATATGAACTACCTATGTTTTGGACCTTTATATAACTACAGAAGAAAATAAATTGAGAAACTAAATATAAGTAATACTAGAAATTCAATAAAATTAGAATGAATAAAGAATAACTATCTAATGTGAGACATATTGCAAAATGAGAGCATATATATTTGGAAATCTATTCTAAAAGGTGATGATGAAATATGATTCTCTCAGAAATAGTCTAATGGGGACTCTTACTCAGAGATACACTTTTGAACCATGTGTTGGGAACTCTTAGTGCAAGTTTTAAATTAGTTACATCTGAAGTACAGGACACGGTGACCTAAGATGTAGGTATGAAGTCTAGTGTCTGGTCCATGAGTCATCTACATTAGCTTTCATATAGCTAGTTACCCAGATGAAACTCCTACCCTAATTATTATTAGTATTCTGCTTCTTATGGTGAAACTCAAGGAGCAAACGTACCTAGATGTATTGGTATTGCCTTTTCATCCAGAAATTAACACATGAAAGCAATGATGATATATTATCTACACTGCTATTTCTAATTACACGCACACACTCACACGCATATATACATGCGCACACGGAATGCACAGGCACACACACACACACACACACACACACACACACACACACACACACATACACATACCCTGAAATCTATGTAGCTCTTTGCTGAAATAGTGCCTTATTTTTCCAAAGTTCGGCAATCTTCAAATATATTAGGCACACCTGCCTTTTTAGCTCCTCAAGTAGTACTCATGGTTTGCATATCTTCCATAGCTCAGCCACCTGTAGTGCCCTCTTGTGCCATGCTTCCATCTAGGATGTTTCTTCCTGGAGATTTTCCATCTTAGTTTTTAGAAAAAATTTATCACTTCCACATAGGACTTCTGTGAGAAGTGCATTTTTTCCTGAATTATGTATTTTACTTCATAGGATTAGAGAAGGCTGTTTATATGTCAACAGCAGTAGTCTTCACACTAAATCTTAGTTCTTTTCAGGTAGGATATATAATGTCTGCTAAGTAGTTATATCCTTAAACGTAAAATAAATTACATTTGAGTGCTTGAATTCTCTTTATCAAATCAGTTGTGTTCATGAAACGTCTTCATTAATTTCTGAATTTCTCAAAAATCTGACATTTATATACTTTGTAGTTTCTATATTTTTGCCATATGTGTTTTCACTTGTTCTCTGCAATGATGTAATGTGGCAGATGTTTTTATCATTTTTATGTTGTTTATGTGGAAACTGTTGTGTAAGAAGACTGTGATCCTCAGTACAACACCACAAGTACTTCTGAGATCCTGTTTAGCGATGAATGTATGAAGGTCTTCAGCTCTCTCTTCAGAAAACAAACACAGGCCATCTTCACTTCGAAACTTGCTACCATTAGCACCTGCCTATTTTCAACCAATCATCTGACATCTCGGGGTTATATTTTCAGTCTTCGCAATATCCCACATCAACGAGGCTGAAGATGGACACCGACCTCACACTGGTTATCACTCCACTCAGACTCCAAAAGTGTCAGCACCAGAATTCTGATTCTGTCCCAGTCTCCTGAATGATCATCTGATAGACATAGCACTTCCCAACTATGAGGCACCCTTCAGAGATCATGGAGAGATGGAGATGCATCTAAACATCTAAATGTACATTTATTTCAACACAAGAGATGGATGATCATCAGATTTTTTTTCCCTACGGTGATATAGTTTGGGTAAAATTACAAAGAGTTATGTCAAGCAAGTCTCCTTTGAGAACTGATCTCTCTCTCTTTCTCTCTCTCTCTCTCTCTGTCTCTGTCTCTGTCTCTGTCTCTCTCTCTCTCTCTCTCTCTCTCTCTCTCTCTCTCTGTCCATCTATTTTTAGTGGTTTGAATGAGAATGGCTCCAAAGTTTTATATATTTGTATGCTTGGTTCTCAGTTGGTGAACATTTGGGAAGGATTAGAAGGTGTGGCCTTGGTGGAAGAGGTGTGTCACTGATCTTTGGCATTGAAGATTCAAAAGCCCACTCCAGGCCCAGTGTCTCTCTCTCTCTGCCTGTTGCCTGCATATCAGAATGTAAAGCTCTCAGATACTGATCCAGTGCACACCTTTTTTTTGCTTCCTGTCATGATGATCATGAACTAATCCTCCAAAACTGTAAGAAAGTCTCCAATTAAATATTTTCTTTTGTAAAAGTCACATTGGTAATGGTGTCTCTTCATAGCAAGAGTAGAGTTGCTAAGATACTATGTATGTATGTATGTATGTATGTATCATCTATCTATCTATCTATCTATCTATCTATCTATCTATCTATCTATCTACACATTAGAAACGTCCAAAAATAAATATCTTGTTGAAATGGGATTTTTAAACTGGTTCTGATCTGTAAATACCCAACATTCTGAAAGATTCTTACTTTGTATCTGGTTACTCCTAGCATTTCTAGGGAAATTATAACACATGCCTTCAAGTGTACCCAGGGCACATGGAATTTATGCTCTAGGAACTCTGAGTTCATAGAAGTTTGACTCCCCAGTCCACCACTGACCTTCAGGAACAATCCTAGGCTGCATTCTCTCTCTTTGTTAAATTGGAATAAAGGAAGTATCTACTCCATGGTTATAATAACATCACTTCTTATTTTCATTATGTGTGATGATGTGTCTAAAAGGTGGCATAGTGTCTGGCATAGGTCAAATGTCTATTATACTTGCTGTGGGGGGAATGAAATAATAGGTAGATTTAGAATTTCAAGAGACTCAGCTCCTTCCTGGACATTTCATCTTACCCTTTACAAAATCTCCAGCAAATGTGTTTCAGTAGCCTTCTAATTTATTGACAAGGACATCTGACCCAAATAATGACTGATTTGGAGGTCTTCTTCATATGCTATTTTTTTTTTTTTTGAGACAGGGTTTCTTTGTAGCTTTGGAGCCTGTCCTGGAACCAGCTCTTGTAGGCCAGGCTGGCCTCGAACTCACAGAGATCCACCTGCCTCTGCCTCCCAAGTGCTGGGATTAAAGGCATGCGCCACCACCACCTGGCCTATGCTATTATTTCTTACAGGTGACATTAACAATGACTTTGAATTATACAGCTAACCACTTACTAAAGGCTTTCTCAATCCTTGCCTTTAAAAAGCACATGTGCTTTCCAACCTTCCCACCTTCTTACGTTATCTGTAAGGTCATGAAGAAACTATATAAATGAGGATATCTTTTCCTTTTCCTGACCTCTGGACAGATCCTGAAGTCCTGGGAGTTATGAAGCTTGTTTTGAAATTATCGTCAACCACTGGCATCCCGTTCCTTAATCTCTACCTTCTCTCTGAGCTTTAACAGATTGAAACCGATTAGCATAGCAATGTCTATCTGTGTGCCACTTCAGGGCATAACCCATGGGGGTAAAATCAAGATGCAGACCCAAGCAACTCCAGCAGAGTGATACAATTTAAATAACAACTCAGAACAGTCCGTCGATACATTCTAGCAAACTGCCTGGGCTCTTACATCTGGGAAGAGAAACCTTGAAGCTCCAGTTTACAGCCTCAGTGCATGTGGTGAGAGTGAAATACCTGCTACAAATGAAACTCACATTCAAAATATGAGACCAAATGACAATGACTGCTTCTGCAAAATCATTTCTGCATATTAGCCACAATCAATGCATCTCGTAGACAGCATAGGTGATTTGGGTTTTGAGGGTTGAAGCATTAATATTCATTACAGATAATAAGATTTGATAGCCGGGGAAGAGACATCAGCAAATCTTTAGCAATAACAGCAAGTTATCGCCACAATGTTTAGGAAGCATTTTGCTCTCATTTCTCATGTTACAGTTGACACCCAAAGTTACGTTCTTTTCTTCTATAAATGTCCTCTTCTCGTAGTCTGATTGTCTTGTTTTTATTTTAGAGATTACCATGTAATTGATGCTAGCCAAATGCGTATTGTGGATATTATTATTGCTAGCCAGAGGGTTTTCTCAACCAGGGCACTTTCCAATGAGATAGAGGAGTCAAGGGAATAGTGTTGCGAAATCACTTTTATTAGCTTCTTTCTAAGTCGGAAGTGATACAGCCTGCATTTTCCATTTTTCTGAATCCATGCTCCAGTGGGTTATATCAGGTTTCACCTTTAACATCAGCCAAATAGATTTGAGAGGAGACAAATTGAGATTCAAAGGATGATATAGTTTTTGAAGATATAATAAAGCCGACTAACATGAATTGAATAGCACCTTGGAGCAAGTGTAAAAAAAATGTTTAATACTTGGAATTGGTGTCTGCTAGAACCACTTATTTAAAGTTCTTCCCATATTTTATTGGAAAGTGATACTTAAAAGGATTTATATCATGGCTAAAGAATCTTTTAAAGCTGGCCTTGTGTGCATGCAAACATTCAATTTTAACTCACTTTCTTTTATACCGTAAAAAGGATTGATAGCATTTCCCCTTAAATAATCATTTACAAAAACAAGCAACCTTCTGAACTTATAATGCCTGCACCACTTTGTTTTCTCTTTTCCACCCCCCTTACCAAGGCAAAGAAGCACTTTCTAAGAGTATCCATTAAGTGGGTAGTTTGGACAGAAATGAGACTATGGGATAAATTAGCTATTTTCTTTTCTGGATGCATTATTATAAGGAATAGCCATAGCTTCAAAAGGCAGTAAAAACATTAGCCTTCATATTCCTATCACTGATTTTCTATGACTGTGACCTTGGGCAAGAATCAGCTTTCTGCTACATCAGTGTGGTTTAGGAAAACGAAGCCAGATAACTCTTTTGCAAAGCACCGAGGCTCTTCCAGACAGGTCTGGGAAGGCGGAATGGAATCTGTTTTATTTGTTGCCACGGGCTTCCTACATGCCATGCTGCTGATTCCCTCAGGTAGACTCTGTCTCTGTGGCTATGTGCCCAGGTGTATCTTCAATGATAAGAAAGATTCTTGTTGAACTCAGTCACCCTTTGCTGGAACATCTGTCCCCCTTAGCTTGGTGTCAGAAAATTTATTGTGAGGAATTTTGGCTTAACAGCAATTATATATTTTATGTGAAAAATATTCTCAAATCCCTCCTTCTGTTTGCCTTAGCATGCTTATGAAAAGGGCAGGGACAGACCAGTGCCTGTACCTTACTTCCACTCCAAATCCTATTTTCTCCATGTTTCATTACTGTCCATGCTTGTGGTCTCTCCCCAGTTTTATCTTCTATTTGACCTTGCTCAAGTATGTATGGAAGCTAACAGCTTAAAACTGCAAAATGAAGCAAGGCTGTTGACAAACATTTATGTATTACCCCATGAAAACATGAACTTTGGAGGGTTCTAGATGGGACTTGATTAATGATATGATAAATATTACTGCCATTCCCTGACCAAGTAAAAAGAATAGTGTGACTGTCACTTGCAGTACACAGGAGAAAGAATGTGCAGTATTCGCTTAGGTAGGGAAACAGTGGATTGTTCACCAGTCTGGTTAATGTAGCCAGTCAAATTGGTAGCTATATATCAATGTAATTTCCTAGGTACTTCCTAGGAAGCAAAATAACATTATAGGAATTGGGATTACATTAATATATGGGAAACTATACAGTGTGATTTCTGTTAGATTATACTGGGTATAATAGATATTGGGTATAGACAGCAAGCTCAGGAAGTGCAGTAGCTTGGAGATTATTGAGATCATTCATCCTTTACCACAATCAACCTCTTGAATGGTATTATCTCATTATTGGGTATCCTAAGTTCTCTTGATAGAGAGATGGACCAAGCTAAGAGCCCTCAGTCCTAGATTGTAAGCTTTCACATCTAGTGGAGTCTATTTGAAATGAGAAACAGACAGAGGGATGGAGTAATGCAGAATTAATATAGAGAGGTATACAGGGCCATGATGTAGAGTATATAGACTACATTTTACAAAAGGAGAAAATGTACTAATGCAAAATGCTAACATAAAACTTCCAGAAAGAAAAGAAAACGGCAGAGGCCCCAAATAGCAGGCCCTAACCATGGAATACAACATCTGTTGCTTTGTCTGACCCAGGAGACAAATAGCCACGCATAGATTCTCCATCCTCTGGAAAGCATGCTAATAGGGTAGAGGCTGGTAAAACACGGGAGGAATGACAAAACCAAACCAAAAAACTGGCAACAAAACCAAGCAAGAACCAAACTTGAAAGAGACACAAATATAGTAGGAGTGTAGGTAGGAGCAGTGGGTGATTGCCAGGGTAGTGGACAGGAAAGGCTCACACATTCTGAGATAGAGCCCATCCAGGTACCAGCTTCTCCAAACAGAACATTTTAAAATTATTCCTCGGTTGAAGCATCTCCATCTTCTGGAATAGTTTTTAAGAGCAAATAAATTTGGTTGGGATAACACATTCAATCAACAACGACCAGTATGCAGATATCAAAGGGGATAGGCTACAGTATTTTGCCATATAAAATTTATTTTTAATACACTACAAAAGATTTTAGAAGCATCCTATATGTCTTTATAATGGTAGTAAGTCCATGTTATATATTCCATAACACTGTCCCAGTGTTAATCAAATGTGATTTCTAGAGCTTTCATTCTATGTAATTCTCCTTGACTAATAGGTAATAAAAATACATTTTGGAAATATGGTATATTTTATATTCATAGTACATCACAATTGATAGATATAAAGAATGGTTTTTAAAAGCCCCACTTAAGTGTTTAAACCCCATATTATCTATCCAAGAGATTTTTAACCCTCATTATATTCTTTATAAGGCTGGGTCACAATTTTATAAATAGGGCCCTAGCAATATAATTCTTCACAATATCTCTTCACTTTCATTGATTTTTTTTCTTGATCACATCTTTGAGGAGCAAAGATAATTCTAGGACTTCAGAGTTTATAAAAACTATATGGAAACACAGCAAAACATAGTTGTATAGTGGTGTTCATCTGTTCAATGACACTATGAGCACAGTCAATATCAGTTTAGGACCATGTAATCATAACGGAGATAAGTAGTTCATTCAGTAGAAAGTTACTGAAGACTGACTTTGACCCAGAATTTCTATAGAGCCTGGGAATTCTGTGGCAAAGAGCAATGATCCTTTAGGCAGCCTATGTTCTAGAGAGCTGAATCATAAAATAAGAATAAGTAAGACAGCGGTTTTAAGTTCTGGGAAGAGAAATCATGAAAGAGAATAGGAGGCGCTGGGGGAAACAGAAAGGCGTTGAGTTGAAATTATACATAAGGTAGTTGAGGGATATGTAAAGGAGTTAAAGATGGAAAGGGATGAAGAAGGATCCATTTAAATACGTGAGGAGGAAAGAATCCTAGGAAGAAGAAAGAGTAGCTACAAAGGCCCTGCCAGAGAATCAGGTGTGGCTGCTGCACAGATAGGAAAGGGAGCAGCTAGGCAAGGCTAGTCAGCAGGGAGAAGCTTAGAAGCCGTCAAGGCCAGAGAAATGCCCGGGAACCAAAACCTTAGCATCTCACTGGCCACTGTGATTCCCTTTGCCTTTTACTAGGGAGAAGCTGTGAAATCACTGGAGATCTGCTGCAGAAGAGTGTCATGGCCTCCTCTATGTTTTAATCTCTGAGCAATTTCACTGAAGCACAGTTAAAAGGACTTAATGTCAGCACCAGCTTACTAGTTAGCAGACTACCCCATTCCTTAGGATGATAGCTAGAGCAGTACACACCCAGCAAAGACAGTGTGGAGTTGGCTCTCCATTTTAAAGTTAAGGTCACCAAAATCTCTTGATTCAGTGAAGATGCAGAGAAGATTCCCACATGCTTCCATATTTCGGAGTGTGACTCCTTGGATGAATATAATTGCCATCAGCCAAGCAGGGGAGTGGTTGTTTTCCCAAGTTTTTGATGCCCACATCAAGTACCAGTTTCTGAGCAAAGTCTACAGTGTGCAGACTTATTCAAAGTTGTAAGGAGAAGGGAGGTTACATGTCTTTGGTCCTGAGCAAATGAATACATAGTGACTAATCAGACAACCATGGTTGGGAAATTACTCCCTAACACAAAATTCATAGCGTGGTCTCTAAGGTTACTCACTGTCTAAAGTTCTGTAATTAGTTTTACACTGTAGCCAGTAGCATAATTTAAAGCGAAAGACCCCAAATAACTAGGCAATTGCCTTTTAATTCCACCCTGACTTCTTTCTTTATCTACTTTCCACGTGCTTCTTGCCTCACACACCCTCCGAGCTTCCAGTCTCAGCTATCCAAGCTTGTAATTAGCTGCACTTTACAAAGGGTTCATTAATCCTTTCTAATATTTCTCTCCTATCTGCTTTGGATTCTAAATGTTTTTACTTGGCCTCTTTTAAGGCTCGTCCATTTCTTCTGTTGTCTCGAGCTCAGAACCTTTGTCTAGACTAAATGGCTGATGGACTTTTCAAATGAGCTTCCCTCTGTCACATTCATAGCTAATTCTAGCTATTCACTACAGGCTTCTGTGTAATGAACTCTACACTGGGCTACCTGTTTCTTCAATAGTTCACTTCATTTTCTCTTCTAAGAGAGATAAAGTACAGCATGTTTTTCTACAAAGGTAAATTGTTTCTTTTTCTTAAATGCTTCATCTCCTGATTTCTCAGCATCAAATCTGAAAAAAAAAAAAAGCCCCTATTCATAAATGGCCATTTGTTGGGGAGGCTGCTTTTTGGTTTCCTGCCTGCCCAGACTCCTGAAACAATCACACAGAAACTATACAGAAACTATATTATTTAAATCACTTAAGCGTATTGCTAGATAGCTTTTATATCTTTGGTTAACCCATTTCTATTATTTTATATTTTACCATGTGGCTCATGGTTTACCGGCAAGGTTGCGGCATGACTGTTTATGGCGGTGGCTGCATGGTTTCTTGCGACTCTGCCTTCTTTTACACAGCATTCAGTTTAGTTCCCCGCACACACCTCCCCAATCTAGCTCTATTCTGTCCTATCACAGGCTAAGGCTGCTTTTTTATTCATTAACCAATAAAAGCAATGCATATACAGAAGGACTTCCCACACCAGCCATTTTTTCCCAAGCACCCCCTAAAGTGGCAGTACTACAAAGGGAGGGGCGCAGGGACAAAGCATGTGGGCAAAGTCTTTCTTGAAGGTCCTCCTGGAAGAGTCTGCATCAGGACAGGAAAACTTATAATGGTCTTTTCCTATATCACAGCAGCAAGGTTTTGTAGCATTTTTGGATGGAAAGGACAGTTAGAAAGATAATAACTTTCAGAATCTTCTGATGCTTCTTAAGGGAAATAGGGACAGAATAAGGAATGTGAAGGAATGGTCACCATGTCTACCTTGCCTATTTCTCTGCTTGCAGATTCTGACATGAGTGGTATCACCATGGGTTCATGCAGGAGCTGCAGCTCAGCTCAGTCCTTCTTACATCCCTTCCATGTCAAAGAAAGCCCCAGGTTAAAACCAAAGGGCTTCCCAACTGATTTGGGGTAAATACTTCAGTCTTAATTGCCTGTCAGTGAAAACTATTTCATAACCATTCAAAATTGAGAGTTAGGGTTGAAAAAAACAGAAAAAAAATCATAAAAGATAGTTCTAACAGTTTATATTCATCAAGAGAAACGCAGCAAGACCCTTCGTTCTAGGATGTTTGCAGACAGGAATTTTTGCATTAGCTGCAGGTTTTCCCACAAATAGTCCCCGAAGTTAGTCTTCAGGAACTTCCAAAACTAAGAACTGTAGAAGCACTGACCATATAATAATTAGGAAGGAAGGAAGTAAAACGTTAAAGATGATTAAGATTTAGTACTTTACCAATGCCTAATATTCCCTTGAGAAGCAAAAGTTTGAAATGGTCATGATCAAGTGAAAAAGAATCCTTCTTCATCCTGCACATTCTCTCTCTCCTGCTCTCCCCACCCCCACTCTCACCCTCTCTGTGTCTCACCCTCTGCCTTTCTGACACTGCCCCCCTCCATGTGTAGAAGTGAGGTGGGCATAGGGGAGGCGGACATGGATTGGGAGAGAGGGTAAAGACTAGAAAGGGAGACAGTAGGGAGACAAGCCAAAGACCTAAGATGGTTTTCCCTTCTATGGTGCACGAATGAGTCCCTACAGAGATGGTTTATTATAGTCTGGAGTTCATGGATTAAGGTAGTCATCACACTATTACAAATTGTTCAACATGGACATTCGGAAGCAGTGTGACCAAGGAAACTATGTTTTCAGTGATTGTGACGACAGGCTGTCTTGCTCCTGACCCCTAACCTCCTCACTTGACTTGTCCATTAATTGACTTTAAGGAACCGAGGAACCCCATAAAGTGTAAAAATTAGAGAACTTTTCACACTGATGGAGAATCCATTGGTCATGTATAATTTCACAAAGATCTCTAATCTCTCTAATATATTTTTTTAAAAATACTGCATTGCAATTGTAAATGGAAGTTCCCCAAAACAAAAGAACAAAAACTCAAAAACAACCTTTGCAAGGCTGACTAACTAGTTAAAAAGAACTTCAAAGATTGTGGACAGGTTAGAATTTTGCCAGCCCAGAACATGATTGTAACTTTCCTTGGTTGTCTGTAGCCCCTTAATAGCCATTCATGATGCACTTCTGTGTTTGACAGAACATATTAGTGACTAGTAAGTCAAACCTTTTGCATTGTATTAACTTACCAGACCATAGGCTTCTCCAGCTAAAAAGATAAAGGTATAGTTAGAAGGGCTGCAGAGAGAGCTCAGTGGTTAAGAGAACTTGCTGTTTTCCCAGAGTTAACTTCTTAGTACCCAGGCTAGGAATCTCCTAACTGCCCATAAATTCATCCCTAGGACATCTGGTGACTTTCTGCTGGCTTTATTGGTTACGAACACACATGTGGCATACCTACATTAATAAAAATATTAAAATAAATTTTCTTTTAAAAAGTGTTATCAGAGGGCATCTGAATCCCACAAATTTTCCCACTTTAATTCACCTACCTAATATTTCCACTAATGTATTTGAAAGATACATTTATTTATGATTTTCAGTGGTCTAAAACTCTAAAAATGTCATCTAATGGTTCCCAAATTTGGGATAGCATGAACCTGTGGTTCTGGAGGCACTGATCACTTATAGTTGGCTCCAGAGAAACTATCTCTTCTTCCTCTTGAGACAAACATTGTTGTATTTTTAACGTTGATACAATGGACTGAGTGACAGTGCCCCTTTAAAATCCATATGATGAATGCTAAATCAAATTGTGACAGTTCTAAGACACACATTCTTCTGAAATTGGCTAGGTCATGGCCCTCATGAAAGGGTTACTGTCCTTATAAAAGAGACTTTACACTTCTCAAGTCTCCTGGCAGGTGAGAGGGGACAGCAAAAAGACATCCATTTAGGAAGCATAAAGGGGTCTCTCATAGAGCACCAAATTTCTCAGCATCTTGATTTTGAACTTCACAGCCTCCACAAATTTAAGAACTGAGTTTCTATTATTTATAAACTACCAACCCATAGGTATTGCATCAAGTAGAGCAATCTAAGCCTTTGAGAGCTGTGACTGTCTTGTTATCCAGCATGCAGGTGTCAAGGTAGCAACTGACTAAGGGTTTGGAAAGGACAAACCACACGGCAGAATCAACTAACAAGTTGAATTTCAAATATGGGATTAGAGAGTTATGAGAGTTTAAAAGCTGATATATCAAATGTCTATTCTCTTGATTGGCACTGGAGTGACCAAATCCGATGTAATTTCCTAAGTGGAGAAAGGGACTGATGTTACTCTGGGTGCCAATTCACATGTTAGAGGCAATGTGTCTTTAGCATCAAAGCAACTGCTTAGTCACTGCTTGTTTCTTAACTCTTCTAAAAATATGGCCACTCCCAAATCAGAACCCGCAAGAAAGAGTTGAAAAGAAATCTTGAAAAAGGTCTATGGCAAGGTTTGCCCTATGCACGCAGTCAATGCTTTCCTCCAAGGAAATGTTCCTGGGTAGACACAGACGATGAAAGGAAAAGATACTGGCCACAGCACTGAAGATTTAAGTTCCTGCTCTTCTCCACAGAGCTAGCTACTTCCAGGAGGCTTGTGTGCAATATTCTAGTAATCTGAGAGGTCAAGTATGTAGCTGCCTCTAGCTCAGATCCCCTACCTCTGGTGCTAACAGCGTGGACCCCACGTCTGCCACCTGTGAGCTCATTCTGTGGCATGCGTTTTCCACGAAACAACTCAGCTCATTGATCAAATTTCTTCCCTTCCTTTATCGCACTCTCTTTTCTTGCTTTTCAGAAACACTTGCTGAGTGTAGAAACTAAGAGGAACACAGGAAACATCCATGGGATGTGTAAATGCTACTAACAGACTCAACAAGAAACTGATCAATAATGTCCCAGTTTTCACTTCCTTTTACCTCCACAGAGCCTAAATATTTAATCTCTCATTTTTTTTTTTTTTTTAGAAAGCACAGTCATTTCCTGGTTGTTTTGTACAGAAAGCGACTTCTTCGTCTTATTTGGACTCACTGACTCTTCGGATCTCTTTTGAGGAGAAGGAATTCTCCACTTGACAAGACCATGTTGTCTCTTGCACCTTATTTCTTACCTCATGACCTCTTACATTCCTAAGTATTTAAATAAAATACCTTTAGAGATGATTCCAAAATTTATATAACCGTCTTTGATTTCTCCACTGAAAAATGATTCACATGTCCAATAGCTCAATCCCTACTTAAATATATACTTCTAAAATAAATCTTAGTTTTACGTAAGCCAAACCTAAAGTCTTCTTGATTCATCCTCCTTATTGTGTCTTCTTAAAATTTTGCTCCTCGATGTTCAGGTCATTTTCTCATTAATCAAGCCTGATATGAAAAAATTTATCTCTCAAGTGTATATATGTGAATGATGTATGTGTGTGAGTATGAATGTATACAGAGAGACTCATGTACATAAATACTCTCTATCATACATGAGTAGAACCAATATCTTGGACACTTTCATATGCCACAATTTCATAAAATAGGAAGGCAAAAATGTTGACTTACTTTATAACCAAGTAGTTAACATAAGCAAGCATACTAAGAATAGATTCCAGTCATAGGTGTCTTGGCTACACAGATCTTTGATTACTTGGTCACTGGTTTATCTGTTATCCTTTGTTTTTCCTATTTGCTGGGCACTTCTTTGCCACTGTGTGTGTGTGCATGCACACATTCTTGTAGTGGTATTTTTATCTTTAGTATGGACAACTGGGCCCTAGCCAAATTTCTTTGTTGGTCCTTTTGTACGCATCATCCATTGTTTCTACAGGAAACGATACTTTAGAACAGTAAATGTTTGCACACTCCTAGCATGGGTTTTGTTTCTCATTAATCAGTTTATCAGTTTGGCAACCCTGGTCTCTCTTTTGAAACAATGTACACAAAGACCTTATACTGGATACATAGATTAAAGTCTATGTTTTGAAAATACATTTTATGTGTTATCATCTTTGAAGTTGTTTGATCTCTCTCATGGGAAGCAAGATTTTATTCTTCAAACACCTACTGAGATTGTACTAAAGACACTAAGAACGTGAGGTAATTGGGAAAACATACGAGACATTAATGAGTGTGTTATAACACATATTTCAGAGAAGCCAGCATTTGATCATTACCAACACAGTACAAATTTAATTTATTCCTAGAGGAATCAAGATGAAAAGATAGATTACCCTATTGCTCTAAAAAATTTATAGCGAGAGTTCAAATAGTTTGTGGTTTTCTTTATGCCTCAACTAATGAGATAAATATGAGTTCATTCCCATGCCTTCCCTCCGAGCACTCCCATTCATTCCTAGTCTAAGAACTAGTCTCAGATGCCCTAATTCTGCTGTCCATTTGCAAGATTATTTCTCTATATATTATACAACAATTTTTTAGTTAGAACTTTGACCTGTTTCCCACTTCAGTTTTATTTTATTTTTACTTTATCTTTTAATTTAATTTTTAAATTTTTTTTTAAAAAAGCAAACTATCCTTTTTCATTTTACACACCAATCCAAGTTTCCACTCCTTCCCCTCATTTCCAATTCCTCTATGTACCCTCCCATCCCATCCCATCCATTCCTTAGATAGGGTAAGGCACATTTCTTTGGGTAAGATCCCAGGCCCTCTCTACTATATCTAGGCTGAACAAGGTATCCATTAAAAAATAGGTTTCAAAAAAACCAGTCATCCTCCTGGATTTCTGGGAATTTCAATAGAGCCAGGTTTCTTGGTAACCCCATAATGGCTTCCTCAATCAAGATATCTCTTTCCCTGCTCTCATCTCTGTCCTTCTGCCATCTTGATGATGCCATTCTCTCAAGTTCTCCTTGCCTCTCCCCTTTCCCCCCCTTTTCTCCTTCCAACCTCCTCTTCTCTCCCCAAACCCTATGCTCCCAATTTTGTCAGGCGATTTTGTCTATTTCAACTCTCCAGGTGGATCTATATATGTTTGTCTTAGGGTTCATCTTACTACTTAGCATCTCTAGGATCATGAACTATAAGCGAAATATCCTTGTTTATAGCTAGTATCCACTTATGAGTGAGTACATATCATATTCATCTTTTTGGGTCTTGGTTAACTTACTCAGAATAGTGTTTTCTAGTTCCATCCATTTGCATGCAAAATTCAAGGTGTCATTGTTTTTTACTGCTGAGTAGAACTCTAATGTGTAAATGTGTCACATTTTCTTTATTCATTCTTTAGTTGAGGGGCATCTATGTTGTTTCCAGGTTCTGGTTCTTACAAATAATGCTGCTATGAACATAGTTGAACAAATGTATTTTTAGTATGATTGAACATCTTTTGGGTATATGTGCAAGAGTGGTATTGCTGGATTCAGAGGTAGGTTGATTCCCAATTTTCTGAGAAACCACTATACTGATTTCCAAAGTGGTTGCACCAGTTTGCATTCCCACCAGCAATGGATGAGTGTTCCCTTTACTCCACATCATCTCCAGCATAAGCTATCACTGGTGTTTTTGATTCTGACAGCTGTAAGACGGTATCTCAGAGTTGTTTTGAGTTGCATTTCCCTGATGGCTAAGGATGTTGAACATTTCCTTAAGTGTCTTTCAGCCATTTGAGATTCTTCTGTTGAGAATTCACTGGTCATTAATATCTCTTAATATCAGTGGACTCAATTCACCTATAAAAAGGCACAGACCAAGAGAATGGATACAAAACCCGGATCCAGCCTTCTGCTGTTTACAAGAAACATATTTCAACCTCAAAGACAGACACTACCCCAGAGTAAAGGGTTGAGAAAAGGTTTTCCTATCAAATGGACTTATTAAACAAATTAGTACAGCTATCCTAATATCTAACAAAACTGATTTCAAACTAAAATCAATCAGAAGAGATGGAGAAGGACACTTTATACTCATAACCATAACAATTCATCAAGATGAAGTCTTTATCCTGAACATCCATACCTCGAATACAAGAGCATCCACCTATGTAAAAGAGACATTACTAAACCTTAAATCACACATTAAACTTCACACACTAATAGTAGGAGATTTCAACACTTCACTATTGCCAATGGACAGGTCAACCAGACAGAAGCCTAACAGAGAAATAAAAGAACTAACAGATGTAATGAATCAAATGGATTTAACAGACATCTATAGAACATTCCACCCAAACACAAAAGAATATACCTTCTTCTCAGCATCTCATGGAACCTTCTCTAAAACTGACCACATACTCGGTGACAAAGCAAATGTCCACATATACAAAAAAATTGGAGTAACCTTCTGTGTCTTATCAGATCAGCATGGTTTAATATTAGAATTCATCAGCAACACTTCTCTCAGAAAATCTACAAACTCATCGAAATTGAACAGTGAACTACTGAACTACCCCTGGGTCAAGGAAGAAATAAAGAAAGAAAATTTCTTTATTTTTATTTTTAAAGTGGACAATGAAATTAAGTTTTCCTGATTTCTTATATATCAGAAATATATAATGGAGCAAAAAAGTAACTTAAGTGAAAACCAAATGTATTTTCAAGAGTTATTGCTATGTCCTCTGCACGATTATTTTGTAAAATAACTTTAAAAAGTTTAATTTCAACTATTTTCAGCAGCAGGGTAGTGTAAACAACAAGAAAAATGCACAGTGTGATCATTTTACCATGCCTTAGTATAAAATAGCCAGCTAGAGGTAAAGAAATGTGAGCTATTGGGAATATACATAGATACAAGAAGGCAGATTCAGAGAGATGCTCTGGATCCGCTGCCAGAGTCAGACATGCTGAGTCTTTGCCGATAAGCCACTGCCACGTGGCAATATACAGATTAATAGAAATGGGTTAAATCAAGATGTGGGAGTTAACCAATGAGAGGCTAGAGCTAATGGGCCAAGCAGTGATTTAATTAATACAATTTCTGTGTGGTTATTTCGAGGCTAAGCTAGCTGGGCGACTGGGACGAACAAGCAGGCTCCCTGAAACATATACATATATGTATGTATGCAGTATATGTTTTGGGGATGATCAGAAGTAAATCTCAGTTGTTATTCCTCAGGAGCCATGCACTTTTTTTTTTTTTAAAGACAGAGTCCTGGCACCTGAACTGCTGCATGGTGGTTGTCAGGGATCCTCCTGGCTCCATCTCTTTAGCACTGCAATTACAAGAAGTCTCTACCATGACCAATTTTATTGTTGTTTGAGCTCTGGCATTGAACTCGGGTTCTCACATTTTAACCACCTTTCCAATGGGTGTATCATGCCAATCTCAATTTTAAATTTTTTTAGAGGAAGTGAAAAGTGGAAATATCCCAAACACATCAAAAGTAATAATGGGCCACAACATTCAGAGAGAAGAGGTATATCACAAATGATTAATACATGTGTATTTTGGATGCTACTTTGTTTTGCTGAGCTAATGTTATAAATCAAGTCACCTGAAATGGGAATGGCTTACAGCCACAGCAGTCATTTTCTTATATCGTATCTGTTCGTCTGGCTGATGATTCCAAAAGAATTTGGAGCAGCTGTGGTTCAGATCCCCCTGTGAGACCTGTGAAAGCCGCAATGTACGCAGCCTGTGGCTACAGTAATGAGGAGCTGTCCAGGCTTCGCCTCCTAGTCCACGTCCCTTTACACAGTCTATGTTGTAGTGATATTTCATTGGTATTTTAATAAATAAAGCTTGCCTAGAGTAAAACAGCCACATTGGTCAGCTTTGCAGACCAGGCTGTGGTGACACACACCTTTCTTTTTGGTTGTTTGTTTGTTTTGTTTTGTTTTGTTTATTTGTTTTTTTGAGACAGGGTTTCCCTGTAGTTTCTAGAGCCTGTCCTGGAACTAGCTCTTGTAGACCAGGCTGGCCTCGAACTCAGAGATCCGCCTGCTTCTGCCTCCCGAGTGCTGGGATTAAAGGCGTGCACCACCACCACCCAGCCAGTTACACACACCTTTAATCCCAATAGCCACACTAGTTTGCCAAGGAAACCGGAAGGCAGTGGGGCACACCATTAATCCCAGCTCTAGAGAGGAATATAAAATGGGAGGGGACAGCTCTCTCACATAGTGTCATTCTGAGAATCCTGAGGCAGGATCGCCATTTAGGACTGAGGTAGAGGGAAGAGCTCTAAAGTGGCTGGCTGTTTTGTATTTCTGACCTTTTAGGTTGAACCCCAATTCCTGTATCTGCGTTTTTATTCATTGTGCTACATGTAGCTTAGTTTAGTCTTCCTGTAGTCAGATAATTTAGACAGTAGCTCATTTCAGACTGAGCAGCCCAAGAAGGAAACAAGGAAGTACAGAGTAGTCTTATGACTTAGTTTGAAACTGTAGTTTCGTTTCTACCTTAAGTTATAGCTCAAGTTGGTCACAAAGGCCATTCTGTTTTCAAAGAGAGAAGAAAATGTCAATGTCAAACTACGAGAATACATGGAATAGGAGATATTATTGTGGTCATTTTGGGAAAAACTAAATCTAGCAAACCTTCTAGAATATCAGAACACACAAGAAAATAAGAGAAAGCAAGAATAAACCATCGAGTGACAATGTAAGTGAAATAAACATACAGTGTAGGAGGGGTTGGGCAGATAGCTCAGTGGTTAAAAAGCACAGCCATGTCGGGTGTCCAACACCTTTGCTTGTGTGTATCACAACTGCCTGTAATTCCAGCTTGGTTGAAGTGACCAATCAACACCTCTGTCTCTAGGAACAGTTGCATTCTCATGCACATCCTCCCACCCAGACACACACAAGTGAACATACTTGAAGATAATACGATACAATTTAAAGACTGTATTTAATACAATAATAACAGAAAATTCTGTGTGATAAACACTTCCAATCCATTACAAATATTAATCTAGTCACATAACCAAATGCATTCCTCTTATAAAGACGGAAATAAAAAAAACTGTTTAAACATCTCCTAAAAGACAAAAAAAAATTCAACTTAAACTAATAGGGAAAAAAATCACAAAAGTAAGCAAAAGGAAACCTCCCAACATGCACTGCAAGAGGGTGAGAATATCCCTGTAATTCAGGTTATTACAGAGCATTCTTTTATAGTTCAGGGTGAAGTAGGATTGGATACCTTTGAGGATTGTGAGAGAATGGGTTCCACAACTCCCTGAGATCAGAGGATTGCTGGTAACCCTCTGTGTGCCTTGGTGTAGATAAATGCATTCAAAATCACATAGCTCTCTCTCTCTCTCTCTCTCTCTTCTCTCTCTCTCTCTCCTCTCTCATGTGTATGCATGCACACATGTGCATGCGTTTGCAGAGACCTATGGTCAGCATTGGGTGTTTTCTTAGTCGCTTCTCACCTTATGTTTTGAGGCAGGATCTGTCTTTAATGCAAGAACTTGCTATATCAGCTAGATTGACTGGTTTCTAAGCTCCAGTGAACCACATGTCTATAAGTCTCTTCTGGAAACGGGACTATGGATTTTGCTCTCACACCCAGCTTTTACATTAGTGTTTTGTCTGAACTCAGGTCCTCATGATTGTGTAGCAAACACTTTAGTAAGGAAGCCATGTTCTTTTCCCCAGATTATAGTATTTTTAAGAAATACACATGGAAAATTTTACGTAGCTAATTACATTTAAAAAGTATTGCAAGTCTTTGGAAGCAGATGCTCAGATGTTATTTTTGGATGGTAACTCTTTCCTGATGGGGGTTGAAGTACTTTTCCTGTCTTATTCCATCAGGATTTTTTTCTCATTTTATTTATAATCATAGATATCATCTAGGAAAACAAAATAAATTAAGCGCAACTAAAGATGACCTTTCAATATAGAAAAATTCTACCTCAAATTCTGTTTCTGTGACTTGATTATTCTTCAGTGTATAATATTGGATAAGTTACCTAACTTTGGTTTGTCTGTATTTTCACAAAGGTAAAAGAAGGAGAAATCTACCTCTCCATGTTAAGAGGAACATGGGGAATATGCCGGAGCTGGGGTTACAAGAGAAGCACTTTAATCTTGACTTCTGGTGTGCTGAAAATTAGGTTGCAATGTCACTGAAGCAACCATTTTTCACTCCTTCCTACTTTCTCCAGGCATCATTTGTAGTTATGACAGCATTTATAACTGCGTGCACCCATGCAATCAGGTATCCCTATCAGTGACTCTCACATCTATGGACTCGACCCAACCCACTGCAGACTGAAAATACTTATAAAAGGTGTGCCTGTGTGCATGCACAGGTTTTTCTCATTATTGCACTCTATTCCCTAAACAGTATAACATACTCACTATCATATATATTACAAGTAACCTAAGAATGATTTAAAGTCATATAGCAGGGTGTGTATGCCTTGACTATAAACTACCATCTACATTTCATTTTACATATGGGGGTTGAGCTTCTGTGAATTTAAATATTTCATGGGGATCTTGGAAACAACTTCCTAAGACAACAGGCAACAAGTCCACACACACACACACACACACACACACACACACACACACACACACACACACACGTATATATGCATGCATGATATGTTGGTATATACACAAGTGGAAAGCAGGTTGCAGCCTTTCTACGTTAATTCACATTGTGTAAAACAGTGGTTTTCATACTCTGCTATTTCCTTGGGTGGCTCTATTTTACAAGTTGCATTTTTCTGCATTTTGAGAGTAGATGCAGAGGCAGGATCTCCTTGTGTGTGTGAGGACACCACTGCAGGTTCTGCACTGCCCATAATTACATATTGATAAATACTTTAGTCCTAAAAATAGAAAGGTACCAAATATAATCTTACTGAAGTAGACTAAGAACATAAGGGTACATAGTTTTATGAAAACTACATCTGAAAACCAGGCCCGAGAACATTCTAAACCCAGCAGGATGAAGGAAGGTGCAAAATCCTTCGTGCTGCAAAGTAATGGCTCCTATCAAATGGTCATGTGATCACATGGCTTATGCATCCATCAAGGGACCAACAGTCAGACAACACCCAACTGTCCTAGGAGCTGTAGTTTAGCTCAGTCCTGATGTAGGAGGGTCATCTGTCTATGCGTTACTTTCATTGGTTAATAAAGAAACTGCCTTGGCCCTTTAATAGGACAGGAAATTAGGTAGGGGGAGTAGACAGGACAGAATTGTGGGAGAAAGAAAGCGGAGTCAGGCAGATGCCTCAGGCAGACGCCATAGCTCTCCTCTCCAAGACGGATGCAGGTTAAGAATCTTCCCGGTAAGCCACCACCTCGTGGTGCTACACACATTATTAGAAATGGGTTAGACAAGATGTGAGAGTTAGCCAATAAGAGGCTACAGATAACGGGCCAGGCAGTGTTTAAATGAATACAGTTTCTGTGTAATTATTTCCGGTAAAGCTAGCCGGGTGGCCGGAAGTGGCCTGCCGCTCCCATCACTACACGGTCCCCACTGCTAATGTTACCTACTTGAACTGTCATCCGTCTGCTCATCTGTCTGTCTAGATCACGTTCTGTGTTTGTCTTATCCCTGAAGGCTAACTGACACTGAGACTTCAGCCTAGTTTGGATCCTGCAGCCTAGTTTCCTTAGTGGCTCCTGTCGCTCTCAGACGGAACGTCTTACGTACCCACTGCAGCGATGCTCTTTGCAACCCTATCATTGCTTTGCTTCTGTCTCCAGTAAGGCTTCTTGGGCTGTCTTGATCAATTATATGGCTTCTTTAACTGTTTTATATACTATTTATATACCATTCTATACTCTGTGTGATATGAGATTTCAGAGTTAATCTTAGTAGTTCAAATTGGATAAAGGAACCTTATTTGCCAGTGAGTAGATATCAAGAGGAATTGAGACTACTTGACGAATTGAATTAAATATTACTCTTGTATTTTTTTTTATTATTATAGGACTAAAGAACTATCCCAGACATTTTTGAAATAGGTGCTCTTTTTCCAACAGTATCATTTTTGGTTCTCTAGCATGTTTTCAAACATAGTTTTATGGCCATTTACTCTGGCTATTTGATTTGTATTAGTTTTTCAATGGTGGTTCTGAAAGACAGCAGAGAGACTCAACTTTCCTTATGGGTATTTGGTTAGGAGTTAAGCATTGTTAAATATCGTTATATATACAAATTCCTTAGGCCTTTATTGTAAGCATCCTTTACTGTTTCTTCCAACCCCTACCCTGCTTTATTTTTCTGTGAATGAGCCGAACTGTTGGAAGTACACTGTTCTTTCCCTGGAATAACAGCTGCCAGACACTTCCCTTGTGTCTGTTTGCCTTGAGGTGTGTGTGTGTGTGTGTGTGTGTGTGTGTGTGTGTGTGTGTGTTGGGAGGGGACACTGTAACTCCACCAGCTACTTCTTTGTCAGGGGAGTTTTGGACACTAGAATAATGGCCACTGCTGGGACCGAGACTTCAGTTTCCAAAGGTCTTGCTTTGTTTCACAACCTTTGTGGCCTGCATCAATGCTTGTGAGTTTCCATGTATCCATAATAAGACTCAGATGAGTCCTCGAGAAGCAGTTCCAGAGGGACATTCTTCTGTACCAGGCCTTGTAATTGTAGTCTTCAGTAAGGGAGGCAAAGGATATTTCCTCTTGCAACATAGCACAAAGCTTGGGGCTGACAGAGAGGAGTTTGTACTCAGGCAAGGATTGTGATGGTCATTGTGTGGGACTTTAGACTGCACAACTAGAAGTTGTACTATGTTGAAAAATAACCTGCTCTAGCATTGATAAATCCCTCTTCTGGATATGAAATCAGATTCATTACAACTCTTTCTCAATTAGTCTTGAAGCCTTCTCTCAAATACAGTAAATCCATCCGGCACTAGAACATTAGGTCTTACTAATAATTCTCCTGAATGGTATCTTTTTTTCCTTGTATTTCTTTTTTAAATCACTGGAAGTGTATGTTTGGCTGGTTTCACAGAGAGTAGGAAACACTCCAGAGTCTTTGATGTAGCAGAAGTGGCAGAATGCTGTTCAGGGATGAACAGTCAGTTTTCTTTGGGGTTGAGGTCTCTAGTATACTTCCCATGCTCCTGTGGATAGCCCTCTTCCTATGCACATACTGGCTGTGCTAACTAACTTCAGTGGGTTTAGTTAGGAGGACACAATGTTGGGAGACAGATTCAGTGAACTGAACCTGGGAGGAGTTGAAGGGGGTGGTGTGAACAAAATACATTGTATTCATGTGTGAAGGTCTTAAAGAATAAATAAAAATATCTTTAAATATTTTTATTTCAATATTTATTTAAAGAGTCAAACAGTAATTTGAACTAAGGGTCCCATTCTACACCTGAATATCAGATCTATAACACCATGATATGGCCGAGTGTTTATGTGTGCCACTGACATCTAGGGACTCTGGTACCCAATAACACTAGGAGATGGCTAAGACTTGTAGGGAACAGTTGTGGGGTAGAAACTGGAAGTGTTAAGACTTCAAAGTATGGCAGAAACACTGACTGCTCAGAGGATGAAAAAGCAAAACCAAGAGAGGCAAGAAAAGCAATAAGCTATGTTACTGATACCACCAAGGGTTAAGTAGCCAGGAGTCCCAACACCTGACATTCAGGAATCAACTATAACTCCAGCTGCTGGGTATTAGTGCTCTAAACCCAGAGCAGTTAGTCTGCCTTGAGCACCTAGAGCAATAAGCTCCCAGCTTTAAAGCTTGCAGCAAGAAGCCTTCAGTTCTCAAGGGTTAGAGTTTTAAGCTCTGATTTTGGAAGCCAGGCTTGTGGGCCCTCAATGCTAAGGGAGATGCTCCTACAGTCTCTATACAGCTAAAGAAATCCCAGCCAGTTGTCAGTACCATGGTTGTTCTGCTCATTGTTCTTTGTCAGTGGTAAGGTACATTTCTCCTCACAGGAGAATGATTTTAAGTAATATGTTAGAAACATGTGGCAGGGACACTGAATGGCCATTCTTCAGTTTCAAACATATTTCATTAAAGTGTTAGTTGAATTCATTGATTAATTGAAAATTACTTTCAGAAGAGTTTGTGGTTTTAATGCTTAATGCTTTAATATTTTCATTGTATGTATGGCCTTAACTTCTATCTCTAAAAACTATTACCAATAATTGATTATTAAAAATAAAACAGAGAAAACAGCTTCAGGATCAATAAGCAACTGGTCTTTGAAAAACTTGAACAATTATTTGAAAGCAAAGGTTTCTGTGAGCAGAAACTTCCTTTTAGTCATCTGATGTATCTTAAAGAATATGAACATTTCACTTCCTGAGTTAGGATAATATATACAGATTAAAAAGTCAGACGTTCAGGGTAAGGGCATGGGAATATATCATTACACAGCTTTGTAAAAGGATATTGCTACTGAATTAGAAAAAAATGGTCATTTTTTAACTTTGAAATTAATTTGTAGCTATATGTATGATTCAAAAGTTATACATATTTATGGGATACTCTGACATGTTGACATATGCTTATATTGAATATTCAGGTTGTGTTAAACATATTTATCTCCTCATATATTATAGATTTGTCATCTCTTCATAGTCATTCCTAGTTTTGAAAACTTTGCGGTTATTCTTGTTAGGTGTAGTCATCCAGTTTTGCAACAGAACATGAGAATATCTTATTTAGAGTATACACCGAATGGTGTTATGTTACTCTCCTGCCATTCTATAATATGGAAATGCCTAAAATTCCCAATGTATACCAGATCCTGGGAGATACAGAAATGACCAAGACATGTTTATATTTTCTAAGAGTTTATATTCAAATTAAGCATTCAGAATTTTTTTGTTGTTGTTGCAACAGCCTATAATATAGCTGACTGAACATTTGTGAAATCCAGGCTGTTCTCTAAAGTGCGCCTTACTTTCTTATGTGTGTTCACAGTTTGCTGTTCCCTCTCCATGGATTACCTTTCCCCTATAAACAGAGACTGTGCTTTCGTTTCCTGGCCACACAGACCTGAATAATCACACAGAAACTGTATTACTCACAATACTATTTGGCCACTGATTCAGGAGTATTTCTAGTTAGCTCTTATATCTTAAATTAAGACATTTTTATTAATCTTTGTATTGCCAAGAGAATGTGGCTTTAGTGGTAATGTTCTGGCATCTTTCTCCTTTGGCAGCTACGTCTGCCGGATTCTGCCTTCTTTCTCCTTGTATTCAGTTTAGTTTTCCCACTTACCTATATTTTACACTGTCATAGGCCAAAGTAGCTTCTTTATTAACCAATGGTAATCAAACATATTCATAGCATACAGAGGGGAATCCCACATCATTCTCCAGTTGTTCATAACTGAATTCTGCCATTCAAGTCTCAGTTTAGTGGTGAGATGTCAAACAGGTGTCTTCTCCAATTATCCCAATTCATTCATTACTCCTGGTCATCTCATAGTGACCCAAATCCATTATTACACTCATATTCACGTGGAATAGACTTTCCTAATCCATTGCCCTTTGTGATCTCTGTCTAAATCATTGATGATTTGGAGACAACAGCTGTGTGTAATTTGGACAACATACCTTAAGCACACAATAAAAATATTAAATAAAAACTCTTTAGCTAAACAGCAACAGTGGAGAGGTAGATGTTATCTTCCCTGACCAGCTAGGGAATAATCAGTCATTTTGATGACAGGAACATTCCTATCACTAAGCAGCTCTGGATTGTGAAGCACAGAGATGATACTAGTCCTCATGGTGGCCCGAGGAAAACAAACTATGTCTGCATTTGTCCTAACTCCCAGCTTAGGAAACAAGAATAGTATAATGTGCTAACATCCAGGTAGCTACTTTCTAACAAACTCCAGGAAATAAGTACTATGGTTACTTTATAAACAGTTATTGCTTGTGTCTGTCGTGTGTGTGTGTGTGTGTCACTTGGTGATATTTAAAACTGAATATTTTGCTTCAAAACTGATGATGTGATACTGCATACTGAAGTGTGATGAACATACAGAAACAAGTTATTTTAAAAAGCCTCATTTTGTTTGCTATTAGCTAATTAGCCTAGACGCTGTCTTCAAAAGTGGCTTGTGCTCTATATATTTAACAATACAGAAATAAGCATAAAATATAAGCCCGGATCTATGGCTCACACCTACAATCACAGTACACATGAGGATTTTGAGGCCAGAGGGTTGTTGCAAGTTCCCAGGCAGCCCACACTACAGATTAAAATCCCATCTCAAAAACTAAACCACCAACCATCCAACTAAATTGCCAAACAACCAAGCAAATGAAAAATCCAAAGCAAAGCCTATACTTAAATAAGAAAATCAATAAAAACATCTAGTACAAAACCAAATGTGATGCTATTGAGTATGTTACGTGTCTGATAAACTCTCAGTCATTCAAAAATATCAGTCTACTGTCCAGTTTTTCAAAATCGACTCTCGGGAAGGTAAAGGAAGCGTAGTGATAAAAATCACTTGGGATTAGGGTATATGCTTAGTCTTATTGCATCTTGTTATGCTGAGTTCAGTTGATACCACTTTTGAGACCTGTTCTTTTCTGAAGGTAAACAGAGAAGCAGAAGGTCCGAGGGAGAGGGGAGGTGGAAAGGAATTAGGAGGAGGGGAGAGGCTGAAGTTGGGATGGGTTGTATGAGAAAATAATAATAATAATAAAGATAAAAAATCATAATAATGATAAAAGCACCGCCTTCATAGAAGACACCATGTCATAGAAGATGTCATGACAGAGAAACTGAACCAATGAAATATCAACAATATAGGAACCTAAATGAGACCTGCATAATGACAACACCAGCTGACATTTCAAAATGGATGGAGGCATGTCAAATGCTCCGCCCCTGTTGATGAAGATCAACAGAGTAACAACTGTGGAGGAAGGGAGAATCAGTCTTCTTCAGGGACAAGTACCCTTTTGGATGTTCTAATCCTAAGTGGTCAGCCCTAAACACATAAACACAGCAACACTATATGGATTCATCAGCTTGTGTTTATATATAAATGTGTATGTAATAATAATAATTTAAAGAAAGAGACTATGAAGTTGATAGCAAATGAAGGTCATAGGAGGAGTTGGAAGGGGGAGTATGATGTGGTATGGATGTAAACAGGGAATTCAAATCTAAAATTCTCAAAAGATAATCTAATAAATGTTTTAAATTACCCCCTATTTAATAATGCTAACATATTTAAATCTTTCTTTAGATTTTTAGGATCTTTAACTAATGTGGGATTCCCCTCTGTATGCTGTGAATACCATTGGTTAATAAAGAAACTGTATTGGGCCTGCACAGGACATAGTGATAGGTAGGGAAGTCTAAACAGAATGCTGGGAGAAGGAAGGAGGAGTTAGTGAGAAGCCATGCAGTCCTTCCAGAGACAGATGCCTGAATGTTACCTGGTAAGCCACAGCCTTGTGGCAGTACACAAATTCATAGAAATGGGTTAAATTAATATGTAAGAGTTAGTCAATAAGAAGCTGGAACTCCTGGACCAAGCAATGACTTAACTAATACAGTATCTGTGTGGTTATTTTGGTTCTGGGCAGCCAGGACGAACAAGCAGCCTCCTTACAACATTTAACTAGAATGTCTCTTTAATACCACTTTACCATGATTACGTAACTCATAAGAGCATTTCAGTACACAGGGATACATTACGGCTTCAAAACTAGTCTCATAGGGGTTTATATATTTTACATTTTATTAGTGTCTCAGGGTTTCCATTGCTTTGAAAAGACACCATGACCATGGGACCTCTTATAAAGGAAATATTTAATTGAGGTGACAGCTTACATTTTCAGAGCTTCACTCCAATATCATCATGGTGGGACATGAAGGCATGCAGGCAGACATGGTAATGGAGCCATGAGTGCTACGCTTTGCAGGCACCAGGCAGTTAACTGAAACACTGGGCACTTTCCTAAACATAGACAACTTTAAAGCTCACCCCCACAGTGACATACTTCCTCCAACAAATCACACCTCTCAATAAAGTCTTCCCTTGGAGACCATTTTCTTTCAAACCATCACAGCGTATTAGTGTGTGTGTGTGTGTGTGTGTGTGTGTGTGTGTGTGTGTGTGTTTGAGTGTGAGAGTGTGGCATGCATATGGAGGTCAGAGGAAACTTTATAGAGGTGTTTCTCTCCTTCTACCTTTATGTGGTCACTGAGGATCCAACTCAGCTTTTCAGTTTGCATGGCTAGTGCTCTTACCTAAAAGAAATTTTACCAGTCCAAAAGTTTCTATTCTGAGAAATGCTCAAAAAAACAGCAACATCAGCAGTGTTGACATCTGAAGCAGTAATAGTAAGATGAGAACTATGTAAGTCATGCCTCCTGAAGGATTCTTACTAGGAATATTCTTTATTTATAGATCATATCCAACTTACCCAATAACCTATTATTTCTGTCATTTGGATAAGTTTCGTTCACATAAGATCCAACTATTTGATTATTTTAAATCACAGTTATAATTTTAGACACATAGTGTGTGCATCTTTGGGAAACAAAAATTCCTATCTTTTTTGTATTTTCATGAATTAAGTTTTGAGATACTTAAGTATAATACCACAGTGAGCTTATTGTTTACACAGGAGATCTGGCACTTGCCATTACTGACATCAAACATGTTGATCTTTCACTGTTGGTACAATCGCTTTAAATATGGTTCTTTGTGAATATTTCCTGTTCAAAGGACAGGTCCTTTTAGCGTGGTCCTGAAACACATGTCAAATACAGCACACTTTCCTTGTTCCCAAGGTAAACAATCACACGAAGTAATTAAAGGCTGCTAAGAAATTAAAGTTATTTAATATCATTTAAAATTTTAAGATATAAATTTTATAATTCTATTCTGGAATATAAATTTTAGTAGTCTTTAAAGTCTTTTAGGCATAGTGACTGATGAATTTAAATGTTGAATTTTTTGATGACTTGATTGATATATTCCAGTAAAAAAGATATAAATCATGAAAATATAATATCTAGTTGATCAAAACATTTTCATGAAGAGGAAAAAAAATCTGTCCTTACTGCTAAATATATAATAACAAAAATCTTATCTACCATTCTAAACAACTTTCTGTTTCTCCTTCTCTATCATGACTTCCTAAAGCTGAAACAAGTACCTGTATTGGGATTTATGCATAGGTCCCAGTTCTGGTGCCAGAGTTACAGATGCTGAAGAAAAAGCTGAGGAACTGGTTTTAAAATCTGCTGAACCTGAAGTTATGAATTTCGGTTGCCTTGCCTACGATTAATTAGCAGTGTTTAACTCTAAAAATAGACTTGCAATATCTGCCATGAAGTTACAGAATCAAGGAGAAATTTAGGCATTTTTATTTTTTTTCCTTTTTGGCTGTTCCATATGTTCTCTTGGTTCCAAGCAATGTATCTATACATATATGAGTGAGTAGACGGAAAACTCAAGGTCTGATGTCTAGGTTGTGTGGCTGTTAATTAAATAAACCTAATTTCCAAGTCCATTGCAGGATATAGCCCCTTTACACCAGTATGAATACGTTTCTGTTATTTTATAGCTAGTTTATATTTTGTAAAACTGGTGTTAATTCCAAGGAACTTGCAGATTTCATAAGTATACAACCTTCAGTTCTGAATGTAAGTTAAAAAGACTTATTCTTAGAATTTTCAATTTGAACTTTTAAAATCTCTTGAAGTTGTGAAGTGAAGACAAGAGCCCTCCACTCCAATTGTTGCTTATGGAGGGCTCCATGGGCCACTCTTAACATATTGATTCAAATAAAAAACATTTCGTTGAATTCATATAAAGCATTTTAAGAAGGTATAACTTGTAACCCATATATAATTAGCTCTATTCTCCACCACTTGTAAGAATTCAAGTTTCCTGGTTTTGTATTCTACAGCCTTACCACTTGGCATCTAATTTCCATTTCTTACCCACTTACTGACATCATTTATTTGCCCTTAAAATCTCTCCTTCTAGTCCTGTCTGAATTTGTACTTTCATAATCAATTCAATGGTCTTTTGTAAAGGAGTAATTTTCCATATGCAATTATTGTTTGTACTCTTCTTACCATGGAGAGTGAGTGTTCCTATGGTCAGGAAAGCAGCTATGAAATTGTGTTATCTGCATCCTGTACTCTGTGATTATCTCCTCACAACTCCATTTGTTTACTCATTACATATTTTGTGATAATGGTTTTCATTCATGTATCAAATATATACTACGTACCTGATAAGCCTGGTGCCTGAGTTCAGCGCTAGAAACATAATGCTGGACTTCTTGGGCAGGCCTTGCTGGCTGGCGCACTCTGTTGGACTCAGAGGTGCTGTTCATCTAGATGCCAGCTTCAGTTTCCCTTGAGAATTTCTGTCCATGCTTCACATGGTCTTGTTACCTTGTTACTTCTATCCAGTATTGTGGCTACAGTTTTTTTTTTTTTTTCAATGAAAATCAGGGTCTATTGCTTACTGGGCTTAAAAAATCACTTCTTTTTTTCTGACTTGTGAATATACTGTAATGAAAATATGAAAACCAAATCATTTTTAATAATCTTTCCATTTAATAAAATTATTGCAGACTTAGGGGTCAATATTAAACTAGGTTGGAAAGATAAAGCCAGTTCTGCCTTTCAGGAATTTCAATGTGCTAAGGACATAGTTAATAAACTTCCTTTACTGAAATACTACATCGAAGTAGATCACAAGAAAACAAAATCAAAACTCTTCTTGAGGATCTCAGGGTTGCAGTAGACTGAGGAAGTGGGATGGTATGGGAGAGCAGTTGGGTATTTCAGTAAATGAACACTTTCTCCATGGCATTTGTAATTTATTTCATCAGATAACAGATTCATCCTCCAAGGCTTAAAATCATGGAACACAAGCTGTGTAACTACTGTCACAATAACAGAAAAATCCCACCAGTTTTTCTTCTTAGCTTTAGGGTTGCAAGTATAAATAATTCAAGAGAAATTTCAATTTGCATATTCTAAAGCAGGTCTAATGCAAACAAGAAGATCTTATTCTTCTGGAACACAACCTATCAATGCTTGCTATGCGATGAGTAATTTATCCGTCATTGTTAAGCTTAAGGCCCAGTTAGTTCAGTGTTTCCCTTCATTCTAATGCTTTGGGGGTACTTGGTAGTAACTGCAATTCTGGCCATCAATCCTAATCACTTAAGGCATTGAATCAGTTGATTTTTAAATAAATGTATAAAACTAAAGACAAGAATAAGCACGTTCCCCATACTTAGTATTAGCAGAAACAGAATGAAATAGATTGCCAGAGAATAAATAGTATTATTTTCTAACCTTGACTCCATCAGTTTAACAAGCTATGTTAATACAGGGAAACTTCAGATTAAAGAATTAAAACATAAATAATTGCTTGACTTTATTTTTATATTAACAAGCAAGGGATGAGAATAAATGCTATATACATAGCAATATAATTTATAGTAAGTTTTTCTATAGATCTCAAAAATATTATGTTACTTTGAAGAATAAGATGTGTTCCATATTAATTAATTTCAGGCCTCCTAATCTGAATAAATTTCTAGAGTTTTACAAAATCTTAACTATATGGAACATTTCTTTATTTGGTGACATTTGGGGAAATAAATCAATACCTTTGAGGCATCTTTTTATTTAGATAGGATATAAATGGACAAAAAAGTCATACAATTGAGAAAGTAGCACCATCTCTAGATAGCATATCAGGATCACCAGGCTACTGCTAAGACCTAAGATAGAGCATAGACAAGAAACCTATCCACACCAATTTCTGAATAACAATGTGTGTTTCAGGGTGCGTTTGCATTTCTCAGAGATCTTGATTGAGAAAAATGCATACTCCTATAATCCTTCTGAGTTCCTGCCTTAAATCAATTTCTTTATTATTCAAGCCCCGCTACAAACATTTTTAAGACCTGCACATTTATAGAGGGTCAGAGAACATTTAGTTTTTTAGTCTTCTCCTCACAGAGCATCAAAAGAGACGTCCCTACCATGTCTATAGCCCATCAGAATCAGCCATTTATGAGGTGGTAATTGTGATCTGTATTTCCCAGATTTACCTCCACAAATTCTGTCTCAATTTTTGTTTTTGGAGTTTGATAGCATTTTCTCTCCTGCCACTCAGCAGTCAATATACATTTCCAGGGTTTTTCAGCATTGTCACAAGAAAAATAACTTGTTGACCCTTTGTGTGGTTCAGCTTGTCTCTCCCCTTTACGTCTCTTCTTTAGGGAAGTGGTTGGAAATTTGACAAGTCTAAACTTCAAAGAAGTGACTGTGGACACTTACATTTCCTTAAACAGCTGGGTCACACACTGTGCATCTTTCCCTTTTATTTAATTTGCTTTAAGGGTGTAACCAGAGCCAGGCAGGGTGTCCTCGATAAGGACTTTCTCTTTTCCTCTCAGCTATTGCTCCTTCTTTTTCTTAGAAAGGAACACATGTGTATACCTCAAATAAGACGGAAACGAAATGGTTTGCCTTTGTTCCACAATGATTGCCTCTGACTGATGATATATTGCTGCTTGGGGGTAAATTAAAATAAACTGAATTTTAAAGGCTTAGTATGTTCCTGAAACTTAGGAGATTCAGAGGTCCCACCTCAGGCTCTCTACTTCGTACCAGTTACTGTGTAGAGACTTGCTGACTGCTGAGCTTCCTGTTGGGTGTGTAGATGCTATAGGAGCACAGCTTCTGTCAATTATCACTCATGTGCGTCTCAGCGGGGCAGCTACCTTCTAGCTACTGATACTCCTGTAAGTAGCACTTCACATATGCCCTGTGTGTCACTCAAACAGCTTAATAGCTTAGGAGGCTAAACTTCCATTGTTTACTTGTGTGGAAGTTTTTGCTTAGTTCTGCTCTCTCTTTTAGTTCATTGCTGGTTGATGGTCTATGATAAGTAGGCGTTTGTTCACGTTGCTCCAGGGAAGTCACAGAATACCGTCCTGTATTGTGTGCATACTCTATCCTTTCCTTCAAGCCTCTCTCTTCTTCTTGGTCTGCCTCAGTTTTGAAGACCTAGCTTTGGATCTTGTTTTGTATTGTGCTTAAATGTGATTTAAATGTCACATTCAGACATTTAACCTCAGCATGCTGTTTAGACTTTAGTTGAAGGTCTAATTGGTTAAAAGCTAAAGACACAACATAGCAAAACAAACATAAAATGTCTTTAAAATTACATGCAACTCAAATTTTGGATTAGCTAAGAAAATCTGGAATAATAATTCTAAACTTAATTCTTCCATCAAGAAGATGTACTCCAGATACAGATCAGAAAGTATTAAATGCACCAGTGTATATAGAAACAGTGACAATTTTAATAGGGCCATCACCACCTCATTCTTTGTTCTGAGTAGTGAGTGCATCACACATCTGATTTCAACAGTACTTCACTTACAACCTAGAAACCTGATATTCAACTATTTCCAATATTTAAGGTAAATGAGATTTAGATTCAGGTTTTAAACTTAAGCTTGACACATTTGAAAGTCTATATTCAAACTTATATCTAATATGACCTCTGATACGTTCCTTTTATTGAAACAATTGATTTCCCGCAATCTGTTTATGTGCAATACCTACATAAACTAGATTTAGAGAAAAAATCTATATGACTTCTTTAAATCTGGGTCTTTGAAGATATCTTCACAAACTTCTTTGTTTTGATCATGTCAAGTCTCATTTGCATATTATCTTAGTGTTCTATTGCTGTGAAGAGCAATACCATGACCATGCCAACTCTTCTAAAGAAAAGCATTAAATTGGAGCTGGCTTACAGTTCAGAGGTTTAGTCTACTACTGTCATAATAGGAAGCATGACAGCAACTAAACAGATGTATTGCTGAGAAATAGCTTGAGAGTCCTACATCTAAACCTTCACACAGCAGGCAGAGAGAGAGAGAGAGAGAGAGAGAGAGAGAGAGAACGAGGAGAGAGAGATGACGAGAGAGGAGAGACGAGACGAGAGATGAGAGAGAGACAAGATAGGAGAGAGAGACGAGAGAGAGAGAGAGAGAGGAGAGAGAGAGAGAGACAGATAGAGAGACTAAGAGAGAGACGAGAGAGAGACCAGAGAGAGAGAAGACAGAGAGAGAGAGAGAGAGAGAGAGAGAGAGAGAGAGAGAGAGAGAGAGAGAGAGAGAGAGAGAGAGAGAGAGAAGAGACTGGGCCTGGCTTGAGCATTTGAAATCCCAAAGCCCATTCCCAGTGTCACAGGTCATTCAACAAGGCCACATCTCCTACTGCCTATCAAGTAGTGCCACTCCCTAATGACCAAGTGTTTAAACACATGAGCCTATTGCATTCCCATCCAAACCACCACACATATCAACATCTATTTCCCAAAACATTTAGTTAGGAGCAACTACTGGAGTAAATGAGATTAAAATTCATACTACAACTGGCACATCTCTAGCATTCCGATGGCACCTGTGACTTGCTAATGACTACTGAGCTAAATGTTACAGGGATGGAAGAGGGTCACTATTACAGAAACTTTTTAAAAAGAAAGAGTGATGCATATGTTTATGCTATTCAGTCACGAAGGAGAGCATCTAATTCAGAAACTCACTGGATCATGACATAAAAATTATTCAAAAAATATAGAAAGAGTGTAAATAAATTGTGTCATATTTTCTTTTTATGCTCACTCTGCATTTGCAGCTATATTCAAAACCTTGTCCTGAGGAACAACAGCAAAAAAAACCCCAACATGTTATTACATTATTTCTTATCCAGTCTGGCAGATTCTGGTCTTGGGCATGTTAAAATACATACAGGCCTTAGAGTAGCAGAAGCATTAGTCATTGTCATTCCTTGAAAGTTCTTAGCAAGTTCAGTTTGCTGGAGAAGCTTCAATAAAGGAGGAAGGCAGTACCTTTACTTGAGAATTTCTGTATTTTTCTACAGGAAATTTAACAAGACAGTCAAGAAGGCATTCTTATGTATCTAGCCAATCTTGTGAAACAGCCCATGCAACCACAGTGATATGGAAAATGAGAAATAAGAGTGATCAAACTATTTGAGGAAAATAGATCAGCACAAACAAAAAATGAAATGAATCAACAGAGTGTTCTTCTGCCTGGTGTTGTCAACTAAAGATAGAATGATGACTTATTAAGAAGCATATGTATTTATTTTTCCTGGGATCTTTTCTCTGTCTTTTATTTGCTTGACAAAATTATTTTTCTCTTCTGTTAGTCAATAAGTACAAAATTATGGCTAATCGCAATCTATAAGTGGCCACTTATCAGCAATAGAATATCTTTAGGCTTCACAAAATTTTGTAAATATCCCCTGCAGTTATTCCTCCATTGTAAAAGTTCAATGATAATGTTAAATTCAGTTTCCTTTGGAAAATAGCTCTGAAAATTTTGATATCAGCACAGTAGGGTATGTTAGTTTAATGAAAGAAACAGCTATCCTCTAGCTTTCATTATTTGAAGGCTTTGGTTATTTTCTATGTATGCTATAGCCTTTAATTCTACCTTCAATGAATACATTTTAGAAGAACACGCAAAGCTTTATTTTCGGGGCTACTTTTAAAATAGACTTATGTAAAAGAGAAGAATTTCATGTAGCATTATCAGTCAGATGGTATGAGAAAACTAAGCAAATTAAAACAAAGCCCTAACTTAAACGGAACATTAAGACTTTAGATAAAAATATAAACTTTTGTAAAAATTGATTTTTGATAGTCAAGCCAGCATCTATGGCAGTAAATATATTCCCCTTGTGTAAGGAAGCCTTTCTATTTGCACTTTTAAGAGCAATGGAATACATAATGCTGGTGGATCATGACACTCTCCTTATCTGTTCTCCTAAACGCTGACAATTGGAGGTGGCTTGTAGAAGTTGGATGCAGCTATTTTCAAATCATTGGCAAACACGAACCTCCAAGGGTGCTGTCTCAGTCTGTAGAAATGTTGCATGTGCTTGATCATATACTACAGGATTTTGCCACCTACCAAAAGAAAATGCTTTATCTCACCTGTTGAATTCCATTTTCTGTACACAAAATTATAGACTGTGTCTGAATCAATACTATGTCTCAATGATAGTGTAAAGGTGTTTTGTAGATAGATTTGGTACATTTACCCTTCTAGTGCCTTGAAGCCCACAGTGGTTTATCTCTTGCATACGACTACTAGGAATATTAAAAATGATGATACGCCGAAGAGCTAGTTCCAGGACAGGCTCTAAAGCCACAGAGAAACCCTGTCTCAAAAAAAAAAAATGATGACACATGCTAATGTAGATATTTTATGTGTGAAATCATGATAAAATCTGTAGATTATAATTCCTAAATACCAGATGAAAACTCAATCTCTGGAGAAAGCTGATACTAAATCAGAAAACACTAATCTCAAAATGGAGAGACAACAGTTTATTTTTTAACTTTGTATAAATGTAATTTATACAGAAAAGACATCTTAAAACATTCTAAAATCTAGATTTTACATATGAGTGGCATGGGGCTTAAATGGCATACTCTGCACATTCTTATGGTATCTTCACTGACAAAGAGACATTTAAATACAGATACCCGCTTGCTGCTACAGGAGAGGCCATAATTCCCTTCTTGTATGCTTGGCTGCAAGTAGGAGGAAGTATCTTAAGGTTGTCAATACTCTTCTTGCATGACCAGGGATAAGATGCTGGTAGATGGAAATTTCCTCAAAAACCAGAAGACAGTTATAGAGAGAGAGAGGCTGTATAGCTCAATTTTCTAATATAAAGCAGATATGGTTGTGGTGCAAAGCAAAGAACTAGAAAATATCAACTTACTAAGTTAATGTGGAAAAGGATGAGGAGGTAAGGGTGACTAAGGTAGCTGTAGTAAGGAGGAATAACTAGCAGTCAAAAGATTAAAAATGATATCGTGTCAATAATCCTAAATTTGACCTCTATGCTCATTTGTACCAATGAGCTAAAATCTTTACAATTAAAGCAAAAAAAAAATACAGCTCACTGTGATACTTGTACAATAAGTTTGTCCTGGAAGAAAAAGTAAATGTCCTGTTTTTCTGAAGAAAATTGGTACAGTTCAATAAAATAAGCAGTAAAGTGAAAGAATAAGAAAACTAATTTTTACATAAAACAATGGTTAGTAAGGTATTGTGTATATATGTGTGTGAGATGAACTAGTGGAAGGATCTAATTCATGGCATTATTATAACCATGCAGCATACAGAACACACAGTGCTAGGACTCATCCTAGACATTTCTCAGAGTCAGCGTAGATTTCAATTATGATATCTTCCTTTTGCTAATATATTATATACACTTACTGGGAAAGTAGGATTAAATCAAAACAAAAGGCACTCCTAAAGAACAAAAAAAGTCTTCATGGAGTCCAAAGGAATAAGAAGGAAGCAAATGCTGTGCAGATGAGCTCTGTGTAACATTCAGAAAAACGTGCTCAATGGCACGAAGCTTGAAATCACCCATAAAAATGAATACATTATCCATCTTCTCCTCCTTTGGCACTTCTGCTGCTGACATTACCATGTCTGCTGTGCTAAGATTGGGAGAATGAAGCTGGGAAATGTGATAGCAAATCCTTAACTCAAGCAGCACTGTACAAGCAGGCTGTTAAACTGCCGTGTTAGTGGACTGCAAAATGTCAATGTGATTTTAGAATGATTTATTAGACCTATAGCAGTCAAAATAAATAAATATGGCTCCATAGTTTACAACTCATGGCTCGTTCTTCTAATTCACAACCCAAAGATGACACTTTCTATGAGAATGATATTTCAAACATTTACAAACAAATATTGGAGTTTTGCTTGAGATTTTTTTTTTTTTTAACATTCTCAGCGTACCATTTCGGTGGCTCTTCAAGGAGGGATATTTCAGTGAATCTTCAAGAAGGGGTGTCCAGTAAAGAGTTGCTAAATAGTGATGTGAAAGAAAGGTAGAGAATGGAATGGATGCCGCAACTCATTATAATATTCACTAGTAAAGACACAGGCATTGTAAAGACAAATGAACCTTGTCATGTCTTCCTTCAATCTGCTGAGCGTGTTGACTACATAAACACCCCAAATTCATGGCCTCTTTTATTCCAATAACTGTTGTTACATACCCTCTAGATTATATAGAGTGTTAGATACTGGGTATTTGTTTATTGATTGATTTACAACACAGATTTTCCCAACAACAATATTTTGCTCACACATGATCATTACTGAAGTCACTACACTTTATAGTTCATCACTTTAGACATAAAGTGATATATTAGAATTTCTGGTAACTTTATAAAAAGCGTATATTATATTGGTGATTTTCATATGATTGTTAAATTTTATTCCCTCATACATATAGATCTTCCACTTTTGCAACATACTTCAAAATGAATAGGATATATTATAGAAATATAATTTTATAAGCTGATAAGAAGGGTAAAAATATAGGCATTTACCTACCAAAGTGCTAATGTCACTAAGCTAATGAAAAATATAAATTTGTATTATATATGGTATTGAGTATATTAGAGAGCACGTACTTAATATATATTACATGTACTATTCATAAGCTAATTTTTACGTAAATTCTTAGAGTGGTGCTGGTGACCAAGCCTAGGGCTTCACATATGCTAAGTGCTTATTTTACCACTGAGTTACATGGCTAGGCTGTAACAGATTTTAAATGGTATCTTACATACAGTAGACTTTTGAAAGAAGGAAATCCTGTTGTTACTTAGGTCACTTGTACCTCAAATTGACAAATACCAAGTATAGATAAAATAGCACCTATGCCTCTTCTATAATCAAGCAACATTTTCTTTTTAAGTTAGGAAAGTAAGACACTGGAAACAATGGCTAAAAACAAAATGAAGGAATGTTTGGGTGTGATTTCTAAAGAGCACACAATCATATCCTTGCACATGGCACTGTTTACTTTTCCCCCTCGTTTGGGTGCACACTGCTGCAGGAAAGTCATTTTAAAAGTCTGTGAATATAGGTGTGGACATGTCACCGTGCATGTGTAGAGTTCAGAAAGTGCCCTCAGAATGATGCTTACATTCCTCTTGCTTGAAGACAAGGCAGGCTGTAGTGTTGAGCTGTGGGCTGCATTTCGTAAGGCCCCGGCTCCCGCATGGCTAGCTTTACACACGAAGTAACAACACACAAACTGTATTCATTTAAACACTGCCTTGCCCATTAGTTTCAGCCTCTTACTCACATCTTGATTAACCCATATCTAATAATCTGTGTAACACCACGAAGTGGTGCCTTACCGGGAAGATTCTAGCCTATGTCCATCATGGGCCGGAGCTTTATCGCGTCTGTCTCTCTGAGGAGAGGCATGGCGGTCTGACTAACTTCCCAGCATTCTGTTCTGTCTACTCCACCCACCTAAGGGCTGGCCTATCAAATAAACCAGGCAGTTTCTTTATTAACCAATGAAATCAACTCAAACAGAAGACCCTCACACATCAGCAGGCTTCTGGTTTTCACAGATGTGTGGATTGGCCTACTTGGCCCATAACCTTCCATAGGTTCTCCCGTTTCTGTCTCCCGTCTCAGTGCTGCTACCTTGGAATTACAGCATGTGCTGTTGTATTCAGCTTACATGGGTTATGGATATGAACATTCAGGTCCTGTGCTTGTGTGGAAAGTGCCTTACATGCTGAGCCATCTCCCTAGCCTGGGTATGTAGATATTTTTGAGATCATAGGGGAAAATTAGATAGAAAATTAGATATGGCCTAAATATTAGACAACATTAAATTATTATTAATTATATTTGAAGTAATAGCATCATTTGTCATATCATATCATATTAGAAAAGAATAAAATATCTACAGGAAATAAGTATCTTATCTAGGTGTTGCTTTAAATACTCCAGGAAAATTATTTTGCAGTGTTCAGAGAATGACAGGGGACCAAGATGGTAACATATCTAAAACCTATTATGCTGAATAAATAATAGCCACACTGTGAATACTCAAAAAAAAGGTATGCCCTACACCATTTAGGGTACTGCCTGTGTTTTCTGTATTTTAGGTTTCATGTTTAGGTATCTAATCTATTTGGATTTTTTAAAGAATTCTTTAGTGTGTGCAAAGTAATTGATACCTGTCTAATTTCATTCTTCTGCATGTGAACATACTGTTTGGGTAGCATCATTTGTTGAAGACGTCCTCTTTTCTCCAGCTTGTATTTTTGTCAAAAATAAATGGCTGGATTTACATGTACTCATGTTTATGTCATTGGTTTTCTTTCATTGCTCTACATGTCTTGCTTTTATTACTGTGGCTCTGGAATATTAAAATCTGCCATAACAATCTTTTCAGTATTGTCCATGTATGTCTATGTACAGATATACATATATACTTTCAATGAAAATGTTTTTATCTGGGTTGACATTGTTCCCTCCAAGAGCCCAAAACCATCTAATAAAATCCTCAGCAGCAGACATGAGAAGCCCTTTTATACTTGTTGCCCAGGGTGGTCCAAGAGACTCACAGAACTTTGCAGAAATTGTTGTTGCCCTGAGTTGCACACCAAGGGTGGAAAATAAGTCCCAATTTCTGAAGATGTCATGTACTTCAGACACATGGTCCAGAGGCTTCTGAGCTGGAATTAATCTAAATGCCTCCTCCCTGAGAACTACATTTCACTGTACAGGAATACACTATGAACGCTTCCAAAGGATGGAATCAAACAATAGTCCTACCCAGTTCTGATACCTAAAAAATGAAAACAACAGCAAAAACAAACAAACAAACAAACAAACAAACAAAGAACAATGACCAACATAGGATGATAGCCTTAAGGGTGCAATAATGGTATGCAGCTTGTTGCCTAGTAACCAACTGCTCTCTAACTGGACTTAAGACTCACTTAACAAGGGGAAAACATCCTTTGTACTGGAAACCTAGCCAACTACTTAGGATTATGAAGTCATGATCTTAGAGGAGAACCTATAACCAACACCAGCACGACCCCTAAGTACCTTCTAAGCATCTGTCCTTATACTCACAGGTAAGTGTAGTTTTCCCCCTCACCAATAAAATCTTTCTTTGCAACAGACAGAGATTGTTACAGAAAACCCAAACCAGTCAATATGCAGAGGAGTGGAGCCAAGTCCAAAAGATACACCTACAAAATCATTCTTGTACCTAAGGCTCAGGAAGAGGAGGTAGGAAGATTGTAAGAGCCAGAGTATCAGGGACTTTTTGCTGTGAGACTGTCTCTGAGTAATGTCAGATGCTATACCCATAAAGTCTCACCAGCGTGACTACCTAAATATTACCTGAACAAGGAGAACTGCAAAGACATGCTAAAGTGGACAAGGTAAAGCCCACGAGGTCTGAACCATACACAAAGAACTAATGGCAGCTAAGAAATCCTGAGTGGGAGTCTTCTTCAAGCACAACATATCAATTGATTATCCAATTCTACATAGTCCTGAAAACATAGACACAGACTGAGTAGATTAGGTATATGTGTATGTGTGTGTGTGTGTGTGTTATGTATGCAACAATAATTAATGAAAAAAGAGACCATGAATTTGAAAGAGCTAAAGGAGGTGTCTATGGCTAGTTTTGTGATATGGGATTCCCCTCTATTTGCTGTGAATATCATTGGTTAGTAAAGGAACTGCTTTGGGCCTATCACAGGGCTATAGGGGAACAGAGCAAGGCGGGGAAAACTAAACTGAATGCTGGGAGAAAGGAGAAGTCAGAAAGACGCCATCTGTCAGAGACAGATGCTGGAACTTTAGCTGGTAAGCCACAGCCACGTAGCCATATGCAGATTAATAGAAATGGGTTAAATTAATATGTAAGAGTTAGCCAATAAAAAGCTAGAGATAAGGGGCCAAACAGTGATTTAAATACTACAGTTTCTGTGTGATTAGTCCGGGCCAAGCGGCCAGGAACCAACTAGCAGCCTTCTCATTACACGTTTACAAGGAGAAAATGAAGTAATTATATTAATCTCAAAAATAAAAGAAGTAATAAAAATTTGAGAATTATTTTTCTTAAAGAGTTTCTTCATATTTTTTCTCCTGTTAGTTTTCACTCAAATTTTAGTCCATATTGTCTCCTTTACTGCTTTGATGTCCAAAATGGCCTTCCTACTCTCAGTTCTATAAAAGCTATTTGGATGAGTTGCCAAGATGGCTGAGCAGGTAAAGGTGCTTGTCGTCACAGCTGGGAACATGGATTCACTCCCCAGAACCCACAGAGTGGAAGGAGGGAACCAGCTTCAAGTTGTCCTATCATTTTCCCATGGTTGCCATGGAATCTCTGTATCTACTGTATACATATAGACTTCCATATACACACAGAGCCAATAATCACTTGTTAACCAAATATTTAAAAGGGGCATTGGGTAATTTATAATGTGTTTTCCTAAGAAATCCTCTATCATTTTAGATCTGTTAATGAGAAAATATGTGACCTCATGATGCAGAAGCTGCTTTTGGATGTTTGGAGCTGACAGAAAATTAAGAATATCTGTCCAGAAATAGCAATTTTCATTACTTTGGGTATATTATTCTCTGTAGATATAAATTTTCCAGGCTGAAAAAGAATAATTAGCTATTGTGTAATTAGGGTGACAAGTCAATTATATACCCTATAGGAATAATTTGGAAGAAGGAAGAGATAAATTCTTATATTGGCCTAAAATGTAGACGAATACAAAAATTTTCCGAGGGTCAGAGATGAAGGTAGGGTTACAGGTATGCCCATCTTCATGTGAAGACTAGGATCTACATTTGAGCATTCAGGTGTGATAGGCAGTAGTCATGTAAAGGACTGTTCATTGACTTCACCATTCATTTCATCATATGTGTGAGTATGTGTATATGTATGCTATTATGATACATATACATATATTTGTATATGTGTGGATGGAAGAAATTGTAAAGTCGATATTATATTCTTTACATGGGAACTGCCTACAATACCTGAATGTGTGTGTGTGTGTGTGTGTGTGTATGTGTGTGTATTTGTGGGTGTGTTTGTGTGTGTGTGTGTGTATGTGTGTGTATTTGTGGGTGTGTTTGTGTGTGTGTGTATGTGTGTGTATTTGTGGGTGTGTTTGTGTGTGTGTATTGATGTTCAAAGAGAAATGAACTCTCTAAAGTATTTGTAGGTCCTGAACCATGTTCTCAAATTAGTCATGCCAAAATGAGTTGTACTGATGACATCTAGGCAGTGAAAAAATACCGAGTGGAGTCTTCCTCAGGGAAGAGCACAGCAATTGATTATCAAATTCTAAATAGCCCTGAAAACATAGCTACAGACTGAACAGTTTAGGTGTGTATGTGTGTAAAATCAGCTCTACCAGTTCAACAAGACCAAGACACTCCCCAGTATGTAGAACAGAAATGAATAAGCTGTACAGCTAAAAAAAACATCAATTCATACCCAATATCCCTCACCACAGTCTATTATCATATTACCATACTTCTGTCCTGGATGGACTTTGGGTGAAGAACCTGAGATTCCAGCATGAGATTCTTTCTGAGCTTCTATATCATCACAGGTAGGCCATCTACTATTTTAAACACATAGATAAAGGTTTCATTGCAATACTAATTTTTTTTTATAATTTATCGACTCTACTTTTTCATATTTCATAGAAAATTAGAAACTTTTCATTATTACTTTCACTTTTCAGAAATTCTACTCATTTGCCTACTTGGCTAGTGACTCATACAGGTACACAGTAAATTGTCTTAAGCCCCAGCAACAGTTGCCCTATTGTTTGCTGAGCCTAGACACTCCAGTCGCTGCTGAGGTCTTCTTAGTGTCCCTGTCCTACTACATCAGGCTCCAAATTCTACTGAAGTTGTGAAGAAATAATTATGGTTCCCTTTGTATACTGACTGTCTTTGTAGGCCTTGGCAAATATAATAAACAGGAAAGAAAGAATCCCAATTTTAACAGCTTAACATTTGGAAACACCAATTCTTTCTCCATGTTTGCTCTTTCTTTAGTCTATGTAACAATGGGGTTTGATCCGGGGTTTGCTCTTTGTCACATTCCTTTTTATTTCAAAGTGATAGATATACTTGCTTTCTCTTTATTTTAAGAGATGTTTTTCCCAGTCTCATGAATAGCCACGTAAAATTATTGCTGTCAAATGTCAATATATTTATTTCTCTGGTTGATGACAATATGAACACTTATCCCTTAAATTATAATTTTCCTACAAAATGCCTGTCACATAGGTTTTTAAAATCAAGATTATATTAAAGCTATGTTTTGGCAAATCAGTTATCTTTTTTTTAATACAGCTAGATAAATTGGTACCTTTTTTGTGAATTCTTGTATTTTTATACTTCATATTTATTTGTATATTGCAGACCAATATTCTATAGAATGTGTTCTTCAGAACATGTGTCACCAAAGAGCTGAGGCAAAGATGTTTTTCACAGAATAACTGGATTGTGAAATTTTATATACAATATTTTCTTTCCTGGGTATTCACAATGAACAATGAAATATTAAAAGTTTTAAGTAGGAAAGAAAATATTTGAATGGTATATAGCATCACATATCCCAAAGTTATCAGTGCAAATCCTTTAATGAGAATAATTATTGTCTTTCAAGCAGGGTTACCGTATACATTCTTGTTTGTCCACTAGTAAACAAGAATAAGTTCTCTGAGAAAAGAAATTCAGGTACTCCTGTCTTAGTAGGCACCCATAAAAATTGGTCCAAAAGAATAAATAAAATTTAAAATTTGCCGGGCGGTGGTGGCGCACGCCTTTAATCCCAGCACTCGGGAGGCAGAGGCAGGCGGATCTCTGTGAGTTCGAGACCAGCCTGGTCTACAAGAGCTAGTTCCAGGACAGGCTCTAAAGCTGCAGAGAAACCCTGTCTCGAAAAACAAACAAAAAAAAATTAAAATTTAAAAAGTTATTCAGATTTATTCAAAAGTGTTTCTGACTAGTACCCCTGAGTGTGATACAAATAGGGCTGAGTTGTTCAGATGACGACATGAAAGATCTCAGTATTATCGATTTTCTTATTTGGTTTGTTGAGCTTAGTTCTAATATTGGAACGTTTATGGCATTTGATTTGACATGGATCTCAAATCTTAGCTGTGTCCCCAGATACTTCACACATGCCAACAAATGGCCTCTAAGGAAATTGTGGTGAATATGGCACTCCAGCTCCAAACCTGTAGTGCAAAACCAGGAAACATAATTAACAAGTAATGGCTCTGCCATTAAGGAAGCAAACAGAGACCCTGATTTCAAATCTGCTCTCTGCTCTTTACTGAGGAGAGGTGAGGATGCAGAGAGCAGTCCTGTGACTCTGTGCTTTGTAAACATCTGAGAAATGGTTAGACCATCTAAAAATTATGGGTAACTAAGGAAAGCATTAAACCAACAAATTATTTATATGAACTTAAAGCGACGTGAGTTGTATCTACTTCTAGACAACTGACAGATGCAAGTCTCTCAACATGTCATGGTCATTAAGTCTTACTCATAAAGCACACGGAGGAAGAAATTATTCCATATATCCCAGTGGTTCTTGTAGATTCCTGCATTCCCTTCTCGCCTTCTCACGTTCATCTCCCTTTGCAGCTGCCCACTCTATGCTAAGCCTCTTTCCTACAGAATCTATCAAGTTCTTTGTTTGAATTTACTTCCGGAAAGTAAATATCTTTGTTAAGGTATCCCTACCTCTGATGATTTCAATCTATATTCATTTGGAAAAAAAAATGTTCTCAAAACATTCATCAGAAAATTCTACCTATATCATCTTCACATTGATTAGTTACTCAAACTATTGTGTGTGTGTGCATGTGTGTGTGTGTGTGCATGTGTGTGTGTTCATGTGTGTGTGTGTGTTCATGTGTGTGTGTGTGTTTGTAAGAAGTGTTTCCCATTCAGTAATTTGGAATTCAATTCTATCAGGATAAAAATGTGGTAAATGTGAAGAAGCACCGAATATTATATTTTTAAGTAGTGCTGTAGCTTGGCATAAGTGTAATTTAAACAGTGCATGAAAATAAATGACATTTTCAGCTATTATATGACATTGTTTCTATAAAATTCCAGTCTAAGCCATAAATCATGGCCTTTGAATCAAATACCTAAGTGCATTGATGCATTTCCAACAAAAAACTCATTTTAACTGTGAACAACCTACTGGCATGCAGGATTTAATAATCAGAAGCTCTCAGCTGCTTGCCTGAAATTAAAACTTGAGTTAGCTTAGGGTAAATGAAGAAATCAGCAATACCTTTGGTTGTATTTTAACCAAGTTACCTTTGAATCCAATCAAAGTTAGGTATTTGTTTCTCAGTCTGAACTGCGGGCGATTCGTATGGTAATTGAGCATACTTTATTTAGTTTAATAAATTTTTTTTTCTGAATAAAAATGTATACCAAACAGAATGAGAGATGAACAAGATCAATTTCTCTAGTTAAGGAGCTGAAAAATTGAGAAATGGAAAAGTCAAGTATATAAACAACTTCTTTATATTCCAGTCATAGTTTATATTCCAGTTTCAAAATTGAAATACCAGGAGTGGGGAAGTAACGCACTGTTTTTCAGATGCTTTCCAGAAAGGAGGACCCAATAAGTAGAAGAGAACAACCCAGTCCCCTGGGGAGCAGGTAGATGGTGAGCATGTTGGACAGATGAATTAAGCCATCAGATGCTTTTAGAGACGAGAGATAGCCCTACTACAAGACAGTGTAACCAGCTGAGGGGGGCAATCCCCTGAAAAGCAAAATGGAAGAGCAACTGTAGAAAGAGGGTCTTGCTTTTTAAACCAAAGACCTTGTAAACGCCTTCTCAGACAAGAAGTCACTGGGAACTGTTGAAAAAATTTAAGTAGAAAGTTATGGAAAGTTCAATCTATTTGTGTTGTTCTAACAAACTCTCTGAGACCTAGTAGGTAATAGAATAAAGATATTTATTCTCCCAGTTCTGCATTCTGAGAAGCCAAGCAAGACATCAAAAGGAGTTTTTTTTTTTTGTTTTGTTTTGTTTTTGATTTGGTTTTTTCGAAACAGGGTTTCCCTGTAGTTTCTAGAGCCTGTCCTGGAACTAGCTCTTGTAGACCAGGCTGGCCTCGAACTCAGAGATCCGCCTGCCTCTGCCTCCCGAGTGCTGGGATTAAAGGTGTGCGCCACCACCGTCCGGCCAAAAGGAGTTTTAAAGCATTTTTATTATTTATTTAGCTGCATCTTCTTTGCAAAGGGACAAGTTGAAATGATATAAGCATCTTTAAGGCTATGACTTTGGTCGTTTTTGTTGTGAGTCTAGACTAACAGCTGATGTGCCAGCCCTAAGTCTCACCATTTGATACTACTTCTGGACACTAAGTTTCAGCACTTGAATTTTGGAAAAGACACTCATTCGCATAGCATAGGATTAGTGTTTTGCTTCACAGGGATTAATAAAGATTTTACTAGGCTGATTGCGATAGAAAGAAATGAGATGAAAACAAAACTGCTTTAAAGGCCAATGGAAACGATCAAAGAAAAAGGGAGGAGACAACAAACAGTAACCAGGGGGGCCGGGCGGCGGTGGCGCACACCTTTAATCCCAGCACTCAGGAGGCAGAGGCAGGCAGATCTCTGTGAGTTCGAGACCAGCCTGGTCTAAAAGAGCTAGTTCCAGGACAGGCTCCAGAGCTACAGAGAAATCGTGTCTTGAAAAACAAAACAAACAAACAAACAAACAAAATTAACAAGGGGATTCTCACAGGAAATGTCATCAACTCAGCAGTTCAGACCTGGATACAGGTTATATATGCAAAGAAAATGCATAAAAGACAAATCTGGCTATAGCCCTTTGCATTTGGAAGTATATTTATTGTAACACCATTGCTAATATAAGGAAGTAAAAATGCAAATTCTCTGAGATGAGACTGTGAAGTGGTTATCTTAGAGGAAGTCGCAGTCACTGTGTGGCGTGAGTCAATATGTAAATGTGTACATAATCAGAATAATTAAGAAAGCCAGAGGACAGCAGGTTTTGTTTTTAAATGTGACTGGAAGAGCAGGTAAGAGAGGAATGCTAAAGAGAAATATATATTAATCTAGTAAATGTTATTTTGGAGATAATAAAACATTATTATGGGCCTTAAAATACAATTACAGCGAAATTTTATGTTTCAGAAAAGTGTAGCTGAATGTCTAAAAATAAAACAAATCAAAACTTACAGATACCAAATTTCTTAAAGTCATAGATGTTAAATATAACGGCAGCTTTTAGAAAAATCAAAAGACTTTGCTAGCTATTGGATAAAATTATAGTGTTTATGAGTAGATTGAAAACTAACCCTTTTAAATGGAATATTGAGACAGTATAAGGAAAAAAAACCTGATAGTTTTAAATACAATAAAGCAGAGATTTATAAGGAAAACAAAAACACTAAAATATTAAATTAGATCATAACAGAATAAAAAATGTTTTAACTTACATGATGAACACAATGTAAATAAATCATTATTGATTATCAACATCATGAATAGCATTGGGGGGAAGAAGAGGAAGAGACTATGCTTGCTAGGCAATCATTTAACTGAGTCATACTCTCAGATCCACTAAAATATCTTAATAGAAATATGTTAAAAGAACATGGGTAATCAATCAGAAAAATATCACATTAAAATTATAAAACTAGCCATAAACAGAGCACCATACTCAGTTTCAATGCTAGTGAAAAATAAATGCAGAAATAACGAGCTCCACCTTAAAAATCAGAAAATAATAAAAAAAAGGGAAGATGTTTTCAGGTGAAACTGCTTTGTACTTCTGAAGCAAATGGTTATCTGTGGTCTGGAGACTTGGATTGTATGATGGAGGATCACACAAACCAGCTCCTATTCAAGAGTGGTCATCTGATTGATGGTCACTCTTGAACTAGGTGATGATGTAGAAGTAAATTCTACATTATACATTCTAAATTCCAGAGAAGTAAACTCTAAATTCCAAAAAAATAGCAAATTCGTGTTTTCTTTAAATAATTACAGAAAGTCCCCTAAAAGCTAAATTACAAATCCCATCTCTCACAATCTAGTCAAAGCACAATCAGAAGTTTTTTTGAAGGCATTTTAAATATAGGTAATTAGAGATTGAAAAAAAATTAAAATGGTACCTGGCTTGGAGAGGTGGCTTTGTAATTAAGAGTGTTTGTTATAGAACCATGGGAAGCTGAGCTTGGATCCCAATGTCTTGACAATGAGCCAGGCAGAGACATGTATGGCTAGCTCTAACCATGGTGCTACGGAGGCAGAGGGAAGAGGACCCCAGGGAGCTTACAGCTTGTCAGCCTCACCTAAAATATGAGCATCATATTCATGGAGAGACTCCAGTCCTCATGACTAAGGCAGAAAGTGATGAAAGGCATCCAGTAATGCCTTCCTCTGGACTCACATGTTTGTGCAGACACATGCACCCTCTCACAAATATATGTATATAACAAATATATACACTACACATACATTCACACACGAAAGCAGCTTTTAAAACAAGCAAACAAACAAACAACCCACCAAAACCCCAAAAAGATTTTCATCATACTGAAAACCGAAGTCCAGGAAGTGAATAGTCAGAGAGTAGGGATTGAAGATTCCAACACCTATATCTAAAAACTGAGCTATACCTGTAATAAATGATACCCTCCTGCGTCTCCAGACCTAACTGACACCTCTGTGAGGCTTCCTCCAGGGACTTCATTTATTTCTCACTGTGTCTTCCCAGATTCCTAGGCTTTTTTGTTGGATGTTTTATACAACACACTCTTTCTACAATCATTAAAATTGGCATTAGAATTAACTCATTAGTTAAATAGTCATGGAAATAAGACATTTCAAAAAAATTCTGATTCTTGGCCTTATATGGGGAAAGGGAAATAAAAGATAACACGAATAATAATAAAAAAAGAAAAGAAGGAGAAGAAAAGAGAAATGTGCGTGTGTGTGTGTGTGTGTGTGTGTGTGTGTGTAAAAATAGGTGGTAAAGATGAAGAAAACTATCTGGATATTGTGACTCAATTCATCACACATGCCTGGAATATTTCTTGAAATGTCTCATTAAAACACAACACTTAGACTAAACCATTTGCTTGAGGGACCTGAGCCTGCTTACTCAATTTCATTATCTTCATGATTCAAAATATCATGAAAATTGCTTATTTCACTTTGACTTCCTATAATTTGTAGCTACGAAAGAAAGAATTTTCAGCACTGTAGCAGCATATTTGCATAAGTAAGGTCACTCTGTAGAAAGCTGGTGAGCGAAACAATGGTTTGAAAGGACACTGATTTTTTAGTTGAAAATAACTGTAACTGTTTCTTAATACAATGGTGCAAGCATAGGACAGAAAGGTAGGTGACTTAGCTCTAACTTCAGAGATAAACAAACAACAACAAAACAGGTAAAATAACTAAATAATTCTAGATACTTTTCTGAAATTCAGAAACATTATTAATAAAGCAAATTCTGGGAATGTAATTGTTAATCACACATTGTCCACTCTATCAAGATGATTTCAATTTATTGAAGGCTTCAGCTAAATTGACAGGAAATACATGCTGCGATTTAGAAGAAACACAAACTATGGGGCATAAAAGTGTATTGGAAAGCACTGAGCATAGATTCGGGATATCAGCAAAGTATCTTGAATTAGCAAATGATGTCTAAGTCTATGTCACCTACAGAAGGACAGTGGTGAAAGTGATTTGATTTAATGGTATTCTATTGCTGAAGATGCAAAAATGCTGGAGTATGCATAGTAGAGTTAGCTTGCTAATATGGGGTTAATCACTCCTACTTTCTATGCGAACAACATACCTTAATCAACTTCAAAATGAAAGGACTGATTTTGCTCATAGTTCAAGAGGTTTAAGATCATTGTTTCTGAGCCTGTGATGAGATGAAAAACACAAATTGGATAGAAGGAACTGGTCCACTTAGTAACAGCTAGGAGGTAGAGAGAGGTAGGAAAGAGCCAGAGAGTAGAAACACCCTTCAAAGAAAAGTCCCAATCATTCATTCCCACCAACCAGGCACCAACGACAACCATCCCTTCCAACTACAAACTAACCAATAGATCAATTTACTAACAGATTTACTCATTCCATGGCTTAATGACTTCTCAGTTGCTTTGTCACCTAGCAACTAAACCTTTAACTTGTAAACTTTGGGGAACATTTTTCATACTCACCATAATATTCAACTCTAGACCCGAAAGACTCATCCCTTCTTATCATGAAAAGCACATTTGGTCCACTTCTAACTCTCCATAGGTCCCAAAAGTGCTTAATAATTCAAGTCTGAAGTCTCCTTTGAGATTCAAGGCTATACTCACCTATTAATCTATGAGCTCTTGTAATGTAGGGGAAAAAAATCTGTACAACTACAGTCAGTTTGCCCATTCTAAAATATAGAACTAGAATACCAAGAGCATATTAGACTAAAAAAACATATTAAAATTTATAACAGCAAAAAAGCATCCTATTTCTCCATGTCTTTCTAACACACATGGCAGATAAATTGATGTTAACTTGAAAGGTTGATTAGCTGTGCCCTGTGCTGTGTTGCCAGCAGTCCACGTGGCTGTTTGTTTTGGCTTGTTCCACTCACTGTATAGAGCTTGACTCAGAAGACATTCAATGTCCTTTGCACCTATAGCTTCTCATGGTGTCTATCAAAACTTTGGATTCATTGGATTTGGATTCTCACAGCTTTATCCATTGCCTCTTTTGGGGGCTTCCACTAAAGACCATGTCGTATGCTGCCTAGTTTACCAGGACTTTTGAAAATCTGGGTGAAGATCTCACTGACCTCATAAGTTCTTGCAGTTTTAAAGCATCATATGGATAAGGCCTAAGCCTATCACCAGCCTGAGAAGTCCATGAACTCCTTGAGAAGATGGCTGTGGCTGACTTAGGTCCTGGATAGCTGTGTATAGTTGGATGCATGCTGACGAAATAACTTTATAGGCAAATTTGTGTGACCAGGTAACCCGTGATGTCTATACTTGGTTATCAATAACTACATCTGAATTAACTAAAACCCTGATGACTCAGTACACTAGCAAGTGATTTCTTTTGATTGCATCATTTGAGGTATGAAGATCCACCTTTAACCTACCTTAAACCTCTTGGTGACAGTATATAAAAAGAAAAGAAAAGAAAAGAAATTGTTCTTTGAGTGTTTGCCATCACTTTCCTTGGCACATTCATTCCTTCTCTGGCATTACAGCCTACTTCCTTAGATTTATGCAATATATAATATATACTTAAGACCAGCTGAGACATCAGCCTGGTGGACTACAATTACTAGATTCTTGGACTTTCTGTTGATAAGCAGCTAGTACTATCCCATGTGTGTGTATGTGTTCATGTGTGTATGCATTTATTCATTCTATGAGTTCTGTTTCAGAGCAGTGGTTCTCAACCTGTGAGGGGTAACTATTGGAAAAACGTATTTCTGATGATCTTAGGAACTGAGACATTGCTCAATAGCAAAATTACAGATATGAAATAACAATGAAAGTAATTTATGGTTGGGGATTATCACCACATGAGAAACTGTGTTAAAGGATCTCAGGATTAGGCAGATTGAGAATCATTGCTCTAGAGAATGGTGACTAATAAAGATTTTGGTACCAGGAGTGGTTCTTGATCAACAGAAGTATAAGGATGGATTTTAAAATATTTTTATTAATTCTTTGGGAATTTCACATCATGCCCCCTGATCACACTCATCTCTCAGTCCTTCCTGTCTGACTCATCCTCCCTTGTGTCTTTCCCCCACAAAAATGAAAAAAGAGAAGGAAGAATTCCCCCAAACAAGTCCAATTTGTATTATTTGTATACTCACTAGAGCCAAATTCTAAGTAGCCTTGGTAAACTAGGCAGTGTACGACATGGTCTTTAGTGGAAGCCCCCAAAAGAGACAAAGGATAAAGCTGTGAGAATCCAAATCCAATGAATTCAAAGTTTTGATAGACACCTTTAACTTAGCTGTCCCCTTCCCACAGCCCTACCAGAAGCCAACAATTGTGGAGAGGTAACATCAGCATCCTTACCACTCTTCCGAAGAGTTAGTTCTCTTTGATAGTTTTGTGCTTAGGCTATTACTGGCAGGGGTGCTTGGGGATGTAGTGGTTGTCACAGAAGTCTTTCATGTCCCTTTTTCTCAACTGTGCACCCGTAATCATCCATAGCACTGCAAAAGTAGCTTTCCTGCTCTTCATAGTCAGTGGGCAGATGGATCCTGAGTGCCCGTAAGTTTTCTGGTGAGAGTTACAAACCACAAACATGGCCTTCAGCTACAGTAGGACCACTGAGTCAGACAGGGCCCTCAGAGGCAACTCAAACAATGGACGACAACCTCTGTCTTGGGGAACAGTGCAGGACATTCACATCAATACGGCCCCCAGGGGCAGCACGGCTTATTGACTTCAGTATTGCTTCAGTAAAGTCATGGAACATCCACATACATCAGCACAGACCCCATCTGCGGTAGGACGTTTGGCCCAGACACAGCCCTCGATGGCAACAAAGACATCAATATAATTTCAGGAGTAGCACAGACAGTGAACATCTGCATGGCCTTTGGTGGTGACATGAGTCACAGACAAGGGATGGATCTGTAATAGGCATTGCAATTTGTCAACACATACAGTTACTGATGTCTCTTACACAGACTTGGAGAATACTAAAAACCCATGGTGTGAGCAAGTTAACAAACTTACTGAGAAAAACGAACGTGATCACCTTAATTCAACAATTGCAAGAGGCAAGGAATTTAGTGACTATGTATAAAATGTTTCTGACAATTTCTAGAAAAATAAAAAAAATTAATGATTCCTGTTGGTTTCATCTAGCACGTTTGGATAAATTGACAAAGAAAAATAATGAGCTCCATACAATTGCCAACATCTAGGATCTCAGGATAGGGTGATAAAGGACAGTGGATTCAGTGACAAACTGACCAGTTTCAGATGTCCATAAATAGTCTAAAGGTTTCTAAGTGTGTGTTGACAGAGACTCTTCTGTCCAGCAGAGACTAATTCAAGCTGTAGAAAATCAAACCGAAGCCATCATTTAAAGACTGGTTAAACTGTAGTAAAAATTGAAATCCCAGCTTTGGAGGCTAGTCTAGCTGAGGTTAAAATAAAGGCATTAATAGGAAATGAATGGCATCCTGTAACATACGATGGGAACATGTGTTAGAACCCTTTGAGATTGAGAATTTTGAGCCCACCTGCTCTCAAGGGTTTATCTCACTCGAGGCATTAGTCTCTTCACCCTCAGCAGAAGATGCAACCCTAATCTCAGCCCCTGAAATATTGCCTTTTCCACCTTTGATGGAGGAATTTAATCTTTCATTGTCTGCTAAACCAACACTGACTTTCTCTAAATGAGATGCCAGGGCACACTAAGAATTGTCTCTAGGCCTAAGGCCGAACTTAAGGTTAAGCAGATGCCTGGATCAAGGGAAGAAAGTGTAGTACATGAGTAGGTGTGTTAGCCATTAGAGAGTTTAATACGCTTGTTAATTCATTCAAGCAGAAGTCTGGGGAATATGTGTTTTGGTGGAGTTTAAAGTTGCAGGATAATTGTGGAACAAGCATAGACCTGGGTCGGATCAGTCTATTGATATGGGCCCACTGACTGGAGATTCTAGGATTAAAATGGAAGCTCAGAGAGTAAAAAGGGGTATAAAACGATTATCTCAATGGTTCAGTGAAGCATTTTTCAAAAGATGGCCAAATGAAAAGCAGCTGTCAGCTCCTAATATCCCTTGTCTTAGTGTTGATGAAGGGATTTTAAGAGTCAGAGAAATTGCAAAGCTAGAATACATACACTGTGTAAAACTTTATTCTCCACAAGGGAGAGCCCAGAAGACACGCTCTTCACTAGTCCTATAAAAGGCAAAGTGGTGAGTGGGCGCTAGCACGTTTGAAGAGCTTTACTGTCGACCTTTGTCTTATGCCAGACTTTAGGGTCAGAGATGCTGCTGCTCAGTTTGATGAAATAAATTTGATGGATTTAACTGGGCCTCAAAGTAGCAGGGGCCAGGTAGCAGCACTCAATAGCCAAAGGCAATGCAATTGTAATTATTGTAGTGAGCAGCATAGACAAAGCAATGTCTATCATGGCTTAACCCGTATAAGGCAGCACAGGCAAAGTAATTTTTATAGTGGCACGATTAATATTTGTTTGATTTATATAGGCAGAAAAATTCTCAAATAAATGAATGTCCATAGGGAATATTGGCCCATGAACCAGGTTCTAGACTTGAGCCAGTTTGCAGCAGACCCAGAACCTCTTGAATAAAAGAAAGATCAGGTCCTCCTGAGGAAGGACTTTGCTAAAGTACCTACAAGATTTTATTGTTAGCCTTTCTCTGCTCCTTACCTAGAGGGACTTATTGCCATTCACAATAGTAACTGTATTCTAGGGGACAGAAAACAATGAGACTTTCCAGATTCTATTGGATACAGATTCAGAATTGACACTGAATTCTAGGAGACCCCAAGAAGCATTGCGATCCTCCAGTTAAAGTAGGGGCCTATAGATCAGGTGATTAACAGATTTTTCACTGAATTGTAACTAACAGTAGATCCAGTGGGTTCCTAAACACATCCTGTGGTTATTTACCCAGTCTCACACTATCTATATATTATATAATACAACATATCTATAACTGGTATAGATATATTTAGAAATTGAAAAACGTCCCACATTTGTTCCTGACATGTAGAATGAGGGTTATTGCGGTTGGAAAGGCTAAATAGAAGCAAATGGAGTTGCCTCTATGAGAGAAAACAGTGAATCAAAGCCAAGGTTTTAACCCAGGAAGTGTTGGAGAAATTAGTGCCACCACCAAGAACTTGAAAGATGCAAAAGGGATTTCTACCACATATTTTTCTTTACTCTCCCATATTTCCAGTTCAGAGGGCAGATGGACGATGGATAATGGCAGTAGATCATCAAATACTTAGTACAGTAGTGACCCCTATTGCAGCTGCTGTAGTGGATATGATGCCATTGCTTGGGCAGATCAACACACATCTGCTGTGTGACATGTAGCTATTGATCTAGTGAATTCCTTTTCCTAGTACCAGTCCACAGGACCACTAGAAGAAATTTCAGTTGGGATGGCCAGTGATATCCCTCTCCAGTTTTACCTGAAGGACATAATAACTCTCCAGTCCTGTCATAACTTTGCTCAATGGGATCTTGATCATTTTTCTCTTTCATAATATTGGTGCATGATATTGATGGCATTATGCTAACTGGACCAAATGAGCAGGAGGTAGTAACAATTTGAAATCATTTGTAACACAGCAGAGGATGAGATGTGAAGCCAACCAAAATTCCAAGGCATTCTCCCTCAGGGAAATTCTTGAGAGTCCAGTGGCGATGGGGCATGCAGAGATATTCCTTTGAAGGTCAAGGTTATTGCACTTGACCCCTGCCACCCTCAAGAAAGAAGCACAACTTTGATGGGCCCATTTTGATTCTGGAGACAGCATATTCCTCACTTAGGCATGATAATCCTGCCATATACCAAGGGACTCAGAAAGTTGCCATCTTTGAATTGGACCCACCCTGAACCTGGATTTTTTTTTATTTTTTATTTTTTTGAGGTGGAAAGATCTCTAAATCTGAAACACACCTTCTAGTAGTGGCCTATATAGAGGACACTTAAGAAAAGAATTCCTGCTCTTTGCCTTCTTATTCTTGCTCCCACTCTTACTGATAAGTATGTTTCTTCACTGGCATTAGAACCTACTTCTTGAGGATTCAGGCACATACTGAAGACTGGATACGACATCCAGCCTAGTGGACTAAACAAGTATTGGATTCTTGTGCTTTCCTTTGGGAGAATAGTTGGTGTTGGAATAGTTGGACCAAAACCAACTATTCAGGATGTATCTTCCTGTCTCAGTTAAGCTAAACCAGAGACTTCCCCACAGACATATCCAGAGGATTTGTTTCCATGGTAATTCTAAATATGAAATTATAATCAGGAAAAACTTCCAGAGCTCTTTTCTGTTTATAGAAAATAAAGGAACGAAAAGTTGGGGTTCTTTCAGCCATAATCCTCTAAGTATTTCTTTTGTTCTAGGTAAAGTTCATGCCACATTTAAAACGTAAATAGAAAACTGATAAAACAAATATTAAATTAAAATATAAATTTATATTGTTATTTTTCTGTGTTCCTTTATATGACTGGTATACACCTTTTAAAGATAAAGGCAATACCCTTCTTTTCCATGTTAAACACTAAATATTTATATTTCACCCTATGTTGGTTAGATTATTTTTTATCAACTTGTCACAAGCTGGGGTCATTGGTAAGAGAACCCTCAATTGACAAAACGTCTCCATTAGATTTAGTCTCTAGGCAAGTCTGTGGAACATTTTCTTGATTAGTGATTGGTATGAGAGCTCAGTCAATTATGAATGGTGCCACTCCTGGGGGGAAAAAAAAGCAAGCCTGAAGAACAAGCCAGCAAACAGCGTTGCTCACGGCTTCTGCTTCAGTTCCTGCCTCCAAGTTCCTGCCATGCTTGGGATCCCCACTTTGCTTCCTTCAATAATGAACTGTGACCTAGGAGTATAAGTGAAATAAAGTCTCTCCCCCCAAGTTGCTCTGAATCATGGTCTTTACCATAGCAGTAGAAAGCAAGCCAAGACAATACCCAAGAAGCATTTAAATGTACACAGTAAAAAAAAAAAGTTGAAATGTCAACTAAAAGACTATTTAGAATTGCTTTAGCTAAATAGCTACATGCTATGTAATGGAGTTAGAAGCTGGTCTTTGCTTTGGGGGAATACTAGTGGGAGAAATAGGAATGTCCGCCTTCCCATTTGCTTTAGTCAAAGGAGGTTCAAAACTCCTTTCAAGCAACTGATGTAACAATGGAGCCACATCTTCCACAGAGCACCTGAAATGTGACCTTTTCCCATCCTAGATTCCACAAAAGTTCGCATGCTCTTATGGATAACAGAATACATATTAATTATCCCAAGTAACTAAGGTTGTTTTGTTACAGATAACTAAGTACCGAGATATGCATAGATAATTGATTAATATTCATAAAGTATTATCTGTATGTCCTATTGAATTATAATATGCCTGTAAAAACTGTAGCTTAAAAAGGAAAGAGCAAGTCATTTATTTTGAAGATCAGATACCTACTTACTTAAAAAGTTCAAAACATCTAGTATAAAATATTTTCTTACAGTCCTGTGAGAAGTGGGTAGCAAATCACTGCAGGAACGCTTGTGTTAAATTCATGACACTGCAAGGCAGTTTTGCCTCATATGAAAAAGATCATCGTTTTATTCAGACAACTTCCTGTGTAGCTTTTACCCTTTGATCTTACTTTCGCCTAGTGGAATTACACAGACTAAGCCTGATTCCTTTTCATATAACAATATCACGAATTTGCCACACTCATCTCTTTCTTACTTTGGTTTAAATATCTTTAATTCTTCAGGAGAAAAAAATGCTGGTTTAAAAAGCTTACACTCAGTAAAGTGTTGTCTCTATTAGTATTTATCCTCATATATAAGTCGGAAATACAGAAAATGTAACAGCTCTGTGTCATTTTCTCTGAAATATTCAAGTGACCTAGTATTTTAACCTAAAAGGAAAGAATCGGAGTTACAATAAATCTCAATAATATTTACTAATGAATGAACTTTTATCTAAAAATAACTGATAATTTTATATAGTCAAATGTAAAGTATAAGATTATTATTTAAGAGCAATATTTTAGAATGATAATTTTGAGCTTCTAAATATAAAATGGAATTTTACAAACAGAAGTATACTCAGAGTGAAAATAATACAAAATTATTCTGTTACATAGAGTATAATTAAAAGTTTTCATTTTTCTTTTATTTTATTATGAGTAATTTAAAAAAAAAATCACTTTAATAAAGTTCAAAAGTATGCATGCCTTCCAAATACTGAAAAGAAAGCAAGTAATTATGACTGTGAGTGATAATACGTATCAAAATTTCTACCTTAAAAAGATTCACCTTATACCCTACTGAGTCCATTTACTGTTCGCACACACACACACACACACACACACACACACACACACACAAAACACACATACACACATAATTAGGGCTGAACAATTGTAATTCTTAGTATTTATTTACCAATTTATGTCCATCCCCTCACACTCCACTTCTAGAAACCACCACTCTACTGTGCATGATTAATTCTACTTCAAAAGATTCCACAAAAATGAGCCTTTGAATAGAATGTCATACAAGATCCATTGCTTCCGATATTAATATCTCATCATCTGTTCCTAATAGTCTAAGGTCATCAAAGCTGGAATAAACTGGTTAGTCTTAAGCAATTGTATAACATGGGAAGTTAAGGGCTTATACTTGTAGGGAATACAGTGTGATTTGTTAAATGCACAGATATATGTGTGTCATATCTCCATAGACATGAATGACACATGTTATCCTAAAAGCAGCCTTCTTCTAATAAATGTTAGATATTGTGCTTAGCACTCTTGAGCAAAAGTGACTTTTAGTAGCTGAACATACTGTCCATTTCCTATTTGAAGACAGATTACCAAAGCAAAGACCATTACTTTCTTAAGTTAGCTTATCAGAAGCTTCTCTGAAAGTGGCATGATGATAATGCTTTAGGGAGATCTTTAGGCCAGAGAAATGGCACACATGAACTGGTGATATGAAACCTTATGACATCATTTTCTTTGTACACACAGAACTCCAGCTGAAGAAGAAAACCAAAATGATATGAGAAATAGAGAGCAGTGGAGTAGGCATGAGCTAATCCACAGGGAAGTTCAGTGCTTCTTAAAAGTTAAAAGATTCAACAGCAGCTCAAAGTAACACTGAAAAACAGCAATGTTTATATCTAACAGGAAGGCCACTCATTTGTTCCGGGCCACTTAGCCCCAAAATAACAACACAGAAACTATATTAATTAAAACATTGCTTGGCCCATTAGCTCTAACTTCTTATTGGCTAACTCTTACATCTTAGTTTAACCCATTTCTATTAATCTATATATTGCCACATGGCAGTGGCTTAGTGGCAAAGCAAAGATTCAGTATGTCTTACTCTGGCTGCAGCTCCATGGCAGCTCTGACTCTGCCTTCTTCCTCTTCCCTGCCTAAGTTCTGCCCTATCAACAGGATAAGGCAGTTTCTTCATTCATTAACCGACAAAATCAACACAAGGACCTCCCGTACCATTTATATCTACGGGAACTTTAAAAAAAATTGAAATAGGAAATGAGCCTGAGAGTTTGAAATTCCAAGTTCAGAAGGCGCTGTAAGCTGATCTGAGCTATTTTCCAGCACTTGACAGGCTAAAGCTGAATGATTACAGTGAATCTGAGGTCACCAGGGGTTGCACTGAGCTCAGGGTCAACCTCGGTTGTCTCAAAACGAGTTGTAAGCTGTAGACCTACTGCAGATGTAGAACTGTAGTAGAACATATGCAGCTGTACACCTACTATAGACATAAAACTGTAGTAGAACAGATGTAGCTGGATACCTACTACAGATGTGGAGCTGTAGTAGAACAGATGTAGCTGCACACCTACTACAGATGTGGAATTGTAGTAGAACAGATGTAGCTGGGCAGCTACTACAGATGTGGAACTGTAGTAGAACAGATGTAGCCAGCCATATACCTACTGCAGATGTGGAACTGTAGTAGAACAGATGTAGCTGCACACCTACTGCAGATGTGGAACTGTATTAGAACAGAAGTAGCTGCACACCTACTACAGATGTGGAGTTGTAGTAGAACGGATGTAGCTGGACAGCTACTACAGATGTGAAACCGTAGTAGAACAGATGTAGCTGCATGCCTACTACAGATGTGGAGTTGTAGTAGAACAGATGTAGCTGGACACCTACTACAGATGTGGAGCTGTAGTAGAACAGATGTAGCTGGACACCTACTACAGATGTGGAGCTGTAGTAGAACAGATGTAGCTGGACAGCTACTACAGATGTGGAACTGTAGTAGAGCAGGTGCAGTACAGATGATACATTCAGAACAGCTCTCTTCCCCTCTACACACATGGACACACAGGTGTATGCCATACTTTTACTTAAATGACTTATTGAGGAAAAAAATTAAAATAATGAAAATGTGATAAATTTTACTTTGGGAAATGTTTTCCCAATGTAAATATTCAATTCATGTATTTATATGTTTACATATAATTATTAAGCACACATATATGTCCCTTCATAATTTCTTTTGGCTTCTTATAATCATAAGAAATTTGTCATTTTTATCACCAGAAAATCCTGTTTTACCCAAATTCCAAGAGTAGTTAAAACTTAAATATATATTTCTTCTGATAAAAATACCTTTTGTGCTAAAATTATATTAGAAATTCTCTAATAATTGAGTTTGTCTCAGCATAGTAATCCTTATTTTCCAAATTTCTAGAAATATTTGGCTACACATGTGTTTGAATGGGCATGTGGCAAGTGAGGTACAAAAGTAGATTAAACTGAAGAGCAAAAATAGAAGGAAAGCGCTCAGACAGTATTTTCTGCCCCCTCTCCTTTAATAATCACTCACTCTGCAAAGAAGTTTCCTTAAATTAATGGACCATAAGAATGCTTTTCTGGACCAAAGGAGGTTGATTGGATAATCAGATTCCACGGCCTAATGGAGATGATGAACTCCCGAGCCCAGCCTTGCAAAAATATCCACTTGAGTTTATTGGAGAAAGTTTTATACCAATGCTTAATGAGAAGCCAAGCTTGCATGAATAATTGTTTTTACTTACTCTTCTCATTAAAGAAAAGAATGAGTTATCATTCTTCTAGTCAGGAATAAAGAAAATCTCCCCTATCATTACTATTAACTTTATCTTTTTTTTTTACTTAATAAATCCATTTAAGTTCTTTCAAGTGATAGCAGGAATCAGCCATTTTAATCAAAGAAGAAGCAGTCATTTTTCCTTTGAAAAAATTATATATATATATAGATAGATAGATAGATAGATAGATAGATAGATATAGATATATATTCATATTCCCTATAAAAGCTTTACGAATCCTTCTGGCCTGTGGGCAACATTTCACTAACATGTCTGTTATCTCCCTCTTCTTATATTTTCAGATTTGAAAATCTGACTACAAGGACATGAATTCCTTTTTTTGTTTCTCAATGACACCAAAGTATTAAAATCACCTAAAAAGGAATACAGCTCACAGCCTGGGTCATTTTTTACTATAAAATTAAAGGGATTGGAAAGCAATTCATTCCAGGTTTCTGAGTGTTGGTTGCATTTATCTCGGTGACTGTACCCTAAGAACCGCATGTCACTACCCTTGAAAATGTTCAGAAGGAGTTTTCTGGCCCGGTGGGTATAATTCTCCTAGGTTCTCCCAAGTGCTTTATGAACCTCATATCTTTCATGCAAAACAATAACGTGGAGATGAGAGTGGCTGGCTGATGAGGTTATTCAACAGAGGTGAGTTTCTTTGTGCTTCATAGAGCCCACATTCGGACCTGAGGATTCTAATGATGTCAGAATTGCCAACAAGTGGAGATACAAAAGTCCAGCGAGAATGCCTATTTATCCCTGATGAAAAAAAAAAACCAGGATAGGGCAGCTTTGTGAGGAAGTTAAAAAAGAATAACTATCAGAAAAGACAGCTTTTAACCAGTAATCATTTTATTCCAATCCGTCACCACAGGAAAGTCTGTGGTCCTGGACTCTCTCACGAGAAGCAGAATGGGCAGGCCAGGCCTCTACACCAGCGAGGCAATACGAAGACACCCCAATTCCTTCCAAATTGTTTGAAATCCATTTAACTTTGACTTTTCATCTTTTTGTCATCTTAAATTTTGCCACTGAGAGAAATCAGTGTACTCCCAATTCAGGTGTGTGAGAGGGGTCTCCTGAAGCTTCAGGACTTCCACCATTGCCGGGGATTCAGGGGGCCACCCTTCGCTCCAGTATTTCTTTATAAACTAGGAAATCACTTCCACCTGGTCATTAATGAGGATTTCCTTTACCTAATCGTAGGGGGTATGAATGTGTGTGCAAATATGCACATGTGACCCTGGTGTCCAGAAGAGGGTGTTGGGTCGTTGGACCTGGAGTTGCAGGTGTTTGTGAGCCCTCTGCCCCATGGATGCTGGAATCTGAATTCTATCTCTCAAGATAAACAGCAAGCTCTTCTAAGCTGCTAAGCCCACTCTCCAGAGCCGAGAAATTAATTTCTAAAAAGAAAAGATTTTTTTGTTGTAATAATGAAAAAATTCTTTGCCTTCCACTTATTTTAGAGAACTTGAAATTGGGAGTTCTTCATTTTCTTTTGTAGATATATGTAGATCTTTTTAAAGCTAAATAAGCACATTTCAGTTTTAAACACCAAGAAATGTTTTTCTGGAGGACCTAAGACATCCACTTGAAAGATAATGTCCAGCTAGCATAACACCAATCATCATTTGCCTTGGACAGATAAGAGCCTTAATTTCCCAAGGATAGTGGCAAAACTATTTCCTTTGCAGAGATACGAGGTGCTCATTTCCTTATCATAATTGCAATTAGTAAACCCATATTGTCATCCCAATTATCAGGTGAATTTAGAGGGAACTGTGAGATAAAAGACAAGTCTTCGAGGGTTCGTAATAAATCATCCTGAAAACACGAATCTAATGAACAGCCAGCTCTATAAAAGGGGAGCAGTTCTTTCTATATTCGTAATCTCTTTAGTAGATTGCCTGTGATGGGCAACACATTCTGGTTTACAGTTTATTCAGTAATAAAATTGTTTCGTTTCTCTTCCGTCCTCAGTCAGCTTTTTAAGTAAGCTTTTTAAGTATAGTTTAATTATAATTCCCTAAGATCTCAAATACAGTATAATTTCAAATAATATTAGTAAAAGCATAGTTCTGAATTAAGACAATGTCAAATTGTAGAACTATTAAGCAACACTCCATGAGAAATGGATAAATCTTTGAAGAAAACATATCCATCTAGTGTGTGCATACATACCACCTCCCCCAAAAAACCCCACCATCCATGAATGTTTAGAAGCCTCTTTTATCCTCTGACCACTCTAGTAATTTAAGCAGATCTTGCTTGATTACAAATGCATTCCATATTTGGCTTTATCCTTTTTATGAAAGTAAAAGGGGGGATTGGGGCCAAGGGGTATGAGATCTTGATCCTGACCCCATGTTGTCATGAAATAGCTCCATGACAGTGTCTGCTTTCTTATTGTGTGGTCTGTATTTTCCTGTTGTCTACAGAGTGTGACAGGTGAATGAGCTACAAGTTACACTCGAAAATTCTGCACAGATGTCTATCTAGAAGGATCTGAGATCATGTAACTGAGCATATTCAACAGCTGGTGATATTCAAAACAAGAAAATTTACTTTTGCAAAATGGAACCTTTCTCTTCTGAAAATAAATTTTCCAAGATTTATATGGATATTGCTTTTCCATTTTTAAAATGTATTTATACATTTTACACGCGTTGTGTATGGATGCCTATGTGTCTGTTAGCTTATCACATGTGCATACATGTCTGCGCAGGTCAAAAGAAGGCAATAAATCTCCGGGAACTCAAGTTACAGGTGGTTGTGAGCTATGGGATGAGAGTTCTAGAGACTAAACCTGGGTCCTTTGCAAAAGCAATATGTGCTCTTCATTACTGAATCATTTCTTTAGGCCCCCATGCAGATATTATTACTTCAGTAGGATGTACCAAAGGTAACTAACAACTTTCAACACATGCTATACCATCAATACTTTGTTTTGGAGATATCATGTTACTTTTATGATGTTTATTAAATATGCTAAAATATATCCTAAATTTTAACTTCGAAATTTACAAATGAGCGTGTAAATTATTTGCAGTAAGAAGCACAGGTGGAATAATTCAGCAAATCCTATTTCCACTCCACGTCAACATCTGACTGACCTTGAGTTATAGGTTATATTCCAACACAAAATCCAAAGAAATTAAAAGATTTTCATTTCAAATACACGGCGTATTTACTATGTCTGGTAACATGTAGGATACATAAGATAAAATGATCTCAGAAATTATGGCTCCTTGAGGAATCTAAGGAACGATCTCTGTCAAGTCCTACATCATAACAACCAGGATATTAAGAAGAGAGAATCTGTATGATTCAGGAAGCTGCAATAGGGCACTCTAAGGGAACCTGGCCTCTGGGTGCATAATTTAGCCTATGAGGAGGCTAATACAAGCAGAGACTAATCACAATGGAGACTGGCCATTTACTGAATAATTTCATGGGACAACCTCAGTTTCCCAGATGATGTGGGATTCCCCTCTGTATGCTGTGATTACCATTGGTTAATAAAGGAACTGCTTTGGCCCTATAGCAGAGCTATAGGGGAACATAGCTAGGCTGGGAAAAGTAAACAAAATGCTGGAAAAAAGAGGAGGAGTTAGAGAGATGCCATGTATCCTCACCGGAGACAGATGCCAGAACTTTAGCGGGTAAGCCACAGCCTCATGGCCACACGCAGATTAATAAAAATGAGTTAAATTAATAAGTAAGAGTTAGCCAATAAAAAACTAGAGCAGTGATTTAATTAATACAGTTTCTGTGTGATAATTTCGGGGCTAAGAAGCAAGGAAGAAACAAGTGGTTCTCTCCTCCTTCAGAAGTAAGTACTGGTAAGCAAGCCTTCTACAAAATGCCTAACCTTAGCCACAAGTTAGCACTATGGAGCAGTTTATCAAACCCTAGCTTCTTCATGTTCTAATGTGCTCAAACAAAACAAATGAACCAAGAAAAACCAACACCAACAAAAACCCCACAATTACTATTTTCTTCAAAAAACAAATGGGGAAATAATGCAGAGAAATTAATGGAGGTTTTTGAGGCTTTATAGCTCATATATTGATTTTCATGGGTATTAGAACAAATGCCCATTTTTATTTACAAGAGTAGTTAAATTCTGAAAGTACCCTGTAGGATATTGACAGGTGCCCAATGGGAAAGTCCGTCAGCAGGCATTCGTTGACCATTTAACTCTGCAGGGCAGTGTACTAAGTACAATGCAATGCCACAAAAGGAATGGAAAGTACAACCCTGGGCCTCGTAGAAATTAAAAACAAAGGCTGCCGTGCAGTAATCAGTTTGGAATTTATGAAAATCTATCATTTTATTTGAGAAAGAAAACATGTTTACTTTCTTCACTCAGTCAAAGGGTAATCCTATTCCTAAGTAATTTCAACAATGAAAGATTCCTCTTCTTTGGACTATATTTTTTATAAACATGCATTAGTTTTCTCAAAAAATTAAATCCCCAATTAAAAAATTAAATGAAAAAAAAAGCCTTTTTTTTTTTCTTTTTCAAATGACAGGTTTGGTTAAGATAATAGGAGTTTGGGGGCTAGGGAGATGGCTCAGTATTTAAGAGACGGCCATTCTTGTAGAAGACCCTGGTTTAATTCCCAGCACCTTTATGACAGCTCACAGCCATCTGTAAATCCAGTTTCAGGAACCCTTGCCCTATTCTGGCCTTGTGGTCAGCAGGCATGCATGAGTACAGAGTTACACATGCACGCAGAACACTCACATACATAAAATAGAGAAGAAATTTAGAATAATAATATGTGTTTAAATCTAGTGGTTTAGAAGCAAGTTAATCAGCAAATTCCTGGCTCTTTTCCATCTCCACTACAGGTGACCATGTGACCTGGAGGTCCCAACAACATTTCCTGGTTTCATTTGTTAAATAGGATCACAGTAGGCTGATCTCATAGCTAATTATACAAAAATAAACTATAGTATATTTTATGTGTTCGTTATATTTTCTACTGTACCACTTTTTGCTAAATAATTTCTGGCAATTGTCAGTAATATTAATAAACTGGTATCACAGAGAATTAAGAGACTTAATGGAGGTAATGAACCAAATGGACTTAACAGACGTCTATAGAACATTCCACCCAAATAAGGAAGAATATACCTTCTTCTCTGTGACTCATGGAACCTTTTCGAAAATTGAACACATACTCGGTAACAAAGCAAACTTCCACAGTTACAAAAACATATTAGTAACCACCTGCATCTTATCGGATCACCATGGGTTAAAATTAGAATTCAACAACAATGCTACTCCAAGAAAACCTACAAACTCATGGAAACTGAACAGTCAACTACTGAACCACACCTGGGTCAAGGAAGAAATAAAGAAAGAAATTAAAGTCTTCCTTGAATTTAATGAAAATAAAGACACAACATACTCAAACCTATGAGACACTATGAAAGCAGTGCTAAGAGGAAAGTTCATAGCACTAAGTGCCCACTTTAAAAAAAAAAAAAACGGAGAAAGCACACATTGGAGACTTAACAGCACATCTGAAAGCTTTAGAAAAGAAGAAACAGACTCACCTAGGAGGAGTAGAAGACTGGAAATAATCAAACTGAGGGCTGAAATCAACAAAATAGAAACAGAAAACAATCCAAAGAATCAATGAAACCAAAAGCTGGTTCTTGGAGAAAATCAACAAGATTGACAAACCCCTAGCCAAACTAATCAAACGGCAGAGAAAGAACACGCAAATTAATAAGATCAGAAATGAAAAGGAGGACATAACCACAGACACAGAGGAAATTAAGAGAATCATTAGATCTTACTACAAAAGCCTGTATGCCACAAAATTGGAAAATGTAAAAGAAATGGAAATCTTTTTTTAGATAAGTACCATATGCCAAAGTTAAACCAGGACCAGGTGAACATTCTAAATAGTCCCGTTAGTCACGAAGAATTAGAAACTGTTATCGGAAACCTCCCTACCAGAATATGTAAATGATGTTTAAATTCATGTGCTCTTTCTACAGCTTCTTTGGAACTATTGGCAAAGGATGGCAGTAAAGTAGATGCGAAGTTTGTCCCAGACTCTCTCTCTTTTCTAATACTCTATGGTTTTCCACACAAGAGAGAGATTACTGTAGCAGACTTTTGTTGACAGCCAGCCCCTAAATCATGACAGGGAGACTTCTTATTAGTTTCAAATGCTCGACTTTAGCTTAGACTTGTCCCACTAGCTCTTAGAACTTAATTTATCCTGTTTCTCCTTGTCTCCATTCTGTCTCGGCAATTTTTACCTTTTGTTCCTTCTGTATGGCCTACTTTCCTGCTTCTTCCATATCTGACTGGCTGGCAGCTGCCTGGCTGGATGGCCCTTGGCATCTCCCTCTCGTTCTTTCTAGTTCTAGTCTTGGAGCCTAGATTTCTCCTTCTGCTTGTTCTCTCTGCCTGTAAGCCCTGCCTATCCCTCCTCTGCCTAGCTACTGGCCATTCAGCTTTTTAATGGACCAAGCAGGTGCCTTAGACAGGCAACGTAAAACAAATGCAACACATACATAATAAAACATAATTTAATCATGTATGTATGTAATTAAACACCTATACTTAATTAAACACAATCTTATATTGTGAAACAAATGCAGCATAACCAAATATGTAACACAGCTTTACATAGTTAATCTAATATTCCGCAGCAAACTACTTTTGGGAAGCTTGGTTTATTTTCTTATATAAAAATTGGTGCATACAAATTTACTGGAGTTGCTATGCTACTTTAGGAGACTTTTCTGTTACCTTGACAAATATTATTTTTAAATAATGTTTTAAATACTTGTTAAAAAGTAGATGTATGCACAGCCAAATTTAAAAACCAATTCAACTTTTTAATTCCTTCAATCTTTGTAATTCTGAGCACTTAGTCATCTACACTTGGTTAGCAAATAGAAGGTTGGCTTACATCTAGAGCACTGATAAAATGAGAAACTACAGCCACCCTCTGCTCAGCATCAACTGTATTGGAGCCAGGACCTCTCATACATACCATAATCCCATATATAAAATTATCCAGTGTTTTTATATGATACAGCATCTACTGTCCTGTGTACCTCAGTTAACCTATAGATTTCTTATCCTTTTCATTCTTGGAACAATTGCCCGAAATAATCAGTGTATAAGGAGAGAAGGTTCATTTTTGTCTCCCAGTTTTGAGCATTGATCTCTACTTGGTTACTGCTATTGGTTTAAGTCTGTGGCCAGGCAGCCCATTATGGTATACATGCTGTATAGCAACGTGCTCACCTCCTGGCAACATGTAAAACAGAAGGAGTTGATGACCCACTTTCTCTTCAAGTTCATGACATCAGTGACATAAAGAGACTCACGTTTTTAAAGGTTTGCCATCTCTGCTCGTTAGAGACCCCAATTCATCCATGCATGTTTCAATAGTACTTTCTTGAGGGTAAGTCCGTTGGGACATTTAGGATCCAAACCACCTAATTCACACACACACACACACACACACACACACACACACACACACACACACAAATAAAATAGTTGCCATATCATATTGTTTAGGAATCCATAAGAAAAGTATATATTTTCATATTGACTATTTTTTGAAACATACTTTAACACCGAGTTTTTAGGATCTGCACACGAAGCACTGTACGATAGCTGGCCAACAGGTTTAATTATTCCTAGACACAGAGTGTGACCGTAGACTGCTCTGTGGGATGCCTTTTATTCTGTGTCTCTACCGTATCTCACTGTCCTATAAGGAAGGAGAACATTAGACTGAAGTAATGGTAGCCTCTCTGATGCTGAGACCAAGCTCTACGACCTTCAAGCTGAATGGCTTGCTGTGAATTATTGGACCTTCCCCACTCTTGGTTATAATCACAATAATTAGGTAGCACGAGGATTTAAAACACCTGCAAGTCAAGTACTCAGGAATGGTCTTAGCACTAGTAAGATACTCAATGAACAAGAGCAATTGTATTATTATGACTAACTTTCAGGATGTAGCACAGACACCATGGCTGCCATAAATGCAGATGAAGTGCAACACCCATCCAGCTTTGACTTGGCTTCATGTGGAATTCACAGTTGTCCTTCCGTTTGGCAATTTCTTGAACTCTACAGATCTCTTTCCTGATCTAGAGATGATAACTGATTGTTCTGATATACGTACTCTGCTCCTTCTAAGACCAAAATGAAACTTTTGCTCTTATATATACTTGGAATGTGTTGTGCAAGGTTTTTAATAATGGATCATGAACTCTATACGTTTTATGTGTGACCCGGAGCAAAAACTTGCATGTATAATTAATTTTTCTGTGAATCTATAGAAATTGCAAAACTTCATGTCCATGTCTGTAAATGCATGGTTCATACATGCATGGGTCTTTATCTAAGAAGGGGTTTAAGGTAAGAAAAAGGCTACATGCTTCACACCTGTGACACACGGTATAGCCACTGATTTGTGACCCAGCACTTGGGAGGAAGAGGTAGGCAGATCTCTGTGAGTTTGAGGCCAACCTGGTCTACAAGAACTAGTTCCAAGATAGGCTCCAAAGCTACAGAGAAACCCTGTCTTGAAAAACCAAAAAAAAAAAAAAATCACATTACTTTATTTTCAAATTTCAGCTTCTTTACTGTCTCACACAGGACTTTCTCTAATGTCAGTTCCTTCTTTATTTTTCACTGTGTGACTGGTGGTTATGATATGCTCACTGCCAGTTACTCATCTAGGATTATAAAAGAAATTATTTTTCTGTTTAATAAATATGAATGCATCAGATGAGGTGTCATAATTTAAAGAGAGCAGTAAACAGGATAGGCAAATTTCTTCTCTCCACAGATTTTCTACATACTGTGTAAAACATATATTAAATGAACAGATAGCTTAAATATTTTCTAGTAATATCATATAAGATGATATCATGAAGTAAAAATGAAGAGATATGCATGATAGAGCAAAGAACACTTATTTGAGCATCTTGGGAAACAGTACCAAAGAAAATGATTGATGTGCATGAAGAACTGAACCAATTCAGCAAATGAAAAGCAAGGTAGAAACTCAGCTGTCTAGCCTAATCAAGCAACCTGATATTCATATTGTAGTGAAATTTAAAGAAACACATATTATCTCACATAAAATCTTTTCATCTTTTTATATATTTGTATATTTATTTTAAGAACTTTAAAATCTATATCTATTCATATATACGCACATCTGCATGAATGTGTATATGTGAAATAGAGAATTATAAAGATGAGAGTTTTGAATGTGTGTCTGCGGGGATGGGTGGGAGTGCCTTCTCCTGTAGGAGTGAGCATCCATGTATGTTTGTATATCTGCATGTGAAAGCCAGAGGTTGCTATCAAATCATTTACTAAGTTACTTCTTCATCTCATCAAATTTTCTGAATTATTTATATTTATTTAATTCATCCTCCCATATAATTATAATTTTTCACAAGCATAATTGCGAAAGGTTTCTAGTTTAATGTGCAAAATGTAGTCTTTAACATAATTTTCTCACCTATGTATCTTTTTGGTTGTTTTTAGTTTTGCTCTGAATATATGTTTTTGTAATAAAAATAAAAATTTTGTTGAAATCTATTAATATTTTTGAAAGTTTCTTAGAATTGGTATCTGGTAGTATGGTTCATTTTAATGTCAAATATTAAAACAGCATAAACTCTCTTTTACTAGGATTAAAGTACATTAAGCCTAAAAGAAAACATTTGAAAAATGTTTTGAAAAAAACATACAATTTGTCTGTATTCTTCATATTTATATATGCTTACATAATAACTGGCCTTTTAAAATAATTCTTGAAGGGCCTATGACATGTGCCAGCTAATAGAGGCATTAGGCATTTTTCAGCAAGTCTGATAATTCCCAGGATCCTCATGATGGAAGGAGAGAACGTTTGGATACTTCCTACATATGTTTGCATACTCCTTCTCCCACCACACACACACACACACACACACACACACGAAAAATAAATAAAAAACTTCTTCAAAACAGAGAAGTTCTGGTTCACAGAAGGGTCATGATTAAAGGAAAAATAATTATTCATAATTTAAAAGATGGTTTCAGTTAAAACGCTCTCCCAGATAAAACTTCTAAAATTCATTACTCAGAATTTAGGGGAAATTATTCTTGGTTTCTTCACAATTAAACAACAGTAAATAATTCTGAAAGAGAGATGATATTTAACAATGATGTATCTCCCCAAGTCTGTACTTACAGTGCCATTTTGTGCTCCCTGGATCTGCAGGTTTAAGCAACCTTCTCTGATCCATAGGCTCCCTCACATCCTCCCTATCTCCTCCACGAGCCCCTTCAGCCCAGTGGAGGAGTGCCATCAATAAGCTTCAAGATTTTATTAGTTTATCTGACAAATGCTGATCTCCCCTGTTGGGTTTAATTTGCTGGTCTGTTATTATGGTTGCTCCCATTCATCATTTGGTGACCTTTCTTTCCCTGTATTCTAGAACTTGTGTAGAATTAATCCTTCCATGTTCTTCCCTTAGAGAATTAATTACAGAGATACAGTTTTTAGTCTTGATAATTACAGAGTTGATTAATGTCTATAATGCAATCATATAGATACAGCCAAAGTGAGTCGATTTTGTTTCCTTGTCTTCCCTTGACTTGGAGACCCATCTGAGAAGGCAATTTAACCTCTTTGATACAAGCATAATGCTGTGGTGACATGTCTTCACTATTTTTTTTCTTAGATGCTGGAACAAAACTATAACGAGCCTCATTTAGAAAAGATCCACAGTATTAAACAAGGCTTTTTGTATTCATTGGAATGAAAATGTTTCCCTTAAAATGCATTTCTAAATAGAATCTGTGGAAACAAACACAAAGAAAATGGCCCTTTCTCATGTAGAGACCAATTGCTTATTGTTTTTCCAAGAGTGACAACTGACAAACTGAAGAGGGCAAAGCCACTGGAATATGACATCTGAAATTAAATTATTCCAAGTTTTCTAAAAATAGAAACAGGAAGAGACAGTCACTGAAAATGCTGTTGTCCTAAAGACCTGTAATCCCTCAACCACATACACTTTTATCCATTTAAACACCTACCCCACCACACACCTATGCCCAGGTACCTCTACCAGTACACAGTCTGCTAATACACATACCAACCCACACACTCACCAACACCCACACAGACCTGCACACACCTATCCACACACCCCAAACACACCCACTCCACGCACCCATCCCTCACATTTACACATGCACACACCTAATCCCTCCCCATGCCTACACACCTACACACCCATGCTCCCCCACACACCTACCCATACACATGCCTAGACCATAATAATTAGCTATGTTCTTCCTTTAATATTCTGAGAATATTCTTGGGCTTCTTATGAATGCTTCATTTAAAATATCTCCCAGGACTACTTACCGCAGTCTGTTGTGGTTAACAAAAATATCACTAGAGAACTTTCAGAGAGGTTTAGAAATGAATAAAAATTCTACAGCCCAAGGAAAGCTGTGAGCTCCAACATGGGGCATCTCTCCCAGACACTGGTGTATTATATTCCCTCTTCTCAGCTGTACGCTCACTGACTTAAAACCATACTAAAGTTTACACAATGTACATAAGCCGTTTCCAAAAGGAATTACTTCTTTTACAGAAACCCGGAAGCATGGTTTTGACTCTTGAACAGCGAAGTGAATATTTTATAAGTTTAGATGCTCAAGTTTTGAGAAAAGAAAACCACAGGAGGCTTGGTCCCATGTAACCTTTGCCTTTCTGGTAGACATTTCTAAGTTTTGTTTTTATTTTATAATTTAAAATTTTGCTCTCTCAAGAATTAGCTTGCATGTGTGTGCAATGCATAGTAGAAACGGCTTCACTCAGGGGTCATTTTGTCAGGGTGCTGCTTACCTAACCCTCGCTTCATGCTACTCGAGTCTTGACCAAGATTTTGGGGTAGAAAATATACAATAGATCAACACTATAAAGACAAAACTTAGCAAAACATATGCAGTTTCTCTTTTGTAGTAGCCAGAGAAGAACCTAAATTTGGGACTTAATCTAGACAAAGTAAATATTTGCTGAAATTAACTGAGACAAACATATATGGCTGTAATAGATATATAGATATATACCTTATACCTCCAGGCTGTTTAAATTGAAACCCTAATTATTTTTTTTCCACTTTCTTATATGTTTCTTAGATAGCACCCTTCCATGGCCTCTATTTGACTCCAAGTTCCTGCCATAATTGATTATCTTACCTCAGTGATGGAGTATGATGTAGAACTCGAAGTGAAAACAAGCCTTTTTATCCCTAAATGGTTAAATACAGCAATAGAAGCCCCAAAACAGACGGAGAGCAAAAGGGTGAGAAAAGCACCACGGGGAGAAAGAGAGTTACAGGGTAATACAGTAAAGGCCTCCCTTTATGATAGCTTTTCCTGAGGCTCACATATCTCTGGTAAAAGCTTGATTTCAATGGAGGAATGAGCTATTCAGTAGAGAAGAACAATATCAGTACCAAAGATTGACAAGAACAGGGTAACCTCCTTGTGGCATGACTAACCATTATGGCTCACAATCAGAAATCTTATCTTTGTTTGTTTGGGTTTTTTTTTTTTGGTTTTTGTTTTGTTTTGTTTTGTTGTTTTTCGAGACATGATTTCTCCATGGTAGCTTTGGAGCCTGTCCTGAAATTTGCTCTGTAGACCAGGCTGGCCTCAAATTCACAGAGATTCACCTGCCTCTGTATCCCGAGTGCTGGGATTAAAGGTGTGTGCCACCACCACCCAGCCACAATCAAGAAATCTTGATCTGAATGTTAAGGATTTCATGTTTCAGTAGGAGCAAGAGACATGTGAATGCTCAACTAGACAAAAACATCTAGAACTGATCATTTTTAGTTACTATTGTACCCTTTTTTAAAACTCATCAAGTCTATCATTAATTAATACATCAGTCACTTCATGAAAAATACTTCTATGACAGTAAAATTCTTATTGTCTAAACCCATTGTCAGTACTATTACTGACATGTATATTAAACACACAAATGCTTCTAAACACACAAATATCATTAAATACAAAATAAAATATTTTCCCACATAGATCCAAATTTCTGTCTGGTCTTTGGCATAGTTGTTTGTTTGTTTTGTTTCAGCCTGAATTCAAACTTCAATCTTCCCTTCATTTTGTTATTTAAATTATTTTAGTGGACTTTACTATGTAATTTATTTATATACACTGTTTCTGCCATTCTTTTTTTCTCAGATCCTCTCCTCCAGTGCCTTCTAGTCCACTTCCAATGCATACTAATGAATGCTTAATTATTATAGGCTTATAAAACTATATCAAATAAGATTATTCCATTTTAAAGGAATTTTATGCAAGTATCCTTGTATAACAGCAAGTTAAAAAATATGAATAAAACTTGACCATATTGGTAAGCATACTATTGGCAATGCTCAATGTTAAATAAAATGTAAGAGTTATAAACATTTTCAATGGAAGGTATTTAATACATTTAGGCAAACACAAACTCCATATTGTTTCTATTGCCATTCATACTTAAATCTCACAAGAATTATAACAAGTTTTTAATAAGTCATGTAACATTTCCATGGTATATATACACACATGCCCACATAAATACACACACACACACACACACACACAAATGCACACATACACAGTATGACCTTTTACCATCATATTAGAATCCAGCAACGCCTTTTTTTAAGTTTCAATCCATTGTCTTATCTTAGTTGTATGTATAGTGAATGGAATCTTATAATTCAGATTATACTGGGAGCAAGTCAGGTTATTTATCTTTTTGTTAGTGAGTTATTTTATGTACCCTTATTGCTTTAAATTAAAATGTAGTTATCCCATTTTGCCTTTTCTCACTTCCTCTTCCATCCTTCCCATATATGCCTCACCCTTGCTTCTTCTTAAATTCGTGACATTTCTTTCTTTCATTGTGGTTACAGCCAATTAGAGAAATGTAGCTTTAGATTCATGAATTTGACGTATTGTTTGGATTGTAAGGAACTGTGTTACACAGTCTTTTCCATGTTTCTATGATACTTTCATACTTTACAATTTAAAAACAAACTCAAAGGTTTTATTGCTTAACAGATAACAACATCCTTGGGAGACAGGTGTACTTTTCTGTAATTCTATGAGAAAAATAATCCACTTTAAACTTAGATGAAACATGCTACCCAAACACAGCTCCATGTAATCACCCAGTGGCAGTAATTATAGACTGCAATGTAGAAAATTAGTATTTGCTAAGCCATGGAGATTTTCATGTTAGGCTGTCATAACAGGAGTTTTTATTACTAGAAGATGTTGTAGTTTAATGGGAAATCTTTGGACTCTGTGTGAAAGGGTCATAAATCATGTTTTTTAATTTGATAGCCATCCTGCTACTGACTGAGCATAAGGTATTTAATTACATTCCTTTAACAACTTTCAAAATATAACCACTTTCAGATTCCAAAGGACAATTTGAATTATACATAAAACATTAATTTATATTAAGATAACATGTAAAAATTAGAAAACAAATTAATTCACTTCTATGTATGCTTCCTTTTAGGGCTGTATAATCTTTCTGCACATGATTTTTTTCCTCTTCCTAAAATGGATAGAGTGTTAGCAATGACCCTGTTAGGCTATTGAAGAATTATTAATATAATGCTTATAAATCATGAGCAAAATGTTTTGCACACAACAGTGCTTAATGAATATTATTTCTTTGAGTAATATTTGTTACTTAAAATTGTGTAATGGATGATCCTTTTATCTGATGGCAAGGGTAATTCTTAAAATGTGCTATGGGGCATTTAGGTTGTTTCCAGGTTCTGGCTATGAAAACAATTTTGCTATGAACATAGTTAAGCAAATATCCTTGTGGCATGATTGAGAATCCTTTGGATATATACCCAAAAGTGGTATTACTGGGTCTTGAGGAAGATTGTTTCCTAATTTTCTGAGAAATTGGCACACTGACATCCAAAGGGGCTGTACCAGTTTGCATTCCCAACAGCTCTGTTTGTCATAGCCAGAACATGGAAACAACCTAAATGCCCCTCTACCAAAGAATGGATAAGGAAAATGTGATACATTTACACAATGAAGTATACACAGCAGAAAAAAAATAACGACATTTTGAATATTGCAGGAAAATGGATGGAGCCAAAAACCGTCATTTTGAGTGAGGTAACCCAGACACAGAAAGACAATTATCATATGTACTCACTCATAAGTGGTTTTTAAACATTAAGCAAAGAAAATCAGCTGACAAATCACGATCACAGAGAACTTAGACAACAACGAGGACCCTAAGGAAGATATACATAGATCTAATTTACGTGGGAAATAGAAAAAGACAAGATCTCCTGAGTAAACTGTGATCATGGGAACACTGGGAAAAGGGGAGGGGAGAAGCAGGGAACTGAGCAGAGAAAAATGTAGAGCTCAATAAAAATCAATGAAAAAATGGAAAAATGTGCTATGGGGTTTGGTTATAGTTCTGTGAGATCATTCTTAGAATAAAATGGAAGGATGTAAGTGCTTCATATGGATATATAAAGTTTATATTTACATAAGTCACTTATGATTGATTTTGAACAGCTATTATCCTGCAAATTGTCCATTGTTTCTTTATGGACTCTTAATAAAAATTTGATACATAGTGGCAATAGTTAGAAATGCTGTTTTGAAACTATAAATTATGTAGGCTGTATAAGAACGGTTACAATTTACCTGTCTAGCCTTATTAAGGGTACTGCTGGAATTCTAAGGTATCTATGCATAAGAATATTATGTAGTAGGAAAAGTAAAACAACCCTAATGGACAGTGTTTTAAAATTTAATATTGATTCATAAAGGGAAACAGGATGTCATAAGCCTGTATAAATTTCCATTCAAGGTCTCAACTATTTCTAAAGCCTTCTCTTTGGTTTATTTGTTTGCACACAATAAATGAAAAAAGTCTTATTTCCTAACTAACCTCTGACATTTCCCAAACCATCCTCTACCAGCTGGGAAACAGGAAATGCCAGGCACAAGCATGTGGATTCGGGGGGGGGGGGAGGGTAGAACACGATGGGAGTGTCTTCTGGATTCACTGTATTGTAAGAATACAATACAGCCTGCTCACATATAAAATATAGCAAAGAATCTTTACCTGTGGTTTCTCTCTTCTTTCGGCTGACCAAATATTTAATTAAACACTAGAATAGGTTAATAGCTACCATCTGCAATTAGCTGATTTTTATGAATCATTATCATAGTTGATAATGGGGGTGGGTCTCATGGTATCAGTTAATAAAAGGCTCTAAGAGCTAAATTTGAGGTTTTCTGAGAAAAAGAAATTCTGTCTATACACTGTAACATAAATAGAAACTGTGATTCTAACTTGTTGGCCTGTCCTAAATGCAAGGTTATATTAGAGTATCAAATATTAGCAAGAGGTCTAGCCTGTCCTATAGACTTTGCTAGCCTCAACAAGCATGTGAGCCAGTTCTTTAAAGCCCTCTCTCTTGGTTATATCATTTGTAGAATAATGAACTTGACTACAGAGTCATAGTAAATAATTAAATCAGATACATAAAGTCATATATTCATGTTTCTCTCATTTGCAGGTCTTAGATTTTATATATAAAATCATATGTGTATTCATGACATGAAGCATAAGTAAAACTAAGTTGGGAAAAATAATGAACACAAAAGGGAGTGGGAAGGAAGGGGTGCACAAGAGAGAATGCTCAAAGTACCTGGTATACTTACATGACAGTATCTTTATGAAACAAAATAATATATAATAAAGATATTTCAGTTAAATGATACTTCAAAATCCTTTAAAACTGTGTCTTTACTGACCTATTTCTTATCATAATCATAGTTCTCTTTATACAGCAGAATATGTAATTGCATTTACATTACATTAAGTACTGTAAGTAATCTAGAGGTGATTTAGGTATATAGGATTTTATGTGAGGGAGCTGAGCATCCCTAGATGCTGAAGATAGTGAAGGACGGCTGACTGTACATCAGGTGGCTCTATTTTGACAATCAAGTTCATCATTATGTAAACGTGCCACAGTGTTCTGATACAAACTAAGGCAGCTACACTGTCACCAGGTAAGATATCCCTAGGAGATCACCATCATTAAGCAGCTCTCACTGACTAGAGTTTTTTTTATTTAAATGTGGGATACAACTGTATAAACATATACGTGTGTAAACAAAGTCAATGGAGATAGATAGATTTCTCAGAGATCATTGATGGATTTATCTCATGGCAAGGATATCTCTTTTGAGGATTAGAAAACACTCAATAGATCTAACTTCCTCATGGTCCCTTTCCAAATATCCAGATCTTGTCTTTTCTTATCTTCCTATCCACCAAAGTTCTAAAACAGTAAAAGAAATAATGATTTGAGACTAGATTTGACCTCTGTTTGACTCATAATATGAACGAGGCAATTGACAAAATTCACTAGGGATCACAGAATAAGAAAAAAAGAAGGTTTGATGAAATGTAATGAGTGGGATATATTTATGTTAGGGAATATTTTTCCCTTCAGCAAACACACATGAAGACGCGAGAGAACGGAGATACGTGATAGCTGCACCTTATTCTGAAATGCCCTTGGGAAAGTATAACTAAGTTGAGAAATGAAGCAGAGAATACAGATTTTAACAATGACGAATTCTACGTTAAGGTGACATAGAAATTCTCTGTACTATCTTTGCAATCTTTCATCATGTTCAAAATTATTTCAAAATTTAAAAGGGCACAAGGACTGGGAGGTATACAGAATTCATTGGGAGAACATTTCTCTAGAATGCATAAGACTGGGTTTGAACCTCATCACAACCGAACAGCATTCAAATAAGCTTAGATTTAAAAGTTCAAAGAACAAAGTAAATTGATGGCACAGGTGGGTGTGACTGTGAGCCCTTCTGTCCCATCTGCACTCCTCAAGGCCCTGAACTAACCCTCCAGAGCTAGCAGCTTTCCTGCTCCTCACACCAGATCCAGTCACATTCCAGGGCGAAAGGGCTAGGATCTTAGGTGTGCCTTAGATTGGAAGGTATACAGGTGCATTGTTCTTCCACCCCCAGTGTGGATTTTCATATTAGAATGATTTGTGTTACTGGAATGTAATTTAAATGAATGGAGTTGAAAAGACACCAAAACTCACCTTCTTTTTAAGAGTAGACTAACCATTTTGGCAATCCATTCAGGTACTTTCTATGTTCTGGCTTGTTAAAGATTCCTCTTGAAGAAATAATAACCCAGAAGATCCCATATGTTGAAATTCCCAAAAGACCATTTATTTTGGAGCAGTGTGCGAAGAATGTCCTGTATGTCATAAGAAATTCATCAAAAAGGAATTTTACTCAGAGAAAGACTACGAAATGCTATATAATCTAAAGGAGCATGCTTGGCATTTGCTCCGCTGTACCTGAGCTGCACCACTGGCTCTGTGACCTGCCTCATGAATAGAAGCCTCTCAAATGCTATTCTCTGTAGGCAGTACTGACAGTGACTTTCCAAAACCTCACCCTAACCTCAACCATGGAGGAAACTTTTGGTTGAATAGCCTACAAATTCAAGTACATCTCACATAAAATGAGCAAGCATCTTCCTTTCTCTTTCTGACTTAGTGTTTTTCTCCTTGAATCCATAAAAAATCTCATATAATATTTTTTTCAATCCTGATGCTTATCCTGAAGTCTACATATATGAGTCCCAGGAAGTTCAGCCAGAAATCTGAAGCCCAAGTTAGGTTGATATCCTTGCTTTGTACCTCGTCAGAAATCACAGGGCCTTGGGGAAGCAAGTGTGGTCATGTGAGATGACATTCTCCATCCAGCTGTCCCTGGCCTCTCTTGTCCCGAGAAAGTTCTGACTATTATTAATGCTAATTGCGCAGAAGAACATATATCATCATTCCATACCACAGGACAGCCATGGACATCTGAGAATAATGTACTAACTGTGACCCTCTCTCTGTACATTTATCTTGTGCACACCTATCACCCAGCAATGGAGCTACAGTTAAAGAATTGTGGTTTTCGTGACGTTAAAGGCAGGAAGGAAGTAAAGAATGGATTTTTCTTTCAGATTTGCACATAATCCAAAAATGTCCTGTTCGTGTTGGGTGGGAAAATATGATTTCTCTGTGTTTGTCCCAAGAATGCAGTTCTGATATGTCTTGGTTTTCATTCCAAGGTTGATATACTCCTTTCTTTTAAATATCTGTGTAAGTTGTTCTTGTGGAAGTGCTTACATCCATTAGAACATCAACCTTTTCCTCTCGTTGACCTTTCAAACCTTTCCTGTTGTTCATTTAATCAGTCTTGTATGTAGCTGCTTAATTTATTTGCCCTCATCTTACTCCTTTGCCCACAAAAGCAAAACAGGACAAAACGAGGCACAATAACCTCTTCTGATTCCAATTTCACATCCAGAATATACTCGAAGTGCTCCAAGTTCAACTGTGCTCTCCTTTGCTGTCCTCTGCACTGTTCTGCGGACTTCAGTGCTCACAGATACTGTCCTCCGACCCAATTCATGTCTTCCATCCCATGACTTTTGCTTACACCAATGTTCATGCTATGAAGCCAGTGTAATGTCCATCTGAAAAAAAAATCCTAACATCGCTTTAGGCACAACTGGAGTTAACCATCCATCCTTTCATAAGTAAGATTCTTCTCTTTCCAAGGGTTACTGGGCTATTGCCCTAAGGGGTTCTGACTTCTCTCACTCTGGGCTCCTGAAGGTCACAGTCTTCTTACATGTACTTTCTAAGATCAAAGAACATGGAATCTAGAGCCAGAGCACGTGTGTTCAGTCACTGACGTCAGCATTACCTGGTTCCTCACCAGAACAAGAACCTTGTTAAGCTCCTTCACTATTGGACTTCTCCCCTATAAAATGGAGACTTTAAAAGTTGCTCACCTTATAGGTGAGAATTAAATGAGTTGATGTTGTTAAACAAAGTTCCTTATACCAATTCCTTACAACATACAGGTCTGCCGTGTTTGTCAATGTCAGTGTTATTTGTTACAATAAACACAAACTAATTCAAATAAATATCAAAAAATAAAATCAGATAGCCTTTGAAGATGAGTTCTTGGTTTTCTAAAAGAATTTAGCTAACATACTGGATATTTTTGTAAACCAGTTTTTAGAAGATGGTAACTTATTAATTGTTTATTTACCTAACAGTAAATAAAATTTAAGCTAGATTACAAGCAGAGTGTTGTAGGCTCACACGTATAACCTTAGCACTTAGGAGACTGCAACCAGACTATTGGCAAGAGTTCGCATTCATCAAAGCCTACAGAGTAAGACACTGTGCCCAGAACAAAACATTATAGAGGATACTTCAAGTAGATTCTCTAGCTCATACTGACAAAAGACAGTTCTCACACAGTGATTATCTGTCTGCCTTGTGGGTAAAATAATAGACTGACATCTACATCTATATATTCCTACATTTATGGAAATGTGCTTCATAAGGAAGTCTGTGTGTAGAAACTAGGAAGCCAATGTTCTCCTCAAAACCTTGTTAATGAGTCCATTTGAACATTCACTAAAACCATAATTATACTTTTCCAGGCATTTTCTGATTTGGAAAATAGTATATATATATATGTGTGTGTGTGTGTGTGTGTGTGTGTGTGTGTGTGTGTGTATGTGTGTGTGTGTGTGTGTGTGTATTACACATATATAAAATTAAATCATTCATCATATTTTAATTATTTTGCTTTGACAAAGTAAGTACAAGCATGTGAAGCTAGGGATACACAACTGAGCCCATATTTCCCCATGTGTTGTAGTAGAACAATAAACATGGCAGAAATATTATGGCGTTCAGTCAGCATTGTACTGCAAATCAGTGGGACAGCAGTCGGCACTGATTATTACATCCTTCAAGTACACATCCTCTACATGAAGGGGTCAGGTTTGCGACCACAGTACACCTTCCCCTGCTTTTCTGATCTCATACACTCACTGTGATTTCTGTAAAATACTAAAGTACTACAATTCCCAGAATGCACTCTGCTCAGCCTGCCTATCCCTCTCTGGCCCAAACAGAACCTCTTGTTTCCTCCACTATGGGTAAACTCTTAAATATTTTTCAAGTTCCAATTCATATGCCACTTTTTTTTCTTTTATCAGCTTTTGCTGAGCATAGTTAAAAATGTCCAGACTTTGTTTCTACAGTTCTAAGACCAGACCTCTCTTTTCCTACTGCGCCAGTTACTTATCTACCCATCTGCTTCTTGATTTAGTTCTAAGCCTCTCAGTGACTGAGATCTCCTTCAATTCATCTGTCAGCTCATTGCATCCAATACAAAGCAGGCATTTAATAAACACGATGACAGGAAGTGCCTGGACAAACACCAATCATTTTCAGATTAATATTTCTGCTATGTAAATTTCCTATAGATTCAATAACTGTATCTTTGCATAAACTAAATCTGTTTTAATTTTTCATTTAAGTAGCATGCTCATACAACATGGTCATAGATACCCATTTTTATTTTTGAGAACATTTTCTTCTTTAATTTAAAATCTTCGCCAGATTACTTTGAGGTTAATTCCCTCAACTAAATGTCCTTAATGCTAATTAGAAAGCATTTGCATATCCCCAACAGTCCATTGTGCTGGATTATCATCTTTTCCTCCTTCCATGGGTGTAGCTATTCATCCATTCATCCGTCCATTTAACAAGCTGTGCATTCTCATGGCCAACAATTGTTACTTAAGCACTATTGTCTGCTAGATGGTGAACTCAGATCTGAAGGTACAAAGACGGAAATGAAAAGCCTTGCCTTTGCAGAGCACATAGCCCACAGTAAGCAGGGAGGCCATAGGCAGAACCACAGCAAGAGACAGCAGGAGGTAAATGTTAGCAAAAATGTACAAAGTTCAATGTGTGGGATCAAGGCAGCAAAGCAGGGATTCTTTGGCAGTTTATAAAGAAAGATTTAAAAACACTGCAAATGCCGTACCTCTAAGTGTCTGAAGAGACCCTCCTACCACCTCAGCTCATCCTTCCGTGGACTCCAGCAAAAGGACAGCATCTGCGGCCTGCCCTCTCCACAGCATCTCCCCGTGTGTCAGTGATCCTCTGGAGGCACTGCATTGGAGAGCTACAGAGCCCTTTCCCCTTCAAGCAGCCCGAAGGGTGATGAGAACATGGGAGCTGAGCCTATCGGTGCTGGTATCAAGAAGCTGAAAAAGTTGTAGCCCATGAGTCATGGCTCTTTTCATGTGTTTCCAGATCTGTGGGAGGAGAGGCCTTTGGCTGGTAGCACCAGCAATGTAGCACCTATGATGATCACTTGGGGGAAAGAACGCCTCTGGAGCCACTAGGAGAGATACACAGTCCTCCCACCTTCCCAAAGTGTGCACATCCCCAGTGCCACCACCAGGCCATGCCTCAAAATAGTGTGAGAGCCAAAAACCCACATTTTCAAAAAAAGGGACAAATAAATTAAGCTCTGCCACCCACTCCCCTTATGTGCAGCTCAGGGAAATCAAACGAAATAAACAAGCAAATTAGCAGCTGGTACGTGAGCTCCAGATCACGATTATTTTTCAAAGGCTCTGCCAACCAGTCCTTCCTGAATCAAATTTGTTCTTGTTGGAAAAGTAATAATTAACAATCATACTACTAGGATTAATGTCTAATATCTAGTGAAAGTTTACAACGTACCAAATACCGCGCTTAGTTTATAGACACAGCCTCTGTAATTCTTATCGGGCTCACCAGGTACTTTCATTTTCCTTCCTTCTCTTTTTTCTTTCTTTCCTTTTATTTTTGTTTGTTTTTTGTTTTTCTGAGGCAGGGTCTCTTTACATAACCCTGGCTGCCCTAAAACTCACTACATAGGCCAAGCTGGCCTCGAACTCACAGAGATCCATGTGCCTCTGCCTCCTGAGTTCTAGAATTAAAGGTGTGCGCCACCACCACTCAGTCATGATGTATTTCTACAATTCAGACTTTACCACTGAATAGCCTGACTCCCAGAAAGTCAAACTAATTTGTCAGAGTTCATATGAGGTAAGTAGAAGAAAGGCCCTGTGTCTTCTTGTATCTTAAGTGTTTAGCTCTGAATATACTTTCATTAAATTAAAAGAAACATGTTATGGTAAGTTTGTGATGTTTTTGCAAGCTATGAAAAGAGCACCCTTGATCCATGGTCACTCTTCTCTGCTCTGTAACTGTAGGAAACAATTAAGCAAACACACAAACAAAAATGTGGAAGTTTGAAGTTAATTGATGTTAAATGCATAAGAGAAAATAACTATGCATGCTGTTCCATTGTTTGCTTAATGTTACATCTATGCTTTCATAGGTGCCACTTTCCTACAAAAAAATGAGTTTAAAGTCATTTAGTACAACTTCAGAGGACTTTCTCACTCTATAGAGGCAACAATTCTCACTATCTGTACTTAATACCCAGAGGATGACTAGTGAAGACAGGTCAGATTCTGAAAACAAGTAAGTCACAAACTAGACATTTGTCATTTAAAATTATTATTTTTTTGAAAATAACAGTACACGTAAAAAGAATATGATGAATTAACATCAGAATGACAAGGTAAAAACATACGGAGGGAAGAAGATTTAAGTATCTTCTCCATCTTTTAATTTTATATTTTTTCTGAGATAGGATTTCGTTGTGTAGCCTTGTCTGTCTTAGAACTAGCTCTGTAGTCCAGGCTGCCTCAGACTAACAGGGATCTGCCAGCCTCTGCCACCAGAGTGCTGGGATTAAAGGTGTGCACTATTTCTGCCAGGCCACTTTAAAAAAATTTAATGAGAAATTTACTTAGCATCAGCCTTCTAAGAGATGGCTTTTGGGCTTTAGTGGGATAGATAGCTTCTGTGCCTTAAACTTAAAATAGAAGAAGAAAGTAAATAGGGTTATAAAGATTCTAATGCTTTAGGTGTTTGAGACAGCTGAAGAGGGCAGAGATGTCAAAGAAGCCTCTATTATAGCTCGCAATCACAGTGTATTCCTTTCCTAACAGTATCATGATTTTGAATAACAGGTCCCATCTCAGAACTTGTGAATTAGAATCTTCAATGTGACACAAAACCCATATAATTTGGAACCATAATGAAGCTTGATAAATCCCCCCAAAACATCCATCAGAGTCTTGTACACTTGCTACACCTAGGAAGCAGTGAGGCCAGGATGCAAGTTCCAGCATCCTTCCTCCCTCTATGCATGCCACAGACATGACGTTTACTGCCACAGCATTGGCAGAAAATGCCCTCACCTCTCATGGGAACTGTTTTAGTAGTATAACTCCTGTTTCTGCTTTTCCACCGATTCAATCAAGTCCAGACTCCACATAGCAACAAAAAGAATCTTGTCATTTGGTAGACCAGAATATGCCCCTCCCATGCTGAAAGTATTTCAGGGACCTTTCTTTGTACTTAGTGTAAAATTCTACTCTCAATCTCGGTACTATGAAGTGTGCATCCGTAACATTGCCTCACACATCTCTTATTCTCCTCCAAAGCTCTGATCACCAACAGTTGCTCAGTCTCCATAGCTTCACATGGCTTTCTCCTCCTAAACCCTCCCTCCTGTCACCTCATTATTTAGAGATCTCCCTAATGACTCTAGACTTTTCTTTTTCACTCAGTTTATTAATCAATCAAAAGTATTTATTTTTATAATTTATGTAAAAAAACATGATCATCTTGAATACCCATTTGGCCCTTATCAATCACATAGGCTGACTATGGTTTTTTTTTTTTTTTTTTTTTTTTTTTTTTTTTTTTTTTTTTTTTTTTTTTTTTTTTTTTTTTTCTTGAAGACTATTTTTTTCTTACCTACTTATACTGTCCTGCTCTGGAGTTTGACCAGTGAGTCTCTTCATTGCTCTATTCACATCATTTAAAGAGTCATAAGAGTCCAATTCCAACAAGGCAAAAAGCACAGTAAGTTTTTTTTTAGAAAATGTTAATAAAACTTGAAGAAAAATGAAGTCGCAAACATTTCTGGTAGTTTTTGCTAAAGAACAATGTCCCATTTAGTATCTTGATTCCTAAGCCCCTGAGATAGTAAACACTGTTCCAAAAGGTCAGGAATACCCTGGACCCCAAACAGCTAAGTAGCAGGTCATCAAAAGACTATCAAGGTAATTTCATGAGCCCTAAGGAGAGAGTGTAGAACTTCAATATTCTCTTATACAATGGGAGGCATTACAAACAACAAACTAGAATTTAGTAATTTAGCTGTAACTGTACCTCAGTGAATGGTTTCCAGCATCCTTTACCAGAGAATAGTCTTATTGAATGTCCTGTGGTCTTCTCATAAGGTATTGAGTATCATATGCCAGATATCAAGCTTAAAACGTATTTCCTCAGCAAGGGTACCAACCACAGCTGTTAGATCCCTAACGGGAGCTATGGGGACAAAAAGCACCACTTTCCTTCAAACGGCCAAGAGTAGAGGCTGAGTGTGGCGAGCCTAGAGGTGCAGAGAAGATAGTGAGAAAGGAGATTATCTATCTATCTATCTATCTATCTATCTATCTATCTATCTATCTATCTATCTATCTATCTATCCATCCATCCATCCACCCACCCACCCACCCACCCACCCACCCACCCACCCACCCACCCATCTATCTATCTATCTATCTATCTATCTATCTATCTATCTATCTATCTATCTATCTCTTTTTATTTATTTGTCTGCTTGTATGTTTAGATGCATATCTCTGTCTGTCTGTCTGTCTGTCTGTCTCTCTCTCTCTCTCTCTCTCTCTCTCTGTGTGTGTGTGTGTGTAATATGCATGAGGGATATGTATTTGAGAATGGGACCATACTGGGACTGAATATAGGGTCTTCTAACTGCCAGGCAAGTGCAGTAGTACCCTTTAACTTCACCTCTGATTCTCCATGTTCTTTCTTCCACAAATCCTGATCCACATCAGTGATGTAAACAAGTGTTACACTGGGGACAAATTCAGTCAGCTCATCACATCTCTTTTCCTGTATATTACGTATAATGGATCTTTCTCTGTCCCTCCAGCCAGCTCCCAAATAATGACATGGAGACTTCTTATTCTTATTATTGGCCTTAGCTTTGGTTTGTTTCTAACTAGCTCTTATAACTAAGATGAACCCATTTCTATTAGGCTATGTGCTGCCAAGTTGCTTGTGACTTTTACCACTCCTCCTACTTGTACTGCTACCTGTGGGTCCAGTTGGTGACTCTCCCTTTCTTCTTGCCAGAGCTCTCTTAGTCTGGAAGTCCCACATTCACTTCTTGTCTAGCTATTTGCCACCTAATTTTTTATAAACCAATCACAGTGACATCTTCACACAGTGTATTCAAATATCTTGCAAGAAATATGGGTTTTCTGCTGGCTTTGGTCCTTTCATTTATATTCTTTGCTCTTGAAAACTTCTCAGAGCCCTCTTTACTGCTTAAAACTTCAATGCTCTGGAAGATCTCCTCAAAAAGATGCCTAGTACATTGGTTTAGGTATAATCTTAGATTTCAACTACTCACATCACTCATGGTGTTATCTGTACTGATTTACTCCTTTGTTTTAGAATTGAGCCTTTAAAAATATGGTCCTATATTGTTTCTGTCCCAGATAATAAGTTGTATTAAGACTATGAAACAAATACACCAAACCTGGAGAAGCAGCACACATTATCACAAAATAGAAGATTTTACTCTTGTTTGTAAGTGATTTTCTGGGGGAAAGTTAGTGGAGTGAGAAAACAATTCAAATAATTTGAACAGAAGGATAAGTGATTAAGAATGGACATTTGAAGATAATATAAAAATAATGTATAGAAAAGACTAATTTATTCCTGGAAAAGCATTTCTTGTCATATCTACATATCCCAAACTTCAACACAGACTGGAATATACTGTCAATATTATAACTCAGTGCCAAAATACACTTTATTCTAACAAGATATCTCAATATATTTAAAAGTATAATATACGCCTTAAGAATTACAACAAATACAAACAAGGTAACAGGTAAACACAAATATGACAAGGACCCCAAAATATCATAGAGTCATTAATTTAAGCCCTTGTAAACAAGCTCAGGAAACTACTGATGGAGGTCATCTTTGCATAAATATTTTTTATATGCTTGCATTCAAATTCATTGCAGTTTTGACAAGACCTTTCTGCTCTTCTTTAGTGCTGAGGTGGAAAATGTTTGAAAATATGACATCAAGGTGACCTGGATGCATAGTAATGTCACTGAATCTGATCTATGTCTAGTAGTCAACTCACATGGTGTGCTGCCCATTTTCTTAATGGGTGCAGTAGACACAATCCTGGAAGAAATGAACTATTTTTATTTATCTGAAACAAGATGAGAAATTTCAATGTGCCATCTCTGAGCCTGGGTTTCTGCAGTGACTTTTCTGTCTTATAACGACAAATTAGTTAAATTCCTCTAGTAGTTTCCCAAACAACACTAAATAATTCTTCTCCAATCTGCTTCAGGTTAATAATATCAAAAACTGGTATTTATTTCCTTATGTAACAACAACCACATCACTTATACACTTATTGTATTACCAGCACTAAATCCAAACAACACAATCTCTAGTATAGCTATGTTCAAAAATCGTTTTTTCTAATGAATTCCATTCAAATGTACAAACTCGTGAACCAAACTACAAACTCTGAAAATGACGTGTTCTATTTAATTTAATTTCTTCTGAGCACACACAGTATCACCCAAAAAGAGGAAAAGTAAAAGCAGATACATGTACAACAGATGCTAATATTGCCACACACCAAAACACACTACAGAGATCATGCTTTTCCAGCAGCAAGATAACTTTATCCTTACAAATTAATAAAGTATACAGTTATGATGTCTTTGCAAGGAAGTTAGTACTTTTAATGTTTTAATGTAGTGTTCAAATGTGAAGTTCATTTCTTAATATATGAAGAAAATAAGTCCTTTAATCATCTAATGGCCCATTGACAAATAATTTCTATTGTGATAAATTCCATTTGCATATTCATTATCTTATCAAGCAATTAATTTATTTATCAATATAGAAATCAAAGGATTGCTAGATACTGTTAACCATGTTTTCATTTTCACAATTAATGCCACCCCTTTCCAGGCACTTACTTTACTGAGATAAAATCAGTGTTTGATCTTAAGATGCATAAGGGCTAATGAGGAAAGGAAAATAACTTTGCATAGCAAATAGTATAGAAAAAATGAAATCCAAATAGTTTTGGTTTCTAACTGCATGATAACCTCCTATGAGCACACAGCAAAAGTTATATTCATCTGATATAATCTGGAATTAAGTAGTTCTGATGTGTGGTTATCTTCTGTCCATGCCTCTGAGATACTCGCAGCCTGGTTTCTGGATTTCTGAATGTAAAATCCTTTCTTGAATCTGTAACTGTCTCCAAACCGGAAGCCACGAGCATATATTCAAGGGAAGCTGAATTTTCTCTTGATCTTTATAACCCAACCTTTGGGAACATTGTAGTGTGCTCATCCTTGAGTCCTATGCAAATCAGAGTTCTGATTAAATTTTACAAATCAGGCCAGACACAGACTCGCCAGGGTAGAATATGATTACACATGACACCTAGAATGATATTCAATGCAATTACTTTCTGATTAATTAAAAGCCATGGTCTGAAACAGGTATTTCTAAGATACAAGTCATTCAGCATTAAATGAATTATATGGACAAGGGTGAGCTATAGGTCATAGCTCACAGGAGAGAGACAACTATCACTTGTGGGAGAATGATGATAAGAATTCAAGAGAAACGAAATCAAATCGTGATTTACTGCCTTTTTCTAGATAGTAATGGTGGAAGTTCTCCAAATCCTGATTAAGAATTCTGTTTGATGAAAGATCAGATGGAGAGAAAAAAAATTACCTTTTCTGCTAGAGAAGCATGCTATTATTTTGCTATATCTTCACACCAGGAAATAAATGCTAGTTTTCAAATAAAAAGTATTCAAAGTTAGTTTGCACACTTTTCTGTGATAACTGTGCTCCCTTTCTTTATGTAATGTCTTATTTGCACATCTAAATTTCAATAACTATATCCTAGTGATATTCAGGATAGGGCAGGAAACTATTAGGAAGCAGTGAGTCATTCAGTCCCAACTTCAGATATTTAAATTTACAATATTCACTTTCACAATGATGTGAAAAGCAATATGATATGAATTCAATAGAACAGAAATGATGCTCAGAATTTTTTAGCATTTATTTATTTAGTGTTTGTGTATTTGTGTGTGTGTGTGTGTGTGTGTAAAACAGAGAACAAATTATGGGAATTGTTTCTCTCCCTCCTTTACCATGTGGATGGATCCTGGGAATTGAACTTAGATCACAGTTCTCAGAAGGAAGCATTTTTATCTATTAAACTATTCAGCTGTCCCAAGAATTTTTGAGTTTGGATGCTTTCCCAGGGTATGGACACACAATACAGTACTCTGGAGATCCTTGGCATCAATAGATAGCTGTAGCGCCTACTTAGCCAGATGACCACAAGAGGAAATACCCAATACTCTAGAGTGTACTGTTGCTAAGCTTTGATGTTCAATAGGAGAGGTATATGAAATACCTTAATAAAAACACTTAATACTTTCACCTTGCAATGATTTACTGGTATACATGCCCATTACAGGCACAGGAACATCATATCAGCTATCAGAATTCTTGGTCAGGAATTCCTGCCCACCTTTTCCCTTTCTGAAGTGTGTAACTGTTTAACAGAGAAACCTATTTTGCTGTATATTGCTGTGATGTGGGAGTTCCCTCTGTGTGGTGTGATTACCATTAATGAATAAAGAAACTGCCTTGGCCTGTTGATGGGGCAGAACTTAGGTAGGTGGGGAAGATGGAACTGAATGCTGGGAAGAAGAAGGCAGAGTCAGGGAGCTGCCATGGAGCCGCCACTGCTAGAGATAGACGTGCTGAAACTTTGCTGGTGGCCACGACCTCGTGGTGATATACAAATTAAATAGAAATGGGTTAAATTAAGATGTAAGAGTTAGCCAATAAGAAGCTAGAGATAATAGGCCAAGCACTGATTTAATTAATACAATTTCTTGTGATTATTTGTGGGCTAAGCTAGCCGGGCGGCTGGGATGAACAAGTGAGCCTTCTTCCTACATTCTTCTTATATATTCATATTGCACACTCATTACAGGGTGTGAGAGTGTGTTTGTGAATGCTGGAGGGGTGTTCTCCTAGCTTCTTGTATGCACATTTTACCAATGATATATACATATAACTTAACCTCCACTATGTACCATTTTACTTACAATAAAACTTTCATAAACTAGCTAAATGCATTCCATTATTGGTATAGATTGCTTTAGTCACACCCATGGTGCTATGCATTATAATTTCCTATTTTAGTTGCCAAGTTGAGACAACTGCCATGAAAGACCAGTGAAACCTCAGGTATACTTTATACTTCACTTAAGTCAAGGGGTGATGACAGCAAACTTGTTCACAGACATAACTCACATTGTAGGGTTTTATTATTTATCATTTTCAACTGTCTAGAAAGAGGGAACACATATGTGATCCTGGCTATGTTAAGTTCAAGTAGAATATATTAAAGAAAATGCACTGATATTTAAAGCCTAGCTTAGTTTCAGTCAGTGGAGTTACACAATGCAATTAAAACAAAAATGTTTCTGTTTTTTTCAAACAAATTTAATTGCTCATATAAAATTCTGTAATTTTTATAGAGTCACATTTTGAGTCTCATTGATACCTCCTGCAGTGTTTTCAGTACAGGAGATGGGGTTGCAGTTCCAGGGCTGATCAATTAAATCGTATTTTCCGGCCTACAATATTTCTACTTGACTTTCTAGAACCCACTCTTCTTTTCTCACATTCCACAATGGCATTTCAGTTAAGTAAAGACAACACAGAGATTAGGATTTGATTTCTAGTCATCAAAATTTTTGAAGAATGGTATGAGTTAATCCTGAAATTACTGAGAAGAAAAGGCATATGTTCAATTATATGTGCCAGATCTGAGATATCAATGTCCTGGGGCAGTGAAGATGAATTGGAATTGCGGCCTACCTTTGAGGACTCACTTTCTAGCGAGAGAAAGATAGGTAGCGGATACTTGTTTAGTGAACCAAAAAGAAGAAAGAAGAACTTCATATCACAGCAAGGGAGGACAAACAGTGTGTAGGAACAGAGGCCAAAATTAAGAAAGATAAAAAGAAATTATGAGCCTCAAAAGATAAAATGTTTGATCATAAAACTTGCCATACTGCATTCAGATTTAAACACTTTATCCTTCAGGGCATGACAATGACTTTTAATGTGGGCTTTGAACAGATGTTCAACAAACCTGAAGTCAGGGAGATATATTAAGAGATCACTACTGGAAAGAAAGTTTTTTTCTGTTTTTCTGTCTCTGTCTGTCTGTCTCTCTCTCTCTTCCTCTACACACACACACACACACACACACACACACACACACACACACACACACTTTATGAATCACCCTCTGTTGACTATAATTTTTCTTAGATCCTTCCATGTGAAGAGACACATCCTGGTATCTGCTAGATAGGAAAATGAGTTTTAAAGGAGAAAACTACCAAACGAATCTAGGTGTTAAAATATGGTATTCAAATTATGAGTGTGGCACCATAGCTGGGGAAGAACATGTAAATTACAAAAAAAATGTGAAAACCAAACAGAGATAGACAGCAAGATTCTCAGGTAGGCACGTTTAAAAAGAGTGACGATATTTCACTTTTGTCTATGCTAATTCTGAAGTATTCATGAAATAACATAAAAAATATCAGCAATAGAATTTAGCTCATTCTAGGCTCCCAAGAACTGATACAATATATGGTATTGCTATACTGAATGACCCAGCCTCTCCTTGGCTTTAGGAGAGACAGCGTGTATGCTGTAGCAGCAGCAACAGCAACAGAGACTGTGCTATTAGTGGAAGAGGGTGTGTGTTTGAGGTCTATTATGAAGTCTTTCTGAAGGCATAATTTCCCATGGTTAGAACTGGCATATACCAACACATTATGACTTCGTATAAAGTCTGAATGAAAACATAAAAGTGCTAAACCTACAGCTTTCCACACAAGCCTCGTGGTTGTATTCTCCAGGTTGCCTCTCTTACCTCTACCCAGATATTTCTTCTGACATAGTTCCAACCTTCATTTAGACTTTCAGTTCAAATACATCCGACCCTTTTCAATGACTGATCTCTTTTTAGCTATTATTCAGTAAATGACAATATGATTAATTTGCAAAAGCTAAGCTTATTTGACTTAGGTTTCCTGGAACACATATGTCTTTTCTGGTAACTAAACATTTCAATTGTTCTCTATAGAACAGTTTCAAAATTTGCATTCAGATTTACCCGGACATGTCTTGACTTCCAAAATTTTTCTCCCAAATTTATTCTTTTGTTCTGTACCTGCCGTTGAAAATGCTCCCATAAAATCAAATGGATATTCAGAGAGGAGGACTGAGAAACCAAGGACAACGGCGATGGGCTTGGACTCTTCAGCATGGACGGGTTCACTGTGAGCCTTGTCAGTTTGGTTGAGCACTTTCCTGGACTTAGGGGGAGTTGGGAGGACCTTGGACTTAACATAGTGAAGGGAACCCTGATGGCTCTTTGGCCTGGAGAGGGGTATAGGTGGAAGGGAGGGGAGGGAAGGGGAAGAAGGAGGGGAGGAGATGGAAATCTTTAATAAAAAAATGAGGAAAAAAAATCAAATGGATACAGCTTTTCTCTCCTAAACCACATTCTTTTCTATCTCTGAACTAACTATATTCTTGTCAAGAAACCCCACAACATCTTTGCTCTTCCTGTGATTTGGTACACTTGCATTAAGGTAAAACTATGAGCCCTCAACCTTCACAAGATTTTATCCAAGCTCTGGCCCGGTATCCACCTTTTCTGAATATGCTTCGCTGTGCTTTCTGTCCTGATCGACAGATTCGGTAATACCTCTCTAAATTGTTGCACGTGCCATCAAATTGTTATTGGCATCATAAAGAACTTAAAAAAATAAGGTTGCTATTTAAGATAAAACTTGCCTTGAGTCTATCTGTGAGAAAAATAGACAGTCTGAAGCTGTTACCCTCGGCCTAGAGTCTGTTCAACAAGACTTCATCAAATGTCTTGGTGCTCATGTTGCAGCTGACACAACTGACTTTGGTTTGGGAATTAGCCTGTAACGGGACACATGAAGTGCAGTCTGAATATTGAATTCAATTATTAAGATTGTGTAAGCTATGAAGCTGTGGCAGAAGGATTGCTGCAAATTGTCAGCCTAGGTTTCATAGTAGATTCCAGACTAGTTTGGACTATATCACCAGACCATGTCTCTGAAAAACAAAGAAGCAAAAATTATTATGAAAGTAGAGCTTCCCTTCTCAAGAGAATTTCTCTTGGAAATGAACTCAATCTCTATAAACTATTTAAAATGATTATCTCTGTGTGCTCAAAAGTAGAGAGGGAAGAAAGCATTGGCTTGAATTATCTTTAACATAAAAAATTTAAGTTAATCGACAGCTTTCGTATTTCAAGGGGGAATATGCTACTGTAGTTGATGGCTGACTTAGATTTTTTTTGTTTGCTTGCTTTTTTGAGACAGGCTTTCTCTGTATCTTTGGAACCTGTCCTGGAACTTATTTGGTAGACCAGGCTGGCCTCGAACTCACAGAGATATGCCTGTCTCTGTCTTCGGAGTGCTGGGATTAAAGGCGTGCACCATTTCTGCCTGGCTGTTTGGCTTAGATTTAAACACATAGCAAAACATGTTGGTCTGTCTACAGGTGGAGATGTAGAGGAAAGGTGAGAGATTCTGTAGTAGGGTCGGGGGGGAGGGGAGAAGAAAAGTGAGGAGGAAAGAGGAGAGGCAAGTTAATGACAGCAGCAGAAGATGAAGTGTATCTGGCCAGTTCACAATACAAACACAGATGATGGTTGACAGTGACATCAGCAAACATTTGGTGAGAATCACTGTGCATTGCATTCCTAGTAATAATCGACCTTCCCACAAAATAAGCACTAGAAACCTATTGTGCAAACGCTTCAAAGCAAAGCACTGCACACACACACACTCACACACACACAGAGAAATATGTAAATACACACATAAGCAGAAGCAGCAAGGTACACAGCATTATATCAATTTATCATGTGAAAAAGTGAACTGTAAGCATATATATATATAAGCAAATATATATATACATATATATATGTATATATATATTTGAAAAGGGTTTGGATTGTTAGTTTAAAACCTGAAAACCAAAATAATATGAAAACCTCATAGGCTTTTATAAAGACCAGATCTTTGGAGAAAAATCCTGACATGTTAGCTGTGTGCCTTGGTAATGTTATCCTATTTTGGAGCTTCTTGTTACAAAAGTGCTATAATTGTGCCTCATTGCAGGGCAAATAAAGATTTACACAGAACTAATATTTAATCTTTGGTATTTATTATTATTATTTAATTAGCATGTTAGAGTCAATGGAAAGAGACATGATTTATTTAATCTGATTATTGTCCCCTCCATATTTCTGCAGAATAAACTTTATAAAGATTCTCAGCAGCCATATGGCAATTTCTCGTTAAACCTCAATGAATAAATCCTTTCTAATGAAATGCTCATTTTTCCCACTCAGCAATTTCCTATCCCATGGTCCAAAAGCTCTTGCACATATTTTATCAGACTGTTTGCCCCTGGCATGACTGCTTGGTTTTTAATCCATTCAACACCACTCCTTTTCACAAGCATGGCAAGTTCCTCACCAGTACCAGCTCCTTCTGCCCTCATGACTGTAACACAAGCTTCAAGGGAAGATGGGTGACTGTCTAGTGTTAGTTTGTCACGGACACACATTTTTCCAATCCTAGAAAGGTCAGTTGATTCAGTTTTTGTTAATTCACTCTTCACCTCCCCAAACCATTGTCTGATCTACAGTCTCCTGCATCATCTCCTTGGAAATGTAAATATGTTCATTAAGAAGATTGGAGCTGCATACTACCAAAGGTCTACAATGCTCTGGCAAGTTATTCAGTCATTTATCTTAGATTTATCTGTATTGTTCTCCTAGAACTGTCTTAACTGATACATGAAATTAATCATGAAAGCTATTTTTAAAGTGTTATTTGACCATGATGAATGCAGTTTTAATTCTAATTTTTCATTAAAAATTTATTAACAGTTGTCTTCTGTATTTAGTAAAAGAAAAACAGAGGACTGTTTATAGATTTGGACTTGACTGAGATCAAAGTCTCCAAATGCTGTCTCTATGTACATACATTAGACTTGTATTTCTGGATCAGAGAATTGTGGAACAGGCCCATAAGTTGGGCTGTTACTGTGTTAATACATCATTTAGATGGCTTCAATGTGTTTTATTGACTCTAAACACTAATTTGGTAAGAAAAGGCATTTGTGTAATCTCTAATTGTAAAGAAAATGATATTATAATCCCTCAGAAATATGCTTATAATATGAATAGTAATAGGTTGTTAAACAGAACACTCCCTCAAAGCCATAACCGTGATTTACAAAACAACTACCATCTTCAATAGGAAGTTTATAGAACTTGACAAAGATTTCTTTAAAGAACCCAGAAATTAAAAGTGAATGGTAATAATGCCTACAAAACAAAACAGCGACGACAAACACTTTTACTTAAGCATTTACGATACCGAGAAAACCCTTGACCATTTTATTTACTTCCAGATACAAGTGGAAAAATATCCCTGCCAACCAACAAAGGAGAGATATGTTGTCTACTGCTAAAACAAAACAAAACAAAAACAACAACAATAAAAATCGGGCTTTGACCATTCTTCCAGTAAGTCCGTCATTGGACACAGCCAGTGCATAGATATGTGGCTCTGGAATTAGCATTAAGGAAGAGTGTTACAGGATTTTAGCCTTGAGGCTCTGCATTTCAAAGAATAAGACCAATATTTCCCTAACTGTATATTTAGAGTAAAGCTGCTAGATTTTACCAGGACTGTCTGTCAGAGAACGCACCTAAAAATAGATACACAAATACCCTGACTCCGGTGTACGTGAGAGGAGATTTGCAGCTATGGTAATTTCCAATTAAATCACTGGAGTGAAGGTGATGTTGCAAGGTTTGAAGTTCCTCTGCTGGGGGTGTTAATGTGCTCACTGAGGATTAATGTGCCCTGGCTCACTGAGGATTGCAGATAGGAAGGATAGACTGGTGGTGACCTTTCTGTGCTGTGCATTTTCACTGTTCTTTCCCCATGACTTCCACAGTGTTCATGTGTTCCCTATTATTTTCACCAAATGCTCATTGTGGTAGGGAGGATGTGATGGTTTCAGCACAATTACTTAATTGGGTTTAAGTAAGCGGTACATGCTAAGTAGAGTAGGTTTGCTTTCTGGCCATAAAAATGTGCCTGCCGTGCATGCGGGACTCCCGAGGAATGAAGCACAGTGATGGATGCGATGATAAAATGATGAAGGAAGGGATAAAGCCTGAGAGATAAAAGTCTCAGAGGGAAAATAAAGTAGGTAGCAGCTGCCCCCATCTTAATTGAAGCATAAATTTCAGGCAGAGGAGCTGAGGTTAAATTTGAAGCACACACTCAGAGTTTGTGTGCCTCTGTGCATCGGTGCTCATGAGGGTGATGAAAGCAGAACAGTCCAAATCTCTGCTTTTGTGGGAAGCATTTTAAAACTAATTCTAAACATGTTAAAGTTGGAGAAGTAGGAATATACCGGCTGTCACGGAAAGACATTTCATTTAGTCTGCAATTATCAGAATAGGAGAGCACTGGCCACAAGGCATGTTTTGGCTGCCGAGATGCAGTCGGTTATTACATACACAGTTTCTGCAGTGAAGGACTTGAACATCCTTTGTTTTTTTCCTCTCTACACACACCTTTTGTGCCTCCACTCTACCCTCTGCCAGAATATATTTGAAAGTGTAAGCTGGGTTGTATTAATTTAGATTTTATTTTTACCATACATACAAATGCTTTAAGCCCAGCCACTACCTATGCGTCATCTTCCCTCTCATCCTATGCCCCAGGGTCATGTGTTCATTCTTCAGACATGATGCTTGTTTTAACACTATATTGAGATGGCCGGACAGTGTAATGAGACCGCTGTGATTTCACGCTTATTCGTTGTCCATTATTATTTCCACTCTTTAATAAAGTGGCTAACATGACTTTTTCATTTTAAAACCTTTTAACAACCCTGTATATTCACAATCGTGCTGTGGGATATTATTTTGTACACTGTGAAGACGTGTCTTTGCCAAGGCATCTTCTGATTGGTTTAATAAAGAACTGCAAAAGCCAAGAGCTAGACAGGAGAAAATAGGCGGGACTTCTGGAGAGAGAGAGGAACTCAGGATGAATCTAGTCTTCTGACAGATGACAGAGGAACTTGGAGCGAGTCGGACACACAGAATAGGAGAGAGGTAAAAGCCACGTAGCAAAATTTAGATTAATAAAAAAGATTAGTTTAAATTATAAGAGCTAATTGGAAACAAGCCTAAGCTAAAGACCAAGCTTTTGTAATTAATAATTAGTCTCCATGTCATTACTGATAGCCAACAAGAAAGTCTAACTACACAATCTAGACCAATGTATGGACAAGCATTTCACTAATGGTTTTGACATAGTTTTTTTTGGTTTTTCGAGACAGGGTTTCTCTGTGGCTTTAGAGCCTGTCCTGGAACTAGCTCTTGTAGACCAGGCTGGTCTCGAACTCACAGAGATCCGCCTGCCTCTGCCTCCCGAGTGCTGGGATTAAAGGTGTGCGCCACCATCGCCCGGCTTTGACATAGTTTTTTAAAATGAGCTTTTCACATATCTGATGTATTTTGGTATGTTTGTCTGTCTGGCTACTTTTGGAGAAATAAACTACTTGATGGAACTACAAGAGAGGGTTATTAATTTATTCTGGGTACATATGGTTGTACATTGGTTAGGAATGTGAGGAATGTTTAGAGGACAGATACATGGCATCGGAAAGCATTTAAGTTCATGCTAGATCAACTGTCCCACTAAGCTTTGAAGATTTTATGTCAGAAGGCCTCAGCATGTGAGGAAATGCACAGAGCGCAGAACAGATGCACTACATATAGAGGGAACCCAAATGTCTTTCATGATCTGCCTTAGAGATTACATATCCCACCACATGGGGTAAACTATTATTGGAAGTAATTTGGAAAACAATCTCACCTTTCATATCCTCTCTTTATAGAGTAATAATATGCCTATGCTCAAACATATATGCTGTAGGAAATCCTACATCCAGTAGCCTTTAGTTACCTGCCCACGTGGGCGTGGCCTCTTATACTATTTATGGTGATGTAAAGCACATGGCCACTTTCTTTTCCAGCTGTGGAATTCAGTTGCTGTTCTCTGTTCCAGCAGAGGATTTGTACAGTAATACAGGGATTCATACAGTAATATATAGATTTATACAGTAATAGATTCATATAGTAATATAATCCCCAGTTAGGCATACCTTTCCTTCAAGAGTGCTTTAAGGAAGAAAAATTGCTTCTAAGCTTGCAAATCATGCAAAATTTTTTGACTTTGTTATAAACATTTTAGAAATAGACCTTGGAAACCTTGACTCCCCTCACATGTTTTTACATCCTGACAACATTTTTTCCCTCGCTCCTCTCTGCCCAGTCCCTCCTCACCACCTCCCCTTGACCCCCCATCCACTCTCCTCTTTTTCTATTCAGAAAAGGGCAGGCTTTCCATGGATATCAGCAGAGCACAGAATATCAAAGTGCAGTAAGACAAGGCTCCTCTCCCCCCTATTCTGAGCGTCAGGAGTTCCACAAGAGGGCCCAGCTATAAAACTTTAACATATATGCAGAGGGCCTAGATCAGTCCCATGCAGTCTCCCTCATAAGCCCCTATGAGTCCAGATTAGTTGATTGTACTGGTTTTCTAATGGTGTTCTTGACCCCTCTGGCACCTAGAAAATCCTGGAAAGAATCATTCTGAGCAAAGTAAGCCAGACTTAGAAAGATGACCATAATTGATGCCCCAACCAGTTGTCACTAGAGAGGCTTCATTCAGCAATGGATAGAAAGAGATGCAGAATTCCACAACCTAACATTCGACAGAACTCAGACACTTTTTATGTAGTAAGCTGTGTCACACTGAAATCAAGTAACCGCCATTCAGACAGCTGAAAACAAAATGACTATAACATTAATGCAAATGATAAAACTGCAATGTATGTATTTTCTTCTCCTTTTAAAAATAGTTAATTCTCACTGAAAATGTGTTTTAGAGGAGCTATAAACTGTATTTTCATACAGTACTGTGAAAGTGTTATCCCTGCCTGCTGTAACTAACAACATTTACTTCAAAGGACTGTGAGAAGGGAGGCTACTTCGTTATAACACTTGGATCAAATTGCTTACTGCACCTCTTCCCCAAAATAACTACTTTTGCAACTCAGAAACGAAATATACTCCAGAACGAAAGTAAACTTTACAAATAGCAGTGATCTCTCCCTTTGTGGAAAGATAATGACTAATTGGATTATTACATGAGTATTTTTCTTGAAAATAAACAATTTTATTTCCCTTTCAATATTCTCCTTTACAACTTTGAAGTTTTGATATGAATTCTTATTTGTTGAAAATACTAAAACAAGCATAATTTGATAACTACCACTTTGTATTCACCAAAAGCAAGCTTAAAAATCAGAGTCTAACATGTAAGCATTACAATAAAAGCTAAGTAAATCATGGGTAATAATTAGCAGTTTTCAGAGTTAAACCCAAAAATTAGCTAATATTTGAATGAGTTTCTTGGATATTTTTGAAGCAATCCAATCTGAGTATGCATCATCATTTTAGGTACTATATGAATAAAAGTCAGAACAATAAATATCTTCAAAGAAATAAAAGCAAGAATGATGATATAATTTTCTGAATTGAAGCAAGCATAAATAATGTTTATAGAATCACGTGAAATCATATTCATGTTTCTATGTTGTATATAATATGAATATGTCAAGTCAACACTTTTCCTTCTGCACCCTCAGAAATATGATTGTTGATGTCATTAGAGTTCAGAATAACTACTCACAGAGGAAATATATATCACCTACAACTTTTGACTATTACATTAAACTAAATCTAGAGTATATTTGAGCATGCTTAATGGATACCTTGCAACAGCTCCTTGCTTCTCTTGAGAGAAAAACTCTCAATTCTTACTGTATACATTGTGAAGCAAAGAAGTCCCATTCTTCAACAACTTCTTCAGTGGACTTTGAAAACAAATTGCAAAGCTATACATTATTCAGTACCTCCTGGAAGCATACCAAAGCCCTTGGAGCAAGTGATGAACGAGCAGATGTCTGCCTCACACCTTACCTGGTTTGCTCTTTTTTAAAAATCCAACCCCTGCTGTCTACCACACAAAGCTCATGGCCACTGGGTGAAATCCAAACCGAGTAGTTGATCATGATACTTCCAGTGTGTCACAGGTAGCAACATCTCTCAAAGTCCCACAAGCCAGCATCTTGAAACATGCCTGGAACAAACAAGACATTTCTTCATTAAAATTGAAAAATGGTGAGCCAAGTCTTAGGACTGGGGGCATTCGCTACTCCGTCAACAAGGGAATCATAAAGTAGTGTGTAAGGGACTATAAATGCCACTCAGGATACTGAGAAACACAAAGCTGGAAGGCTGAAGTGAGTGCCTTTCAAGAGGTGTACATGCAGAGCACATTTTCCTTTCCGTGCTTTCATTGACCTACTCAGGCGACAAGTATTGATAAATGCCATTAATATTAAAAATTATTCATACTATTAAATATATCTTAACCTTCATGTAACTGACCACCTCCAGTACTCAGAGTATTTTTCTGAGTTCACCCATACTTTCAGGTAATTGAGCATTGAGATACCACAGAGAAAAACCCTTTAGCAGCAACAGCAGAATTTGCATGATGATATGGACCAAACATAGTATATTTTGTGAGTTCTCTTATTCCACATAAAGTCAGCATTTCTAGTAGAAAAACTAGGTCGCCGTCTAAACAAAATGTGTGATAGAGACTCTTGAGTGGAAAATATGAAATATTATTGTAAATTTAGTAGCCCCTACTATCCATGTTAAGATATAGATGACAAGATAAGAAAGAGAATGAACATCCTGGAGTTAGCATCTCTACAAAAAGGAATGGCTGGATCCTAAGAAAGTAATCATATAACTGTTTGGGAGCAATCAATCACACATTTAACGATCCAATCGCTAAAGTCTGATGCCTAAATACATAAATAAATGCATGATTAATTTCAGAGAGAGAATTTGGGGTTCAGTTTAAAGACCTGAAAAGTAAAGCATCCAGGCTCTGACTCCTACCTACCTCTACCTTAGTCTGAAAATGGCAATCCTGCCTTTAAGTTAATTCCAGAGTGAGACTGAGAGCTGTCTCCTCTCATTTTTTGGTCTTCTCTAGTGCTATAGAGATTTGCATTGGCATGGATCTTGGTCAATTGATACAAATTTAAGGTCGATTTTGTTATATATATATATATATATATATATATATATATATATATATATATATATTTCTGATCTTGATTAAGATATTGTGTTTGTCCAACTCATTTAAAAATGTGATGTATATTTAAGAAATATAGGTAAATAGTCATCTATAATAGTCAAGCTTGTAGTCACATTAGTTAGATTTTCTAGATGTACAGAGATGTATTTCAGATGGATGGGCATTCTTCAAATCTTTCAAACTACAGAATATGGCATTTAAAGTGTTTTAAGAATTTAGGACTTATCATGACAGTGAGACACATTTGTTCTTGGCAGTACCAATTACTTCAAGAGAAAGATGGGCATCGAAGAGGCTCCTTATGGAGTTGGTTAGTCACTTGGGCAAGAAACTGTTCTTGCCTGGACTGCTTCATGAACTGGACATGCAGGACCCACAGAGAAATGACTGCTGAACTTGCCTAAAGGTGAGACAATACTTCGGGGTTCCTGCTTCATAAAAGAGTCTGCCAGACATTCTGCAGGACACAGAAAAAAGTGACTGACAAACTGCCAATATAGACGGAACTGTCTTTGAAATTTCCTGCTTCATGAAAAAGTCTGGGATATTATGGGCCTGTAGGCTAAAGATGGGTGTCTAAACAGTACAGAAGAACTTTGGATGCCTGTCCAGGTAGCAAGATGTCTCTGTCAATCCTACAGCTTTGGAAATTGTTTACAATGCACTTCCTGCTTATTAGGTAATATATCCTTCTGGAGTCTTTGATCGAGCTGAATGATTTATATCATTTATTTATGATAAAAGATAAAGTAGATATAAATATTGTAACTGTAATTCTTGCTTAATACCTGTTTTGTTATATGTAATTATACTATATTAAAGTTAAAACCTTCCTTTTCATTTAAACAGAAAAGGGGAAGTGGTGTTGGATTCCCCTCTGTATGCTGTGAATACCATTGGTTAATAAAGAACTGTCTTGGCCTGTGATAGGGCAAAAGAGTAGAGGTAGACAGGGAAAATTAAACCGAATGCTGGAAGAAAGGAGGCAGAGTCAGGGAGAAGCCATCGAGCTGCTGCCGGAGACAGACATGCTGAAACTTTGCTGGTAGGCCTTAATCTTACTGTGATACACAGATTAATGGAAATGGTTTAAATTAAGATGTAAGAGTTAGCCAACAAAAAGCTAGAGATAATGGGCCAAGCAGTGATTTAAATAATATAGTTTCTGTGTGATTATTTTGCAGCTGAGCAGCCAGGAACCAACAAGTGGCCCCTCTCTCTCCTTACTACGCTCTAGACCGGGTATTAAAGGCATGCACCACTAATGCCTGGTTTCTACGGCAAACTAGTGTGCTATTGGGTTTAAAGGTGTATGTCATTGTGGTTACTGGGATTAGAGGTGTAAGCCGTTGCTGCCTAGTTTCTAAGGCTGGCCAATGTGGCTGTTTGACTTTCCCGATCCTCAGGCAAGCTTTGTTTATTAAAATGCAAATGAAATGCCAGTGCAAAAGTCCACATAGATACATATGTTGTTTAAACTTTACTAATATTTCTGACATCCTTTGATGAACAAAATTCCTAAGCACAGTCACCAGCTTTTTCTATGCTGATTCCTGCCACACAAACAACTGAGTTCAATAGGAATGCAGAAAGGTACTGAGAGAAACAGCTACTTGGTAGTCCTCTGAGAAGAATCTCTACAAGCTTTCTAAAAAAACAAAGCCTGTAACAACCATATCTACTTACCATCTGTCTGTCTGTCTGTTTATCTATCTATCTAATTATTTTTTTTCTTATTAATTCTATGGGGAGACTCCTTTGAATGGTTATGTTCTGCAGGCTAATAGACATAAGTGTAAAACCTGATTTTAGCAAGCCACAATATCATCATGTACCTGTAGGTAGAACTTTAATTATTCCTAGAAGGTCACATGAAACCTTCATTCAAAGTCTCAACAGTGAGATAGTGACCGTCTCAATTCGGTAAGGATTGCAAGAGAACAAGGTTCCGAAGTCCAGTCCAACTCATGCCTCATTAAAATACAGTATTTCAAAATAGGTTTTAGACAAAGTTATGCATATAGATAATAAATGTACAAGCTGCAGTTTAAAACAGGTGTTTTATCTGGATACTGACATACCCACATCCACACATCCAGCCCCCAACATACACACGGTTTGAGATTCCAAATCTTCACATCCAAGCTCTGGTATTTATTAACCTACAACCTTAGTTAGATTGTAGATGCAAATTATTTTTACTTATGCCACCTATCTCTACTTATCTGCTTTGAGAATGCTCATAAAATGATTAGAGAAATTATCTTATAACAGAAACTAATGTCCATAAGTGTCACTTTTCTTAGTCTCTTGACAGTCATGTGGAATATTGAAGAAGCCATATTCTCATGGACAGATAACAGTAAAACATTTGTAAGTATAATTTTCAAGCTACAAAAATGGTTTCAAAGTGAGAAATTTCCAAGAGCTACCTGCTTTGGAAGCAGCCATCTGTGACTTGGTACCGATTCTCAATTGTTGGCAGAGTGTCTTGTTATGAAAAGGTAAAAATAACATAATATTTTTAATGTTGATTTATTTTCTTTTAAAAGGAAATATTATTGATCAGTTTTCAGAAGGTAATGTTTTTGAAGCTCCTTTTTTTGAATATTCGTTATTGATTTATTCAATATTACCCCTGTATTATACTTTGAATTGAAAATAGATCTTTTACAAAATATATTCTTATCAGTTTTTCCTCTGACAATTCCTCCAACATCCTCACCATCACCATATCCACTGAAATCCACACCCTTTCTTACTCTCTCTCATTAGAAAATAAACAGGCATCTAAAAATAAAACAAATAGCCAGGCAGTGGTGGCACACACCTTTTATCTCAGCATCAGGAGGCAGGGCAGGCAGATCTCTGAGTTTGAGGCCAACCTGATCTGCAGAGCCAGTTCCAGGAGAGCCAGTGCTACATACAGAAACCCTGTCTCAAAAAAATATGAAAAAATAAAAAGGAAAAAAGAAAAATAAAAACAAACACACCAGAAAAGGACAAAACAAATAATTGGGGGGAGGCAAAGGAAAAGTGATGTGTGATTCCCCTCTTTATGCTGCTGTGATTATGTTTTATTGCCTTTGATTAATAAAGAAGCTGATTTTGGCTAATGGATTAACAGACTAAAGCCAGGAGGAAAAGCCAAATAGAGATGTGGAGAGAGAGAGTAGGTGGTGTCTAGAATACACCATGTAGCTGCTGGAGGAGAAAGATGCTCACATGCCTGTACCAGTAAACCACGAGCCTCGTGGTAAAATATAAAATAACAAAATGGGTTAATTTAAGATGTAAGAGTGAGCTAAAATTATACTTCAGTTATTGGCCAAACAGTATTACAATGAATATAGTTTCTGTGTGGTTATTTCAGGTCTGGAGTCCGGGAAATGAATGAGCCATCTCCACCTACCGAAAAGTTCAAGAAACGCATGCAGATACAGAGATACACACATTTACACACAGATATCAACATAAACATAAAATTGGAAGTCATGATAGAAAAGCAAAAGACCTATAAGGTTAAAAAAAGTACATAAAGCAATATGAGACAAAATACCTCCAAAATTACCATTGTGGAACCATTCTCAGCTGAGCATTGAACCTGTCCCTAAGTGTGGCTTGTATACACAGTGAAGCTCCACGTCCCCATCGGAAAAAACTATTTTTTCCTTTACAAGTGTTTATTAATTGATATATTTTGGATGTGGAACGGGAGCTTGTGTCCCCCTCTCCTCTCAGCACTGGGACCCATCTTCCTCAGAACATTACAGGCCCCACACAGGATGCCAGAGTTTCTGTGAGTTCTATACTGTGTTTAGAAGGTCCTCTTTCCTTGTCCTCTCATTTTCTGGCTCTTACAATCTTTCCTCCTTTTCCTCCACAGGGCTCCATGAGTCCAGCAGGATGAGACTTGATGGAGATTTGACAGTCCATTTGAGCCTGAGTGTGCCAAGGTCTGTCACTCTCTGTACATTGTCCAGCTGCAGGTCTCTGCATTTGTTTCTATCTACTACAGGAGGAAGCTTCTCTGATGATAACTGAGCAAGACACTGGTCTTTGGGTATAGCAGAATATTGTCAGGAGTCATTTTGTTGCTACGTTCCTTTAGCAGAACAGTAGTATTTGATTTTCTTAGGTCCATGGCCTTGCTACTCTCAGGTTCTCAGGCCACCTGAGGAGAGTTAGGGACAGGTTCCTTCCCATGGAGTAGGTCTTAAATACAATTAGGTTACCTGCACAATTTTCATGCCACTGTTGCACAAGAATATCTTGCAGGCAGGTATCCATTGTAGATCGAAGGGTTTGTAGCTGTGCTAGTGTTTACCATTCTCCTCTGGCAGCATGTAGAATACCTTCCAGTGCCACGAACACTGCTTAGAATGGTGAAGGCTCTAGGTTGGCACCAGCTCATCCTCATGTTCATTGAGTAATGTTTGTGCTGTATTCAGCAACAGGTATTTATAATCAGTTTGTGGAGAGCAACCAATAGCCTTGGCAATAGCCTGAGTTGTTTGGGGCTTTCCACGAGTCCTCTTTGGCCAAAACTCAACTAGATGTAACCAATTATCGGTATTGGAAGTTTCATTTGATGGTGAGAGATGTCTGGCTGGAGCTCTGTCTCCTCCATTATTTGGTGATTCCATTTAAATGTATTTTATATATGTATATATTTTCAGAAGCTTCTGCTGTTGTAGTTTTCCACAATCCCACAAATGGCCCTCAGTTTTAAATGTTCATCCCTCCATTCCCTCCCTTATGCCCATATTTCTTCCTCTCCATTTAATCCTCTACCTCTAGTCTCCCCTACTCCATCCATAACTATATATTCCATTTTCACTTCTTCTCAAGATTCTTCTTTTACCCTTAATACCCTACTCTATACCTAACCTCTGTGGGCATATGGATTATAGCCTACTAATAAAAAATAATGTGACATCTCTCCATATCTTTTTTTATGTAGGCACTTAGTGCTATGAACTGGCTTCTCAGAACTGAGTATTCAAACATATAGCATAACGAGGCCATTCTCATTCAATACATCACATACTATGCCTGGGAGGGCTGAAGAAGGGGAATAGAAGGAGAGGGGGAGGCAAATAACACTAAGGATTTTGGAAACGTCATAGGAAAACATGATCATACAAGTTTATTTTTAAAAATAAATATGTTCATGTACATGCATATATATGCATATATTCACACAGAGACACACAAACTGGTAGATAGACAGACTGATCAAATAACTGGCACAGACAGACAGACAGACACAAACACACATTAATGGAGCTATGCTATGTGTAGTGATGCTGCCTCCTTCAGGAGCTAATAGCTATTCACTTTCTAACAAAAACCCCAGTGCCAAATATGGGAAACCTCCCTAGAATTATTGATCAGGGGAATACAAGAACCTTCAAAATCAATATATAGGATATTGTTATTCCTCTTGGTTGACTTCCAGAATGTGAAGGTAAAACCTTCTTGTTGAAGATAGCATACAGTTCAGACACAGGACTTGGAGGAGCTGAGCCAGAGCTTACGTGGAAGCCTCCTCCCTAAGGACTAGCTCTAATAGTATCTAAAGGTACAACATAGGCTGCCTAGGGAAGGAGATATCAGCAGCCCTACCAAGGAGTAAAGTCTACAAACTACAATGAATGGCCTCACAAAGCATCTGAGTAGTGCCACAGTGGTACTTTAGTGTTGGAAATAACAAATTGGAGTTAAGGATCACTCAATAGGAGAAAATTCATGCTGGTACTGAAAACCAAGCAAACTACCCATGGCTGGAGTGGCCATGAACCTGAGAGAAGAACCTACTACCACCATTTTCTGAAGCCAACACAGTTTCTAACTGTCTTCCATTTTAAATATTTATACCTATAGCTGAGTGTATCTCTTACTCCTCATCAAAGAAGCATCTTTTTTTTCTACAGCTAAAGACTCACAGAGATCTAGAACTTATAACATTGTAGAGAATAAATGACTTTGGGTGTCCAGCTCCAACTGGTTGCATAGGAAATGCAAGCCCTATACCCCAGACTCAGGGAAAATTGACAACACTATGAAGGAGATGTTGTAAGAGCCAGATGACCGTGATGACTGAGGCTAGGTGGTCTTCCCTTGATATGACAGGGAAAATACACCCATGATGTCTTAAAAATGTGGTTGTCTCAACATGACCAGCATAGTCAAAGCACTGCTTGACATGCCAAAGTTGACAGGGAAAAATTCACATGGACCTATCCTTAGATAAAGACCTACAGGCAGCCAAGACTGAGTCCTAGAAAGATGAGCTAACATATAGGGTATCTAATCTCAGTGTTCAATTCTGAGCACATATACATACAAACAATGCTAAATGTAGTCACTCGCTATATCTACATGTGCATATATACCAAAAGAGAAGAGAGAGAAACAATAGTAATTATTGCTTATTATTGTTCTATATAAAGAAAATATTATTAATTGGGGAAATAGGGGGCAGAAGAAAGGAGAAGAGAGGATTTAGGAAAGGAGCAGAGATATAGATGTAGTATCTATGTATAAAGTTCATAATAAAAGAAGAAAACTATATACATTTTTAAAACAACAAATCCACACTAAGAAATGTCATACATTTTATGCATATGTGTGTGTGCTGATTAGGTTGTTTTGCTATATATTCATTTATCTATCTATTTATGTATTTAATTTTGTCAACTTGATACGAGACAGAATCTTCTGGGAAGAAGCAATTTCAGTTGAGGAACTGCCTCATTAGATTGAACTGTAGGCAAGTCTACGGGACATTATCTTGATTAATGTTTGATGTACTAGGAAAGGCCCTGCCAACTTTTGACATTGTCATCCTGGGACAATTTATCCTGGATGGATAAAGAAGCAGGGTTTTATTCCAGTAAAGAGAATTTCTCAATGGTTTTGCTCCAGTTCCTGCTTCCATGTTCCTGATGATGTCCCTCAGTGATAATTTGTGATTAATATGTGTGTCTTAGTTTCTATTCTGTGCTTTGAAGAGACAACAGGACCAAGGCGACTTTTATGATAGAAAGCATTCAATTGGTACTTCCTTGCAGAGGCATTGCCATCATGGTACCATAAAGCAATCATAGCACTGAAGCAGCAGCTGAGAGCTTTACCTCCTAATTCACAGATTATAGGGAGAGATACAGGGGTTGGGGTGTTTTTTTTTTTCCAGCATTAGTTCACAGATAAAGAAACTTGAGCCTAGAAGATTATATCCAAAGTCTCATAATAATAAAGTAGTGGAAACTGAGACACCACACTGAGGAAAAAATATTTTGTTGCTTACCCAGTGACATACTTCCTCCAACAAGACCACACCTCGTAATCCTTCCAAAATAGTTTCACTAACTAGGGACCAAGTAGCCAAATAGATGAGGTTTTCCCATTCAAACCATTACAATGTGAAAGCCAAACAAATCATTTCTCCCCAAGATGGTTTTGGTACAGTTTTATTACAGCAACAGAAAGCAGAAGTGAACATTGCATGGTAAACAAGTCTGTTGAGGTCGTAGAACAACTGGGGAAAGTTTGTTCTTACTTCATGTCTGTCCTGGGAATCAAGCTTAGGTTGCTAGGTTTGTGGTTAAGAACTTTTTCCCACTGAGCCACAAAAGAATTTTTGTTTTGGAGAAACTAGTATTCTTTGAAAAGGAATTATAGTGAATTTATCTTATTTTGTAAATTAAATTTCAATAATCTTGATTTAAATATTTTAAATGAATTTTTAGCTTTGATCTATGGTATTCAGAAGACATGATATAAAGACATTATTGAGCTGGGCAGTGGTGGCACATGCCTTTAATCCCAGCACTCGGGAGGCAGAGGCAGGCAGATCTCTGTGAGTTCGAGGCCAGCCTGGTCTACAAGAGCTAGCTCCAGGAGAGGCACCAAAACTATAGAGAAATCCTGTCTCGAAAATCCAAAAGAAAATAAAAAAGACATTATTGAATCATTATTGAATGTTATGCATAAATTAAAAACTAATCAAGACAAAAATAAAACTTGAACAAAAACAGAAGAACTCACATGTGCACAAACTCTCTTTTCTGTGACTTGGTCTACCTTTAAGTGGTCTTCAGATGAATTCTGTTTTTCTTTGTCTCCCCTTATGCACAGCACTACAACCTTTCAGCCTATCGTATTGCTTTGAACAAAGCTTTCCAAGGGATCCCCCCAGCACTTAGACACTCATTTTATAGGCTATTGATTTGTACTTGCTGGTATGTTGCTCTTTAAACATTGTCTAGGGGATGTGTTTTATCTTCCCAACAGAGGCATGTTGCACAGCCCTCTGGGCAGCTAACAGGGCTGGAATAGTGGGGAGTATTTTGTGAGCCCACTGCTCTTGTTAAATTACTGCTCAATATGTCTTGCAAGATTTGTATAGAAGCTACTCATTTCCCCAACAAATATCAAAAATATAGTCATAAGAAATGTGGGAATAGATGGATTATCAATGATCGATTTTAGGATTTTTTTCATTCTCTGTAATTTCAAATCTATTCCTGTAAAAGATTTTTAAACATCAGAGGGCTCCACATACCTTTTTGCTACAAAATGATCGCTTCTTAGTTCTTTTTTTCCCCTTCATCGAGTCACACAAAAAAGACACACTTTCTTTTCTAGTAGACAGACGCAACACAGATCTCTAAGATGTTGAAGCATTAGCTACATTGTATTGCTTCCTACTTAATCTGCTCAAGAACTATGAACTGTGCCTCACTGTCTCCTGAAGAAAGCAATGATCAGAATGTTTGAGTTATCTGCCCAAAGACAAGCAGCCTTTGAAAAACTGCAGTCAGGATTCCGATGCCTTTAATTGATAGTGGTATGTTGTCAATTAAATACTAATAGAGTGAATTTGAGCAACGTGCTCAGTCTATAGATGAAGCCTCAGGAACATCAAGTGACAAATCAGAGGGTGTTTGGATCACAGGGGGATCTTTGTGAATAGCTAATAGTGGGATGCACCTGCCTCTCCAGTACCTGTTCTCCTTAGCACGCTCAGCATGGGGTCCCAACAACATTATAGATTTCCAATGTACTTGATTTTAAAGAACTCCATTCTGGGTAGTTTTATTTTAGAAAGACGCCAAAGACAACCGCCAGCACAACGGCATTTCTGAGTCCACAGTTTAAATGAGCAGAATCTGCTGAAAGCAACAGATGATCTCCCTCAGCACTTTCTCCAATTAAAACAGTACAGACGCAGGAGAAAACTGCCTCACCAAATTGTGAGAGAAGCAGTGATTAGACAGCAATATAAATAACACATTGGTGTTTTCCTCATGCCCGTTTTGTATATTCAGCTGCATTATTAGCAACCACAATCTTGAAATAATCTTTTCAAATATTCATCTAATATTATTTTCATTTCGTAACTTAGCAGGGAGTCCATCAAATGGCACAAATTAAGATCTAGCGTAATTCCATTAATAGCTGCATCCAGCGCTGAAGGCTGAAGCACAGATGATTCTCCCTGTTCTCAGTTCTAATCAAAGGCAGGAAATTCTGATTTGATTATGGTGTGCAACCTCGCCAACTCTAAGAGGACACATTATCGTCTACTTGGTATTTCCTTACACTGAAGCATCAAATAGCTCACAGTTCCCAGCGTTTCTGAGCTGGAGCACATCTCCTTTGGAGGTAAATTTTCAACCTGTGCTCTCCCTCCGTGCCACAAAACATAACTAAAGAAAAGATAAAAAAGATAAATAAGGGGCCCGTTTTGAGTCACCAGGTGTGCAGTGCAGGCCAGTGATCTTTGAGAAGTAGGAAAACAGGTAAGGGAAACACTGGTGTATTTTCCAGCTCTCTCTTGTTTAGTGACAGCAATTTCATGTCAGACTGGTACTGACAAGTGGCGGGTAGCAGTGTCTAACTCCATGCTCCTGCTAGCCCTGGCCGGAGTCCTTCCGTGTTTAACCCTTACTGGTAAAATACGCTTCAGGATGAACTCAGACCCCTTATCTGTCTCTTTTCAGAATGCACATCAATTCCTGTGCATTTCACTACTGTAATAGGAAAAGAAAGAAAACGTTTTTACAACAAAATTGTGTGGAGTAGTTTATACTTCAATCAGTATTTTCTGTGATGTTTGCAACGTGGACATTTTTTTTCAAAGGTGAGAAGAAATGTCTGATGTCATGGATCAAGGTTTCCTTCCTGGGAGACTAAAAATTATGTTCAAATTTAGACTAAATAAAAGGAAGTAAAGAGTAGCAATCAGACCAAGGACTGAAGTAATAGAAAAGAAGCAATAGAGAAAATTGACAGGGTCTAAGGTTGTTTCTCTGAGAAGTAATACAAACCTGTAAGACACAGAATATGAAAATTACAAATATTTCATCTAAAGATAACACTAGATTCTTTAAAGTCACTAGAAAGGCAGTAGGGCATCTCATGAATAATTTTATAATTATAATTTTGACAATTTAGGTGAAATAAATAAGTTCCTTAAAGTATCCTTAAAAGGCATTCCAGAACTAAGCAAATTTGTTCCATCAAAGAAACTGAACCCTTCTTTTAAACCTTTGCACAGTTATTAAATATTTTGATATACACCATTTTCAGAATTATTTTAAAAGCTGAAAGACAGAGAAACATTTGTCAGTACATTGTATGAGAACAAAATAAATGCGAGCATTTCCAAAGCCTAATGAAATCATTTTAAGGGGTTGTCTGAATGGGTCATGTGCCAGGGTTATTTGTGGCTCTTTGGGGAACCTCTACACTGATATCCATTATGAATTCATCAGCAGTGAACACGGCCTAGGCAGTTCACTGTGGCAAGAAATAAAATGAATTCAAATTAGAAAGAAGTGGCTAAGGGTTCCTTCATCTTCTGAGAACACCTAAGCAGAGGAAACACTGTAACTCACTCAGATTCACTTGAACAAATTGTGGCAGATTTAGCAAGGTCGTGAAATGCAACAGCTACATCAGAAATCAATTATATTTCTAGAATCTAGTAGCAAAATGCTTTGCCACTGACATTTAAAAAAGACCTCTAATGCCATGCACAGTAATTCAAAATAAAATGAGCCATTGGGGACGAGTATCGCAAGGACACATGCAGAACCTGACAACAAATTTACAAAGCCCTGCTGAAAGAATGTCAAGTAAACACAAGGAGACAGGAGGTAACTATTTTCGTGAATTGGAAACTCCATTGCTGTTGCAGTTTCCTTAAACTTATCTATACATGCAATACAACCAGAACCATACAACCATACAGACATTTTTTTTTTTTTTTTTTTTTTTTTTGGTTTTTCGAGACAGGGTTTCCCTGTAGTTTCTAGAGCCTGTCCTGGAACTAGCTCATGTAGACCAGGCTGGTCTCGAACTCACAGAGATCCGCCTGCCTCTGCCTTCCGAGTGCTGGGATTAAAGGCGTGCGCCACCACCGCCCGGTTCCATACAGACATTTTTCTAGAAATTATAGATTCTAACGTTCATATGGAAATTTAAAGATATAGAATAGATCCCTGTCTCCCAAAATATCTTATAAATTTTAAGAATAAATTTAGAAGACTAACGAAAATACATGAAGTTAGCAAACAGAGTTCCGATGTTGAAAAAGGCAGCCATTAGTTCAGGAAACACAAGTAAATACCAGAAATCCATGGACACAGAGAGCGAGCAACGGCGATTTCCACCAATGGTACAGTGACAAATGTATGGATGAAAGCTGCGCCACAAACATCTCATTCTAATTTCAGTATAATTGTGTTTCTGTCTCCTAAAATTAAGTTTTACTTAGTAAAATCGTGTAGAGAAATGAATCTACACAAGAACACAAAGACCAAAGTCCCCAGACCCTCTGTCTAACAATAAGAACTAAACATTCAAGACTTTGCCATTTCTTAAGTTCACAGCTCTTAATATATCGCTTTGGAGGTAAATGTAGTACATGAATTTAGTTGAGAAACAAGGTAGCACATGCCCAAAATGGAATGCTTCTAGAAGAAAGCATGGGATAAAACACAATCGATAAAACAATTGACAATGTAACTTCACCTTTTTTGTTGCACAAGCTGCTGTTACCAGAGAGGGAAAATGTTTGCAAAGGACTTACAAAAATAATAACATTTTTTCATTTATTTTTAAAATAGACTTTTCTCATTTTACATACTAATTCCAGCTCTCATTCCCTACCCTCTTCCTGTTCCCTGCACCTTACTCCCATCACCTCCCCCATCTACTCCTCAGAGAAAGTAAGTCTTCCCATGGGGAGTCAACAAAGTCTGGCACATCACTTTGATGCAGAATCAGTTACCTCCCTCCTTTCTCTAGGCTGAGCAAGGTATCCTTTCAAAGAGAATGGGCACGAAACAGCCAGTTCAGACTCTAGGGATAAAATCTGGTCCCACTGTCAGTGTCCCAATAGACTGCTCAAGACACACAACTGTCACCCACATTCAGAGGGCCTAGTTTGATCCTTTGGGGGTCTTCGCCCCTTGCTGTCAGTCCAAAGTCAGTGAGCTCTCACTAGCTTAGGTCAGCTGTTTGTGTGGGTGTCACCATCATGGTCTTGACTCCTTTGCTGCACCCTCTCTTTGACAGGACTCTGGGAGCTTGGCCCAGTACTTAGCTATGGATCTCTAAACCACAGCTACAGTTCAGCCTTCTCTATTGTCTTAAGAACTCAACTGTCACTACACACAACACAACCGGTGACCCGCAAAGTAAATATGCTGAAGGAAAGAAGCCAGAATCTATGCGGTTCCTTTCCCCAGAGGATATATTTTCTTCATTTATGTAAATGCAAGAAGCATCTCAGTGTTTACTGGAGAGCAGTATAGGAAGTAGAAAGAGAAAACTTAGAAAATTTCCAAGAAAATACTTTATTGTTGTGAATTTGTCATTATCTTGCCTGGTTCCAGGAGTGTGTATACATGTATCTAAACATACACATAAACAAAAAATATAGGAAATATGTACATCTTATTAAATGTTAGCTACAGCTGAATAATAAAACTGACTTAAAGACAGGTTAAGTTTAAATTTCACTTACGTATCTTACAACACAACCCCCATACCGAAGACTCAAGGGATGCTATACGAAACAAGGGATGCTATGGGAAATCAGGACATCTTCAGAGTAACTGTAAAGGACAGGGAGGTTGCATCTACTAAATCTCAACAATGTATCTGTTTAAATAACACCTGAACAATGACAGCACCAGCTGACATACAAATATGGGTGGGAGAAACCTCACAAGGTCTTATACCTAGAAGAAGAGCTGGGGCAAGTAATGACTGGTTGGTCTTGAGTAAGTAGTTAACCAGGATCTCTCTCTGTTTAGAGCTAAACATACAAATATGAGTAACACTAAATGAACTCAGTGGGTTATACTTCTAAAGTTACACATATGTATACAAGAAACAATAATTATTAAAGAGAAAAGGGTGACAGGGAGGTAGTGGTCAATTTGGGGAAGAGTGGAATAGGTGATGAATATGATCAGAGCATGTGGTTTGAAATTCTCAAAAAAATGAAGTATTCCATTAAAAATCTTTTACTTGATGAAGGGAAATGATACATGATCTGATTCTTTTACACAGAAATTCACATCTCTTTTAGAATGGAATTTTCAGTGCTGCTATAATGTTCAACTGGTTTCCATAAAAGCGATAAGATCTCTATTACAGCTAGGTAAGTCTCACTGGCTATTGGTCAGGTGCCTGCGTTCTTGACCTAAATATTAATTTTCTTGTACTGGGGAGTCCTGCAGAGGAGGCAGAGGTAGGATCAGGGGAACCAGAGGGATCAGGAACACCAGGAGAATATGGTCCACAGAATCAATTAATTATGACTCATGGGGGCTCCCAGAGAACAGGGAACCTGTAGGGGTCTAACCTAGGTCCTCTGCATATGTTATTGACCTAACAGTGCAATTGGTGGTGGTTTTTGACTCATTTGCCCTCTTGTGAGACCTTTTTCCCCCTACCGGTTGCCTAATCTAGCTCTGATGTGATGGTGTGCACCTGGTTTTATTGTAACTTCGTGTGCCGGTTTGGTTGATGTCCGTGGGGGGTCCACTCGTTTCTGAAAGGAGATGGAGGGGGCTGGATCTGGAGGAGAGGGGAAGGTGGGGGGGGGGGGATGCCGGAAGCAAAGACCTGTATTTTGAGGTCTGCATTTTGTTTACAGCCATTTTAAGCTCACAAGTTAAGAAAAATATTTACCTCTATCCCCTCTGCAGGGTCTAGGAAATCAACCTGGTGTCTTATCTCCTAGCAGAGACCTGCAGGAACCAGGCTCCGGAACTCATTAGCATTTTCCTTTGTTAGTCAATAATCACAGACCCTCGGTAGTTACTTATCAGGTGAGGGCGTCTGCGGACCTGAATTCCAGCAGACCTGAGCTTCCCGACACCTTTCCCTTCCCCCTTTTGCCCGTTCGCTATATAAGAGCTTCTGAGGAAATAATAAACGGGACGGCTTGATCAGAAATCCTGTCTTGCCGTCATTTCTCGTGTCTCTTGTCTCCTTTCATTCCTCGCCACTAGGCTTATCAGGGACCCCCGTTCGTGTCCCGCGGGTCGGGATGCGGGGAGAGGCTAGGAAAGAGGATAGAGATAAAACTGTGGTCAGGATCTATGAGACGACGATGATAATGATACTAGTAAAGTAATAAATACTGATAAATCTTTTTTACTTTGAAAGTCGTCTTACCAAAGTGACTATTTCAGCTGGTCACCTGAGTTCCTTCTAGTGTAAGTTTGAAACAAAACTTTGACAAGCTTCTCTTATATGTGTCTAAAGCTTTTATTTATAAATTGAGAATAATTTCAATAGAGATAAAAGAGATTGAGAACAATTGCAGTTAACCAAGGTAATGGGAATATGATTCTTGGTCAGATGTTTGAAACTTTAAAGAAGTAAGGTAAAGAAAAATCATAAAAAAATTAAAAACAAAAAAGAATGACTGTGAATGGAAATGTTGAATTAACGTTCAAACTGGAGAGAGGCTGAGTGAGAGGAATTCATGTGTAACCACTGCTTGACCCTGAGTACGGGGCTTGTGGCATTCAGAAGACCATTAGGTTAAATGTCAATTAAGTCCTATCAAACATTATTTCAGGTTTTGCCTAAGATTCCATTACTGCCTGCTAGGACAGAGTTGACTCACTAGTGGGCTGCCCCAGTTAGAGCTCCCACTTGAAAGAGTCACTTCCATTACTCTTCCCCCGTAGGAATTTCATAACAGACAAAATCACCTTGCGCCTTTGTACTTGATCAGGGTTCTGCTGTGTCAGGGAAAAACAAAAACCTGACCTTCTTGCTTTAAATGACCCAAAGGGAGTTATTTATGGCATTAAGTGCCATGAAAACCCACAAAATATAAAGCATCTCAGGCAGACATAATAAATCATCACAACTTTTCATCCTAACTACCAGCGCAGGTACTGAACAAAACACCACCAGAGAATAATGCTGACACCTGCTCCAAAGACTGAGGAAGAAACGATGCTGCGTGAAAGTTTAATCACTGATTTCCTGTTGCACAGTCAGGTTCCTAATGAGACCACATAATCACAAGTGAGAGAAGTCATATCCCTGGCTAATACATAATTATATCTGGAAGCGTAGTTACTAAACTAGGAAACCGAATCATTTTTGGAAGATTTTTTTGCACATGCAAGGTAGGGAAATATTTAACGAAGGGGATGTTGGGTTTCTTGTTTACATATTCCAATTTTTAGGTGAATTTTGAGCAAGATCCAAATGGTCCAGAAGGTTTTTTGTTTTTCTGTGGAAAAATTCATTCAAGTGCCTAACCTATAAAATTCTGTGAACTAACTATCTGCTAAGGTTCAAGTTTATGGGCTTCATTCAATTTTAGAAAAATTTGACAATGTCCATTTTTGTTGGTGGTGTTCTTCTAGAACAACTCCAATTTCTGACACTGCACACACACAGAGTAGAAGAAACTGAGATCTGTCCATCACTCTTGCTCCCCACAACGTTGCCCATTGTTAGGCTGTTGAGTAGAGGTGTGGATGCTTTCAGAGTTACCCTCAAACATCTCCTTCTGAAATTCTATTTGGAAGGAAGGTGCTTGGCAAGGGGAAGCTTTACAAGGAGTCCGCGTCAAGTCATAAATTCTTTCTTAATGCAAATGGGAATTGGAAAAACGAAAGGAATGCCAATGAATAGTAAACTGAAGTCCTATGCATATTAAAGCCAGCTTTACAGGATTCTGCAGGGGCAAGAGGAGTTCTCTTTTGAAGAGGGCTTTCTGTTAGGTCCTACAGAGAGGCTGCTGCTGAACACCATTAGGACTTCAAACACGGTGACCAGTTAGAGGTGGTTTTTGATCTTGCAAAATTCTGTAACATGATTAGGACACTGGATAATACTTAAATACAGCTGTGCCCATGATTAAAGAGAACAAATGCCTGTCACTAAATCCTCAGATATGATCTGAAACTCAAAACAAAGTTTTGAAGATCAGCGAATTTACTGAATTTTAGAGCAAGCATCTAACTCCATTAGAGATGCCAGTTCTGCCTTTCGGTTGTCTGAAACCCTTTGCGAGACACAACTGAGTGGAACCTGTATTCAAGACACTGTATTATTTTACAGTGGAGGAAGTTAAAACCAGAAAGATGAAGTCACGTTGTGTACATATCTACACGATATCTAAACATATACATATGAAACATGCACATGAAAGATAACCTCACAAATTCACTGTCTCTCATCTAGGGTTATGGATATAGCTAGGCACAAAGTGATAGACCTCTTGTACTGTTACACAAAAATCAAAATCCGTAAATTTCAGTGAAAAACAACGGGAAAGACTAAAATGTTAAAAATGCCGTGGGAATAGAATACGCTAATGAACAGCTGTACAGTCTGCTGTCACTTTCCATAGAACAAGTGTGCATTCCTGGACCTCTCCTTGTGGTTCTAGAAGCTTTGGAGCAGATGAGCTCTCTTTTTTTCTGAAGAAGTTGAAGTTATTGGCATCACTTGAAATTTTATTTTATTGCTTAGGTCTTAAATCAAGAGAAGATTCCTCGGTTAAAAATTAATGAAAGAGCTCGATAAAGTACTGGTTGAAATATCTGCTGGTTTAGACCATTTTATTAAGAGTATTCAAGTGGAGAATGATGGGGCCCAGGCTGCCCAAGAACACTGCCAGTTTCAGTAAAAAGAGGCCAAAAACTTCACAGATATTTAAAAACATTCCCAATTTCCAGTTTGTCTCTACTAATTGAATTCAATTAATGTCTATTTAAAACCATGAAATTCTTCATCTATGTTGCAATACAACTGTATAATTAATAAAGATGTGGAATCTTTAGTGCATAAAGAGCATGGTCCTGGGCTAGACTGTTTGAGTTTAAAGTATAAAGTGACTCTCGTATTTGTCATTTAACCTTGTGATTATCATCCCAATTTCAGAACTTTTCTTTGCCTTAAATTCTTCATCTGCATAACCAAAAGACAATATATAGTATTCCTCATTTGGGTGGATTGTCAAAAAATTTAAGTGAACAAATTTTTATTAAATATTTAGTAGGTGTTTGCAAAACAATAAGAACTTTATAAATGTTTCCTTTAAGGGCAATCACTGCATATTGTTAAAATATGTATTTACTTTAAATTTTGAGAGTAGAATAAACACTCATGTTGAGAAAAATGACACAAGGAAATTTCTGGGGGGGGGGGGGGGGGAAGATAGCATAACATATGTTTACAAAAAAATTGAAAGCCAATTATATGTGTTTAGCCTTAGAATTCCAGGAGTCCTAAATGAAAAGGAACCAACTTCGACTTAAGAACTTTTCTTATAAGGGTGTGTAGGTACAAAGGCTGAAAGTGAAATTTATATAAAAAGAGTATCTAATTTGAGAAACTGAGAACTTCTATCATACAGGTGAATGTGCAAAGGAAAGGGAGAATATAACACTGTGGTGTACGGAGATGTCAGGAAAGCTCCAGGGAGAAGGCAGCTAAAGGACAAACCACGAAACCAGGAACATAGAGAACAATGTACAGCGAAGAACTCTTCTGTATGATGAGCTCAGTGACCACCCAAACAGTAGACTTAAGGGACACTAAGCTTTTAAGAGTGTAGAGAAGGATACATAATATACACTGAGAATTCTGAAAGGCATTCCGAGATGACACTTAGTCTGATAGCTGAATGGTAATATCATGGCGGCCCGTAAGTACTCTGGTCTTCTGGATGTAGAGAAGACATAAAACTTCTTATTTATTTGCTTCTTTTAATCTCCCAGTAGATGGACATGTATAGTGTGTTACGTCCTATGCTAGCAGTCTGCTATTTCTCCTTCAAGACAGCATACATCCCCAACTTTGGATTTGATGGGTTGATTTTGTCAGTGTGTGTGTGTGTGTGTGTGTGTGTGTGTGTGCACGCGCGTGCGCGTGCATATTTGTTTATGTCATTTTAGAGTAGATACTGTCGAAGCCAGAAGAGAGTGTCAGATCTCCTGGAGCTGAAAGGCAGGTGGTTGTGAGCCTTCTGACAGGGTGTTGGGACTGAATGTGGGTCCCCTAGCAGAACAGTAGGTGTTGGTAATCACTCGTCTTAGCGCTGAAGGCATATGGGAGACGTCAACTTTCCTTTGTAGAGATATAAAAAGCTGAGAAACAGTTGTTGCCACAACACTTTTGCATTTCAATTATCGAAAAACCCTGTTACATAGGCAAAGATTAACTCTGATTTTCGAGGATTCAGCGCAGCGATCATTGAGGCGTATTACTCAGTTACATTATGCCGTGCGATGCACTGTCAGTGTTTCAATACATCTTTGCCAGAAGAGGGAGGTATAATTATCTGGACAGACTGAGAATTCTAAATTAACCTTATGTGTCTCACTTTGGAGAGCTGGGAGAAATGTGTGCATTAGTCAGCGCTTCTCTCTGTGTGACGAAATACTTGAGAAAGGAACCTAAAGGCTAGCAGACATGTTTTAGCTCCTAGCTGAAGAGATTCCAAGCCATGATAAATACATTTGGTTCCACGTCACTGGTCTGTGGCCAGGAAGTACATCATGGCTCCAGATGTGGCAGACGAAAGCTGTTTACATCTTGGCCATCAAGTGACAGAGAGAATGACAAGAAGGCTCTAGGTGCAAGATAGTACTTTGATAGGCATATCAAGTCTTACCTTGCATATGAAGACACTTCATATGCAAACAAGATTTCATGTACAAAGAAAGACCAAAAGTCTCAACAAAGTGACATAACATTTTTTCTATAGTTTAAATGAGCTGCTCTCTAAATTCTTTTTTTTTTTTTTTTTCGGTAAAGTCTTTAGGATTGCTGTTAGCAAGAAAATATGGAAGCCAACAAAAAGCAGAACTGTGGTGGATGAAATAAGGTAGGGCTACGCCATGAAAGTTCTAAGGATATAATTCAAATTTGAGTAAAACGAGGCTGGATTTTAATAGATCTGGCTGCCATTTCAATATCACGAAAAATGAGCTTTTTTAAAAAGGCATTTTCCATCAATATTAATTCTGTTCTCCTTTTCTCCCATCTGTTGTCTTTGCTCACATAAAGGTGGACTGAAGATCGAGATGAAATATTGCATTAATTCATACACATTACAAGAATGGCTAGTGGTGTTAGCACGCACTGACTTTCAAAGGCTCCTGTCTACTAATTTAAGTTGCATTTTTTTTTTCTGCCACAGAGTGTGGGCCAACTTTTAAAGCCTCACTAATGCAAAGCCAGTTTCAGGCTTTGTGGGAACTGAGCATATCAAAACGAGAAGAGATGAAGAGGTAGCTTGAAGGGCCACTCGCGCAGACATCTGTGCAGTGATTCCCATCAAAAGGCCATCAGCAAGTAATACACTCACACAGTAGCTGCACAAGAAGCAGCTGAGTTGAAACAGGTGCCTGGCCCCTTCATCCCACCAGGATTTCCATGGCCTTTCAAGGTTGGCTGAGTTAATATCTAGCTTCTATTGGACTAATTTGCTTGACAGTTGAAACAACAATGACTTGAAGCACTTCTACCCCCATAAACACATAAGAGATGCAAAGGAGAGAATTTCTTTAATTTCCATATTTCTCCAGGATACCAATAATTGTGTGACTACTCTGCACTGTAAATTAGCACTTGAAAAAGGTGCAGGCCATACACATTAAAGTATACACATATTTCTTTTGTTTGATTTATTCATGAGCACGCACCATTCTGTTGTATAATCTCCAAATTTATATTCTTAGAGGGAATGACTATTTGCAAGGGGTATGCTGTCTTCATCTTGGAACTCTCACAATAACTTTAGGAATTTACATTTCCTTTTAGGACACTCAAGAGGATAAATGCCTTGCCTGTGTCCGGGATTTCTGTCAGAAACAGAATATGATATTTATCTGGCAGAAGCTAAAGTGGAGGCATTCTTGGAACTCCAGTCAGCCTGTCTACTTAGATAAGAAGTTGCAAACAGAAAGTCGCCTGTTCTGCTGGCTAGTAACAGAAATCCTTCCTGGCATCCTTGCCCATGTGGGTGTTTCGCAAGTGGGTATGTTCAACAGAAGGCATCCCTGATATTTGAAAATTTGAGGCAATAAAAAGCAACAACTGGAAATGTTTGTTAGTAATGATTATAATAATAACGAGACCAATATTTGAGTGCTTTCCACGGGCCAGACATTGGATCATGCGACTACTTGACAAAACGTTTCATTTAGTCCTCATAACAATAACCGTCATTATTTCCCACCTTTACAAGTTCCAAATTGAAACCTTGGAAGAACTGACCTACTTGACTAATTTACACGGTCATTGAGTGGCAGAAGGAGCCTTAGAATCCAGGGCTGAATTCCAAGCCTATTTTTTTTTTTCAGTTCAAAGGTTTAAATTCATTTCTTACCTTTAAAATAAATTACCTATTGTCCTTATTAAGAATTATTAAAAAGTATTATTCACCCAATAAAAAGTAAGAAACGTCTAAAGCAGAAATCTAAGAGGGGGAGAAAATCTCAAAGTTATTAGAGTACAAGGTGTGATGGCAAAACGGTGGCTTCTGTGTCACAGGATTAGCCACCTGCACTGCCCATCCTGTGCCTCTCTTTTCCATTTTCAGAGCTGTGCTGATCTATGACACTCCATTAGATCAGTATTTTAATGAGCAAGAAGCCTCTGTACCTTGGAAATTTCCATCAGATTCCATGCTTGCATTGGAAACTTTCATAGTCCTCCGTGACGATATGGAGCCTTTCCTAGTCATTTAAAGAAGAAGCCAAACGAGTGATTTGCTTGAGGTCACATATAGGATTAGTTGGAGAGACAAGAGAATAGAGGTCCCTCGACCCCAGTCTGATACTCTATCACAGAACTGAAAATCCTTGAGGTTCGAAGGGAAATGGTAATTATTGCTGTCAATCTCTATATTTAAGCATTAATGAGACACCTGTGCAACCACAGGCATTATGAATGTGCTGTACTTAGCACACATAATTGGTGACAACTCTCGTAGTTGCATTTATTTTTCCAGATGTGTGTTCTGCTCTTAAACCTTGAGAAGGGAAGTTAAACAAAATTAGAATGACCTATGAATTGGTCAGGCAATGGGGTTGTTTAGTGTTGCAGTTACCAAAGTTATAGGGATAAGATAAAGATGGTGACTTCAGGCTTAGGACTCAGAAAAAGAAAAGGCAGAGGCAGTAATGCATTGCACAGTTTAATGAGGGGAGCCAGATCCCTCCCTCCATGAATGGCAGCTTCATTACCTTCAAAAGATCTCTTCTCAAAGATGCAATTCAATAGAGGACTCTCAATCCAGACTGAGACTGGGGATTTGTTTACCTGCCAATTCCCTCACACATCTGTTCCCCTTCTGTTTCTTTCTTGATGTTAAAAAGCCCTGTTTCATCATGGCAAGGCACTGAAATTCTGCAAGTCCTTTTAGCTAGCTTCAAGTACCAAAAAGATTTTTACAGTTTGGAATTATAGTCTGATTGACAGCAGCAGTAATTGAATGCACTTTGTCTTGCAGCTGCCAATCCGTGGCAAATAATGATAGCTCATTTAATCACATTTCTTAGGATGAATAAGAATAAGTTGCTTTAATTTTTGCTACTTTAAGTGCTTTTAATATTAACATGCTCACACATTTGCTTTCATTCATTCCTTTCCCTCAATTCAACTGAAACCCTCATTTTGACTGAAGAAACACTGCAGACAAACTGTCTGTCCTATTTGTTTGTTTGTAAATCCACTACAAAATGCATAAACAAAATGTTATTGCAAAAATTAAGAATCAAGAAGGAAGAGATCTGCTTGAAAAGTCAATGCCTTGACAATCATCTTATGACAAGGTTTGGTGCCAAGATGGGTAAGCCAGAAAGTTTCATATGCTTCAGATAGGGATGTCATCTGGCAAAGCAGCGTTCACCTCAAAGAAAACACACAGAATACAGTTTGATGAAGATTCAAAGTGAGTCTCTAGCACTGACTACAACAGTTATTGAAGGCCTATCAATGTACTATCCTGGTTAAGGCTCTTTAGGACCCGACAATCCAAAATATTGGAAAGGATTAAATTTTGTTTGTTTAAATTTTGAAATGTCAGGGTACTCAATAGTCATATACAATCACTCAATTCTTTGAGGATTTCATAGGTTGTATTTTTTTTCAGCCTTCCCCCAACTCTTCCTAGATCCAGACTCACCTCCCTCCTCATCCAACTTCCTGTTCTCACTGTCTGTCTTTTTAAAATGTATCTAGTCCAATTTGTTCTCCCACATACTCCTGGTCATGGGACCCAGTCTGGAGCATGGTGTCTAATATGGGGTCATATCCCTAAGAAAACTAACTGAAAGGATACATGAACAGAAAGGTGATGGTGGGCAGCTTTTGGTGGGCCCTGCCAAGGTATTCCACTGAGCAAACATACTACATGCAGCAGAGTTAGTGCAAGAGGTTTATTGGGGGAGGGGGAGAGCAGAGAGGTTAAAGGCCCTGCTGAGTGGGGACTTGAGATAAGCAGACAGACAAGAAGAAGAAGGAAAGCAAGAGAGAAAAGAAGAGACAAAGCAGAGCGAGGTGCAAGAGGCAAAAGGGAGTGAGATGTGTCGAGAGGGACCTTTTAAAGGGTACACATGTTGCGTAGCTGACTGTGAAAAAGTACCTGGAATATGATGATGCAATTGCTTTGGTGGTAGAGGCAGGTATGCTGCAGTTGCAGAAACCAATATTCCTCCCTTTTGTTTATTATAAGAAGGTAAAGAAATAAGATGGGGTAACAGGTGAGATGGGAATGAGGGTGCCGTGTTCCCGAGACTGCTTCCTGTTATCTGGGGCTATCAGCATCTTTTGGGGCACCTGAGAAAGCTGGGATGTTGGCCAAGTCCTGGGATAATAGACTATTTCACTCACTGTCCAGGCTCTGTGGGACCTTCTTAGTTGCTAGGAGCTAAGAAAGTACAGGCCTAGTTGAAGCATTCTATGAGGTTGGACCACTTGTGTATAGACACTTTGAAGCTGTCCAGGATTCAGAATCTGAGGGGACAACTGGATCTGGCATGGTGCTGGCAGAGTAGAAGGAAAGAGAGTATTCACTTAATGAAAAGGGAACATATACCTTAACCAGATCATCCACTCCAGCAGCCTCTCTCAAAGGGAGAACTTTGACCAGCTTATGTTGCGTAGAGAAAAATGGAGGGGATTCCGCAGCAGAGTGGGAGCAATTAACCGAGAAATGAACATTGTTTGTGGAGTGAAAGTAGGTGCCAGAGTGGGATGGTTAGAAAGGCCCATTGCTGGAGAGGAGGAAGAGAAAACTGGGGAGCTGGAGGGAGTTGTGTGTTGAGGTCGGTAAGGTGGAGGCTCATTAGCAGGGTCAAAAGTACTGGAGAGTTTCTATGTGGGGCTCTGTCATTTTCTCCATCCAATGCCAGGTGAAGGTTCTATGGTGATATGCAAGACATTCATGAGTATGGCAATAGGATCTGGACATTTCTGGCACCCTCTCCTCAGCTGCCCAAGGACCTAGCTGGGGGCGTTCTATTTCAGGCTTCCTAGATAGCATGATCTGAGTGGGGGAACAGGAAGAATAGAGGGAAGGCTTGGAATGCAGATTAGAGAAAGCTTGGACATAGCATCTCTCCTTCCATCTACCTACACGCTTGCAGAGGTTGCAAAGGTTCCATGTAACACTGGGATCCAAGGTGCCAGTAGGCAGCCATTTGGATTGATTATGTAAGGGTTAGGGCTCGATTTGACAGCGAAGGCAGTTAAGTTTAGAAGCTCTTAAGTAAGGTTCTAGGTGTAGAGGTTTGTGGTTTTCCAAAAGGCATTCTAGATGGAAGCTTGGAGGTATGGTGGAAGACACAGTTCCTATGAGAAGTTAGAGGAAGAAGATCCAAAGCCTGAATGTTCTGGCATCTCAGAGATCCAGCGAGGAGTGATTGAGTGGGCACAAGCTGTTCAGTGAGTTCTCATGCACTGATCCCGAGTTAGACATGGTCACCTGGTACCATGGCTTGTGAACAAGGTCTAAGGGTGAGCGATCATGCTCAAAAGATTGAGCTGCACTCATGGGAAATGGCCAGAGGCGAGTGAGTATTGGTGAGAGGGTGAGCCATAGCCTTAAAAACCATGGCTGGGGGTTCCTCCACCTCCAAGAATTCCCAGGGATGCTAAGCAGTCACTCCCATGGATCCAGAGGCGGCCACAAAGGGAGAAATGTTAGCATTCAGGCATTTTCACTGGCCTGCGCTAGGAGACCTAGTAGGAGCCAAGATGTGACAAGATGTGACACGTAGCTGCTGCTGCCACTAAGCAGAAAACTCTCCCGATGCCTATGTGCTATATCCCCTTATAAAAGCCAAGCTCTTCTCGGCCCCCTCTTTGTTTTTCCTTGTGTTCTCAGTCAGAGGCCATCTCTACACCTCTCCCCAATAAACCTCCTACATGAGCTCTGTTACATGGTGTGACTTTGTGTGTTCCTTGGCTCCATCTAGCCATGGTTGCTTTCTGCCATTAAATTATTACCCTCACCCTTTTTTGCATTGATTTCTAATGTGTTACAGTTGAATTTATTTCTGTAGGATCTGATTATTATTATTATTATTATTATTATTATTATTATAGCTTCTTAGATATATTTGTAATATGTGAAGAAAAATCTCTAAAATTTCCTAAAACAACCTCAAGGAATTCATATTTTAAATCTGTGGACATAATACTACCCAGGGTTATATATAGTTCTCATATTCTGTTCCCATAACTATGTTCACTTTGATAAAAGAACAGAGGAAGTAAGGCAAAAGGATCCGAAGGAGTCTTGAAATGACTATAAATAACTCAATAGCAGAGCATCAAAGCCAACGTACTTTCAGAGAACAATAGAGAAATAATGGTCACAAGACAGAAACCAATCACAATTAATCACCTCTATCTACTTTAAAAAGCAGAGACTCTATGTGCCATGCATCAGAAGATTAGGGCCAGAAGCAACAAGCAAATGCAAAGCTGGTACGGGGGCTGACAAAGTTATGCATGGCATAATAAAAAAATAAAACTACCCTTAAAGTACTAATATGTGATAAAAATATGGATAAGTTGATAAAGCAAGCCTGAAAACTCAGAAATACAATGCTTTCCCCAATCTTCCCTGGTTTTCCATGTTCCATAGAAAGCTGCTGGCATTTTTTGTAAACAATAGAAATAGTTTGTTCAACTCTGTGAAATATTTGTCTAAAATCAAGAAGTTGGATTAGTAAGGACAAGTATTAGAGAAGGTTAACTACAAAGCGAATGAATTTCAGATTTGGTACCTTCTGCTTTCATAGCTCCTGTCAAGACCTCAGTCATAGCTTTGCACTCAGACTAGCTTTCTTTTAAAATACTTCCAACCCACCAAACTGCTTCCGGATCCCCAAAACTTGCATCTGCTTTTGGTCTCAGTTCTGGCTTTTTTTTTTTTTTTTTTTTTTTTTTTTTTTTTTTTTTTTTTTTTTTTTTTTTTTTTTTAGCAGTGAAGGGCCAGTACAAGGCACTGGTACCAGGGATGGCATGATACATGATAAAGTGTATTTAACAAGTGTGTCGCCGATCCCAGGATCATTCTTCTCTTCCTTGGTACTTTCTTGATGCAGTATTCCCCTCTGTATGCTGTGAATACCATTGGTTAATAAAGAATTTGTCTTGAGCCTGGAAGTGCAAAATAGAGGTAGGTGGGGAAAACTAAATTGAATGCTGGGAGAAAGAAGGTGGAGTCAGGAGAAGCTATGTAGCCCCGCTGGAGATAGACACCACTGGAATCTTGCTGATAAGCCACAGCCACATGGTGATACACAGATTAATAAAAATGGGTTAAATTAATATGTAAGAGCTAGTCAATAAGAAGCTAGAGCTAATAGGCCAAGCAGTGATTTAATTAATACAGTTTCTGAGTGGTTATTTTGGGACTGAGCAGCCAGGAATAAAGAAGCAACCTCCTACACTTTCTTTTGCTATCTCACATAGCTGCCTCTCATTGCCCTATAACCTCTCTCATGGGTTCTTTTCCTGTTTCCATCTTTCTTTCTTCCCTTGTGTTAGTTAGCTTCTATGATCCCTAACTATAGCTCTTTCCTCAAAGCATCTAAGCTAAACAACTTCCATTTTCAATTCTTTCTGTCATTGAGACTTAACCCTTTCTTGGCTTGTTAACAGATACACAACTCAGCAATATCTTTCTCAATAAACTTAGAGCCATTCTGAAAAATTTAATCAAGAAATATGAGCTTTTCTTTCTTTCCTGAGGAAAGGCTGAAGTCTAACGTTCATAAATGCACGTTGCTAAGCAGAGAAGGTCTGAGGGACACAGAGCAGGTTCCCACTTAACCTCTGCCAGTTCTTTTCCATTGGCGTATTAACCCCAAGAATGCAACATCTCTCTCTCACCTTTCGTTTCATCAGAGCCCAGGGCAATCCTTCTCCCCTCTGGTGAAAGACCGGAATAAAGTCACCCTTGGCTATTTAGACTTTCTGGGAACTATCATCATCATCATCATCATCATCATCATCATCATTGTCGTCGTCATTGTCATCATCATCATCATCGCTATTATTACTATTATTACTATTACTATTAGTTTTTTGAGACAGGGTTTCTCTGTAGCTTTGGAGCCTGTCCTGGAACTAGCTCTGTAGACCAGGCTGGCCTCAAACTCAAAGAGATCCGCCTGCCTCTGCTTCCCGAATGCTGGGACTAAAGGCAGATACCAACTTTTCTTACAGGTCTTTGGAGAAGTATCCATTTCTAACATATGAGAATGTATTTCTTTCTCAAGAGTTGTAGTCTTGATTTTCTACCTCATCCCAGTTTTTTTCCCTTTTTTTCCTTTAAATTTGACTTATTCTGACATCACTAACTATAAACAACTCTTTTATATCACCACACCCTGTTTTTGTTTTTTGTTCTTTTTCTTTTCTCTGTATAGACAATTCCTCTATTTGTCTTCTGCCTATTTAGTGACTAGCCCCTCTATTAGTCTGTGCGTTCAATGAGATCAGAGACAATACTTGATTTGCTCACTGTCTTACTTTTAATCTTTGTTATTAACTGCAGTCCTGCAATGCACTTTAGGCACACAGTAACTTTCAAATATCTGCTGATTCAGTTATCAAACCCAGTCATAGTCTCTACAGTCACACAAGCTAGGAAACTTTGCTAATTTGTGGGGATTGTGGCCACAAACCAAATGAAATAATAGGCAGCATGATTGGCTGCTTTGGCATGTGGATCACATGGTACAGTCTCAGGCATGGGGCTGCCATTATTGAGATAAGCATTAGAGGAGGATTAAATCCTTCACTTAGTTCTTATGGACAATAGCCTTGCCATGATTTGAATGCTATGCCTTCCCTTATGCATACTCTGAGAGGTTTTCTAGTTTGGTAATAGTAAGTGTTGTTTTTGAGAGCTCATCAAGGTCATCAGTTTATGAGTGGATTTAGTCCTCTTATAAGAGTGACCCAAACAATCTTTTTGCACCTTGCTTCCACAGTGAGACAACGCAGTAAGAAGGCATCAACTATGAGAAAGAGCCCTTAGCAGACATAGTTTGCTAGGGACTTATTCTTGATCATTAAAGCTTTCAAAACTGTTCATGCACTACGAACTGCAACTGATTATAAACTGACCCATTCAAACTATTTGATTCAAGTATTTGATTATAGCTCAGATAGCATAAGACAAGTCTGAAGACACAATTCCTGTCTGCAGCTTAGAGAGTTATGTAAATAGCCAGTAGGCAGGGCAATTTCATTATAAATATGGAGAAATGCAGGAAGAAATGGGGGAGGAAAAGAAGGGAGTAATAGAGAGGGGAAAAACATGAGTTTGAGTCAAGACCCAAGGGCCAGGCATGTCCACCAGACTCCCTAACAGAAGGCAAGGCTGCTTTCTGAAGCTTATTGTGAAGAAATGTGGAAAGTACCCTATCTACTACCAAGCTTGGTTGCATTGTAACTCTCTCCAGAGGATTGTTTGTGCCAGAGTTTAAAACACAGCATGATTCTCTGTACAGTAAAGCTGACATTTTCCTTCCAGAATTTTTTTCATTGTGTAGAAATATAAGAAATGAGTACATAGGCTTTTGTCACCCTTGTGATATCTTTGTGGTAAGTCTACAATACTATTAGGTAAGGACTTCCTATAGCAAATATATGGAGCAATTGACTAACTTTGGTTTCATTGGAGAAACTGTTTCAGCCTTAAAAATTATACCAAGATGGTAGGAGAAATGAGAAGCCACTTGTCAGTAAAAAAAAGTCATATATTCAATTTTCCATAGATTACCACTAGTAAAAAAATATAAATATACATGATTCAAATGCAAGGACAGGGAGGAAAAACTGGAAGGGAAGAAGGAACAGATCTTAAAGAAAGATAGAGATCATATGTAGATCCAAGAGAAGTCACTACAGAGAAAAGGCCCTATAGCTGCCAGCATGCCCACAGAAGATGACAGTTCTCAGGCAAGTGCAACAGGAAAAGATTGAAGGAAGCTGCCACTCGCCTTTAGATAGATACAGAAGAGGTATTAACGAGTAGTTAAAAGGGAGAAAGGCTATAGAAAGAAATATTTATGCCATTCAAACAAGAGAGTTTTCAAGTATCTACTATGTGGTTTTTTTTTTTTTTTGATATGACAAATTTGAGCTCTCTAAATTTTCTTTGTGTTCTTATGAAGTTGACACGATTTTAAAGGTGATAAGCCAAAACATTTATTCACTGTTTAGCCTAAGGTCAGCAGTTTCACACAACTATTAAAATTTTCTAACTGAAACAATGAGTTACCCTTTTCAAAATATTGTCAGTGGTAGAGAAGAAAGTTTCTTTTTCAAAAACCTTAACCATTATTAATTGAAAAAATTAGTTCAACCATAATTTATGGTTGAGAATATATAAGAAAACAACTCAAATAAGCAAATAAGATATAAGCAAACAACTTAGTCATGTACTGAATCAAGTTGAAATGCCTTTTGCTTCTTTTGAACCTGTTCCAAAAATGTCAGGTGATTCAACTGTGAACCATAGGATGTGGACTTCCCAAAACAGTAGGAATTTGCTGATATAAGTATAAAATCCCTTATGTAACTAATAATGGTAGACTTTGAAAATCATACACAGCAAAATGAAAGCAAAAAAAATTACTTTAAATCAGTTTCTTTTTGCATTGTGTGATTTTAAATGGCTATTTATCTAAAACATTTTGTGGATAATAAAATACATATACTGATCTCTCATTAAAATAATACAACCAATTGCAAAATAATACTGTTTCTAATAGTATATTCTCTTAAGATGCTATGCAATTAGGTAAAGCACATACTTATCTGCCACTTAAGTAAACTCCCAGGAGAATTTTAAATTAATTTTATTAGATGATTTTAGAGCAAGCGAGATATATTCTAATCTCTTTTGGGTCACTCCTCCTCTTACTAGTTCACGTGTCAGTATGAAACTTGGTTTATATTTTGCCATTTTTTCCTACCCAGTGCCCTTCAGAATGTTGTGTGACAGAGCTGGGGGAAGGAAGGAAGAAATTCTTCTTCGCCATGGCAAACCGTGACTGATATTCAAACAGAAGAGTATGTACAGAAAGAATCAAGGGTAGAATGGTAATTACATTACTAGGTACTTAAAAAAAAAAAAAAAAACACTTGCCAAAAAAAAAAAAAGCATTTGCTTCTCATCTCTGCCCACAAGTATACTAAAAGTCAAATAGAAATGAGTTCATTGTTGCCTCATTTACCCTGCCTCCATTTCTTTAGGATAATCTGCATGCAGGTTGTTGTTGACTCTAGAAACCAGTGAACCATTACTGGAAACATATCTCATTCCCCAATAAGCACGAAGATTCAAAGCTAACAATAATTAAAACATCTTATAGCATTCTACAATGTTCTGTTCTAGACCTCCAAAAAGTGTGCACGTCTTCATTTTTTCTATACCTGCAATCACACTGGAGTCCCGGAACAGCAGAGTTCTCAGGACAGACCATCCACAGATGAGAGTCACTGTTCACAAGGGTGAGGCTGGACCCTGGAGCATGAGTATTCATCTTCTGAGAGCCAGTCTGTCTGCAAAATCTATAAGAATGTCTTGAAGCCATTTTGCCAACTGAGAACTGACACACTTTGCCCAGGTGTTGGACAAACTCAAGTAATAATTCCACCAAGTTTACCCTAGCAAACCAATGAATCTATTAGGCTATGTACAGGAATGTAAATGACCTGGAATCAGCCAAACCAATAAAAAGTATCATTCCAGCATAAAGAAAGACTTCCTCATAGCTGCCTACATGGCATTCTCCCTTCAGTTGACATTCTACCTTCTTTTTACTGCAGTACCTCCTGAGAGGAGACCATGTGCAGTGGGTGCAGAATTACATAAAGGTGCCAAGGAGGTCGAAGAGGGAGTAATCAAGATCTCAACGTGGGTTTAATGACTTTTCTCACTCTCTTCTGTGGGAGTCTGTCAACAGCCCAGATTCTAACTTCTCACTTGAATAGTCACATCTGTTAAGTTGACGATTATAACAGCTTTATGCGTGGAGGACAGTGTCCCATTCCCCAATACTAGAACTACTTAATTTTGACTTCATTTTATATATGTATTCCTTTTAACCCCAATTCTTCCTTCTTTAATTCTAAAGCACATATCAGTATCTCAAAAAAAAATGGGCCACTGAGTCTCTGTATCTTGTTCTTTTCTCAAATCATATTAATTAAACCTTTTTCTCTCTGTTTTTTTCATCATTACTATTTAGTTGCTATGTATGCAAAGTACCTGAACCTAGCCCTTTGGGATTCTACAGCCAGCAGTTTTGCCCTGAAACTCCACATATGTGACCATGGGCTGAGGCAAAAATAATGCAGGTACAGTTCAGAAGATATTGGTCAAAAGAAAGAGTTTGTTAACTAGGAGTAATAAATTTAGACCTATACAATATGATGAATATAGTTAAAACAATGTTATTGAAACTTTCTAAAAGAAATAGTAAATGCTATAAAAATGATAAAATTATAAGGTAACTACGTAAGTTAGCAGTATGATTTGCCCATACATATGCATGTATGTGCATAAATTTTAGATCATTAATCTAATTCATTATAAAGGTAATTTATATTCGTCAAGAGAATAATTTTTAAAAATTAAAATATAATGAATATGGTAAGTATTAGAGACTATTATATACAATTAAGACTAAAAAATTTTGGAAGATCTTCTGTTAATGTCATCTTACATTCAAAACTCGAATGATATTTTTATTTAAGTTCTACCATGTAATAAAAACATGGATCTGACAACAAAGTAAGCAACTGCTAGATCAGTCTTTGTGGGTTCTTTTGAGAGGTGGGTCACTGACTATAATCCAAGTGGTATTGTGGTGATGTTTTGGGACTTCATTGATGAAAGCTATATATAAAGTATTTACATAGATTGTAATGAAATAATAGTGTATTTACTATGTGGTGGTTTGAATAGATATGAACCCCAATGCAGTTATGTGTTTGAATGCTTGGCTTATAGGGAGTGGCACTATTAGTAGGTATGACCTTGTTGGAGTAGGTGTGCCCTTGTTGGGGGAAGTGTGTCACCATGGGAGTAGGCTCTGAATTCTCATATGCTCAAGGTATGCCCAGTTTGGGATACAGTTCACATCTTCTTGTCTGCGGATCAAGATATAGAACTCTCAAGTACCTCTCCACCACTTTGTCTGTTTTTGTACGCTGCTATGCTTCCTGCCATGGTAATAATGAACTAAATGTCTAAATTGTAAGCCAACCCCAATTAAATGTTTTCCTTTATAAGAGTTGCTGTGGTCATGGTGTGTAAATGGCCACTATAAAGTAGTCCCAAACTAGCTCAGAATTGAGTATAATAAAGGGTTCTTTATTTAGAGGTAGACTCACAGATCACAGTCCTCTGCAACAGCGGAGAACAGGAACCAAATTCAGCAGGAGAGAGAGAGAGAGAGAGAGACAGAGAGAGAGAAAGAGAGAGACAGAGAGAGAGACAGAGAGAGACAGAGAGTCCACGCAAGCTTTACATCAGTATTTATAAGAGACCATGCCCAAGTGGGCTGGCATTTTACAGGCTATTTGCTGAAGGAGTTTACACAGCACCAATGTGGGAAATTTACACTACAACATACTACAGATAGAATATTTCTTAAAATTTTAGTATACATTAAATTTGATGACTTAATATATTTGTAAAATCACAAAATGTGAATATTGATACTTTAATAGACTTAAGCAAAGCATTATTAAATAGACCTTAAAATAATTGCAATATGATTACATTGTCTAATGCCACTCTAGTTTACATTTGCTCTACTTTCAATTTGCCACTTTGATAATATTCGTTTCTCTTCTACTTTAGGAATTATAGATTCTAAAGATAACTACCATAGAATAAATGAGAAAATTTCAACTGTAATATGATCAAAATCAGATAAGCATGGGCCACAAGACTCCCTAATCAATAATCTTCAAGTTTTCCTCAGCCCAGGATATTTGATGGTGTTCAGATAAGACAGAAGAATGGGGCTGAATATTTGCTAATTTTCTTGAACTAAAGGTAGAATAACACCTAATTTATAATGAAATAATGTGTTTATCTAAAAAATATAGGTGCTGGTCTGGAGACAAAAATAGTTATCTCAAGGGTATTATGTAAGGAGAAAAAAACATCATGAATGATCGCCACTGCTTAGCATGTAGCAGTCCTGACCACATTCCCCTGCTAATCCTTTCTTCCTGCAAAAGTCATTTAATGTACCAGAGCACCTGAGGATGAACTTTGTTTTAGAGATGATAATCCCCTCATATTCTCAGGGATGAAAATTTCTTTTCTCACCGATCCTGTTTCCTTAATATTACTTATTTTTTTTTAAAGTAGTGAGTATACATACTTGGGTCTAGGAAAAAAAATCTCTGTGGTTTAAATTATAAAAGAATCCTGTTCTTCATTGATATTGAAATTCTCTATAACTTAAAACCCCAATACTTACAAACTACCTTTTTTAATATATATAGTCTTTCAACTTATTTCTCTCCTTCAGTTCTGGGATTTTGTCTGGCATGGACCAACTCTTGTACGTGTTGTCACAAATTTTGTGAGTTCATATGTGCTTAAGTCTTATTATGTCTACAAGACACTGTCCTTGGAGTCACCACCACCTCTGGTTCCTAAAATCTTTCTACCTCCTCTTTGGCACAAATCTATGCATTCCAAGACAAACTATTAATGAAGAGTCAGTATTACAAAGTCTTGTAGTCTCTGCACATTTTCTACACGTGGGTCTCTGGGTTACTTCCCATCCACTCCAAGAAGTAGTTTATCTGATGGGGAGTTATTGGTGCACTGATCCATGGGTTATAGCAAGATGTCATTAAGAGACATTTTATCACTATGGTCCTTTAATAGAACAATATTTTTAGGATTTCCCACGGGCCTATGATCTACCCGTCTATTCTCAGGTTTTTCATCATTTTAGCAGTGCCAGGTATGAGTGGATTTTATTTCATGATCTGTACCTTAAATCCAACAAAAAGTAGTTGGTTTCTCTACTATATTTGTGCCACTATGATAACAGGATATCGTACAGGCAGGCCACCACTGTTTACAACAGATTTTGTAGCTGGGTGAAATCAAGTTTAATTTCACCTCTTATAGCATGTACAATAACTTCTAGTACCATGAATAGTAGTCAACAGGGGTAAATCTCTAGCCAGGCATCAGACCAATTTCTCTCCATGTTCAATGTTATGCATAAGTGTTTTCCTCAGTAATGGACCTTACCATCAAGTTGTGGTAATATAGCTTTGATAACATAGCTTTGATAATATCCAGTGATGGTTATGGTTTCCATGGGAACTGTTTGGTCAAAGACTCAACAAAATGGAACTCATTCCTGCCACTGGAGGTTTTACTTGTGGCATGAGATATCAAATTGAGATTTTGTCACCCCTATTATATGGTGACTTTATTTCAGTTCCTTTTCTATGTATATGCTTTAGAAAGCTCATAAGTAGCTGTTAGTTCATTCACTGACAGAGTTTGTGCTTTTGTCCTCAAGAGGCCTCTCAAACCTAGTCCTTGACCTCCTTCTGTTTAACAAACATAATGTTTTTTATTTGAACTGAGGTTTACATTTTCAAAGCAATTTCAGATGATCTCCTATAAAAATAATGAATCAGTTTTTGATGTCCTTATTCTGAAAATGAGAAACCAGAGACATAACTAACAATCTGCACATAAATTACCTAACAAGTAGTCAATAGCCCTGGTATTACAGTGTCTGATTTGAGACAACTCATGAAGCCTTATTTGGTCTGAGACATATATCATCAGCTTTCTTATAAGTGAGAACAGGAACACTAGTCCTTAGTACACATAAAGAACTATGCCATGCTATAAGGTTATATATTGATACGTATTTATATAGGACATTCTTTAACCATCCTTTCATGTCACTATGTATCCTGTTAAATGGGATAAAAAACTAAGCACTAATATAAAAAGGAAGGGAGAAGAAGATCAGTAACAAACATTCTAAAAGCATAGATGTTCTTATCAAAATCTGACTTGTCTCTCCCATCCAAGCAGAATAAGGGAAGGGAAACGACTTGATTGAAATAACAACCATGTTCAGTCACAGGGAAGTGATTTATGCCTGGACGAATATGGAATTTCCTAAGTATGTTTCTAAGGAAAAGCTGTAAAAACTCAAGCCCAGAAAAGTCCCCCAAAAGGAAGTGGGTTTTTAGTGCATATTGCCTGTGACTAGCAGGTGTGAGAGAGATCTCAAATCGTCCTCCAGGTCTGTGATCTCATGCTCCAGTGTAATCAGAAAGAGAAAATGAGGATCAGATAGTTGTCCTCACCCTGCAAATTTGAAGTTAGCTCTCTTAACAGGAAAATGGAAATGCTATGATTCAGAGACATTATCGTTAATTGTATGGTTTTTCTGATAAGAATCCAGCTGCTCTCTTCAAACTCGGTGGGAAGTGGAGGCACATCCAAAGCAAGATTACAATAAAGCTTCCTAACCAAGTCAGAGTCACATAAAAAGAAGAGTGATTATATTAATGCAATGTCTTGCCCCATGTCTTTTTCTGTTTTAATAACTGCAAGTAAATACTTAAAATCTGAACACTGTTTGATTTACCAGGAAGAGCTCTGATTCCATAGAAATAACAGCAGTTGCTTTAAGTCCTCTTTAAAGTTGATCAGCTACACACCCAAGGAAAATAATCCCAAGCAGTCAGCAACTCCAGAAGACACATCAACACCTTTCTTTAAGTTTAATCTAGGTGGGAGGCAGAGGTATATTCAGAGGGAAAACACAAGGACATTTAAGACAGTTGCATGGCAAGATCAAGCCACAACAATCACTTGTATGATCTTATAGAAAATCATACTATGTTCTACTAATACAGTGCTAACTGCTAAACCCCACTTTAATTTTCCAAACACATCAAATGATAATGCACATTTCCATATAGGAAATTAAACTAAATTTAAAATCAGTCAATTCTCAAGTGTGCCTACCAAGGCTGTGATGCTCTCGAAGTATATTGTTGATGAACTTGTAGAATGGAATCATGTCAGGGTCTTGAATGGCCTTTCAGTTATGCATATGTAGTTCTTTGAAATCCACACAAATGCTACACATAAGGTATCCTGAAAGGGCATCGTGTTCATTCCAAGTGATTTTAAAGTACTCATGAGCAGGAATCTCAGTGTACTAAATCTAAGTCTAGGTTTAGAGCTATTTGAATAGGGGAAAGGAAGTGACAACATTGTTCACAATGACCTTATTGTACAACAACTTCTTTCACCTACTGTAGTGTTGAAGAAGGTAACCATATTGCTGGAGTATAGTGAACATTAGCAAAATTAACAAATATTACTTAATGTTAATGTTTCACAGATTAGAGACATTGCCTCATGTTACATAGGCTTGTTTTATTTTTTCCTTTTCACAAAAAAGGAAGTACTATCTGTCCTGACAGCCTGAAATCATATACAGAAGCCTACAGGAAATATGATGAGGTATAAGGAGAAAAAAAAACCTTTAACTTCAAATCTCACAGAGGCAAATAAGATTTATGAGCACAAAAGGTGATATCACAAACAAATGTTTATTTCTACAACTTCTGTGCTTATTCTTCTGGAAAAGTTGAGAAACTAGTTGTGACCTATAAACTATCTACTTGAGCATTCAACTGTATATTTTTTCAGCCAAGGAATGATGAATATTACTGAGAAAATAATTACACTATATATCTCAATGGAATCTATGTACCTAAACTATGTACTACATCTATAAACCTAAACTTAAACATTTGAACCACATATTGGACTTGTATGTAATTTCCTAGACAGAAAATTGTGTAATAATGATCTTTATTAAAATAGAGTGGCTGGGGAATGGGCCATAGTAATAAACACACTTAGAACGAATGCTTGGGATATAGTATGCATTAAATAAACATTTTTTTTCTTGGAGAACAAGCTTTTGGGGTTGCAGTCATGAGTGAGAATTCTCTGTGGAATCCCTTCTTGATGTCCCAAGAGCATATACTCCTGGAAGACATCAAAGACAATAGATGGGACATGCCCAAGGAGCTGTCTTTGCTTTTACAAGCCAAGGGTAGGCATGGAACCATGGTGAATATTAAGGCTCCTGAGAACTAAGGCAGAGAGCATCATGCTAGAGTCCAGATAGCTAAGGACAGGAGCTTTCTTGAGGCCTTAGTACTACTGTAAACCAGAATCCACTCATAAAACACAGAGCTGGTTTGATATGATGCTGAAAGGTAATACTGCAAGGCCACTGAAGCTTAGTTCCTTACTAAGCCAGTGAGATAGAATCAGGAACCGAATTTAAATTGATTCATAATAATGGAGAAATATGATATTTCTTTCTTCCGATGATGAAATTAGACCCCCCCCCCCCAATTTGTTTGTTTTTGTAGGGTAAAACGGCCATCAAAGAAAATTTACTCTTGACCCAAAACCAGAGTCAGTGAAAGAAGCACTTTATCCCTGAACCCAGAACCTAAGAAGCACACCCTGAGTCTGATACCAGGGCCAAAGAACCAGAACTAGTGAAAGAAATAGGACCTGACCCCAGAACTAGAGCCAAAAAGCTAAAAAAGGGCACAGTAGTCCTAAAAATTATTCCGTGTCATGAACCTCCTGTCTAGATTTCTTCAACAACAGATCCAAAAAATTTCTAACCTTACCTTTAACCAGTTATTACTACAGAGAACCGAGCAGAGCTCAATTGTAATACTCTCTCTAGGAGAGGAGCAGGATTGTTACATTCTGCAGGGAGACCATTCTCCCCACTGCACCCCAGTTTCAGACATAGCCCGACTCCCAGACAAGTCAGGATACATTTCCCCAGAGTGGTCCTATTGATCTCCAGACTCCAGAGCTGTTTCTTTGCAGCGCCAGAGCTGTATCAGTTATAGTTCTCCTCTTCCTCCTTCCTCTCTCAGATCAGAATGTAATCTCATCTACATTCTCCTCTGAGGCAGAAGCATGGATTTCTAGGGAACAGTGTTGCTGTCCTTTTCTCGGTATTTGTTAAAGGCAAGCAGAACAACACAAATCTAGAATTTGAGGAATGGTTCAATGTATATTATGCAAAAGAATACTTCTTACAATTTTTCATGTAAGAAAAGAATGAACATAGAGAAAGTTCATGCTGCTATGAGGCTCTAAAGGTGTAGTCCCAAGGGGTTATTCTTATAAGTATTCATGATACATCAAAAATATCCATGAATTTAACATTATACTCCAAAAATATCTCCATGCTTTCTACCACATGTCTACTACCATAATGGTCAAATACAACTAATATATTACGGGTAGATCTAATGAATTTGTTACATCACTGTGGAGGTTTCTTAACAGAAATTATAGTTCAGTTTGAAAATTGTTTTCTTCTTTAAAAATTATAATGCTTTGGAAGCCGGGTGGTGATGGGGAACGCCTTTAATCCCAGCACTTGGGAGGCAGAGGCAGGCAGATCTCTGTGAGTTTGAGGCCAGCCTGGTTTATAAAAGCTAGTTCCAGGACTGGCTCCAAAGCTACAGAGAAACCCTGTTTTGAAAAACCAAACCAAAACAACCAAAACAAAAAACAAAAAAATTAATGTTTTTCTTTAATCATTAAAAACAATACAGGCAAATATTTAACAAACTGAAAAATATATATAAAGTATCAAAAAGTAAATCAAAAGAAAACTAATAATAAAAACTCAGTTGTCAACCAAGAGACATCCTTGATGACTCTTATTTTTTGCAAGCACATGTTTTAAAAACACTTGTGCGTGTCTTCTTATATGTAGATCCTAGGCCCTGTACTTTTGTTCTGTGTTCATAGAGTGTTTGGGAATCTAAAACCTAGAAAGAGGATTGCATGGCACCTCAAGATAGAACATACAGCACCACATAGGTTAACTGAGGGTGGAGAGGGATTATATTGTGGGCTGAATGGTTCAAACAGGGAGAATGGTGGAGACGGTATGGGGTCGGTATGAACATAAGGAAGAATATGAAAAGACCACTTAGTAACTACTTGATAATACAACTAAATAACATAAAGTTTGAAGGCATATATGCAAGAAAAGAGAACACAGATCTTAAGAGCAATGGATTGTTAAACCAAAATCTTCCTGTCAAGTGTGGGTTACCTCCATAGGAAGCTGCTGGTTACAGAGATCACAGAGCCCCTGAAACAATACAGGCTCTAGCCATTCCTCTTGGTTACTCACACTGGAATGAGATAAAACTCTATTTCTGAGGCCAGAGTATGTCTGAAATCTGAGCTAGAAAGATAGTTCCTTGATGGCTGTTCTCACCGCAATAAATGGTGCTATGCACGCCACTATGAGCCAAACCACATTAATGGCATGACCTAGCTGTGAACTCATGTGAATTATAATAGTAACCTGTCTGGCAAGACAGGCCCATGGGTGGTAACAGTGTGATCCAGCTGCTATATGGGGGGAAACCTAAGGTGGCTGTGTAGGTGAATTAACACCGTACTAAATCTCCTCCTAAATATCTATGTTTACAATTATAGGCCATGACTGTTCTAAGCCACAAACAGAAAAGCTTCCGCTGACAGTGACCCTAGATAAAAATAAAGACCCATGTACATGGCACTAAGAATAAAGGATTGTGGAAGGTCCTAGATAAGACACTTATACCAATCCCTTAGGTTCGGGGACATTGCAGAAAAGGCATAGAAATAATGCAGTGGCTATAGAGGGGAGAGAGACTGCAACTCACTAACTTCTAAGCTGACATGGACGTGGGGACCACAGACTTACAGCAATGGTGCAGAGTGACAATGGGTCAGCAGAAGTCATGCCCTCCAAACAGTCAGCTATACGGGGAGAAGGGCCCACAGGGACCTAGCATATGCATATACTATTTCTCAGTTGACAACACACAGATTCTGGGAGAAGGGGAAGGCATGGTATCAATTTGTTGTACCCATTGAAGAGGCCGTAGGCTCTGATGACCAGTTCTAAATTCAGGATCATGTAGGTAAAACTTCTTGGGATACACACACACACACACACACACACACACACACACACACACACACTCACACACACACGTGCACGCATTCACGCACACAAACACAGACACGTGCATGCACACACACCAAAAATAGAGAGATAGAGGTTTGTAGGGAGGATATGACTAGGGTAGAGGAGGGAGGGGAATGGAGAGCAAAGGAGGGAAAGAGCAAACATATATAGTGTCCATGTATCAAAGTATGCATAAAAAACCAATAGTGAAAAACAAAATAAAAGAGAAGGTATCTTTTTTCTGGAACTGATTTTCCACGCTCAGATTCCTGTGTTCACTATCATGGAATCAACAAAATTGTAGCTGTTCCCTCACCCCAAGGGGATGCTGTTCATCACCCTTCATAGGTGTTTGCCTTCTTTCTTTTCTTTATACCCAGCAACATCTTTTCTATTATTTACTCCTACAATTGTGTCATTTTGGGTCCATATTGTATGCAAGATTCTACTTTTTTCTCAGCACAAAGCCTTTATAGCTGATTAGGTTGTATATACCAGTACTCTGCGCTTTTAAATTGGTTGTGATGCAGATGTTTTACAGTGCTACATGGGTTACTGAATATCTACTGTAGTGATGAGGCCAGTGGGCCCCTGTCCCGCCACCCGGCTAGCTTTACCCGAACAATTACATGAAAACTGTATTCTTTTAAACTCTGCCTGGCCCATTAGTTTCAGCCTCGTTATTAGCTAATTCTCACATATCTTGCTTCTAACCCATATCTAGTAATCTATGTAGCACCACGAGGTGGTGGCTTACTGGGAAGATTCTAGCGTACGTCCATCTTGGGCCAGAGCTTCATACCGCATCTGTCCCAGAGAGGAAAGGCATGGCGATTGCCCAAGGCATATGCCTCACTCCCAGCATCCTGTTCTGTCTACTCCACCCACCTATGTTCTAACCTATCAGGCCAAGCAGTTTTCTTTATAAATTAACCAATGAAACAGCAGATAGATAGAAACACTCCTACATCAATTTTACAAAAGAGTAATGTGTACCCAGGTTGATGCTAAAGGAGGTGATGCTATTGGAAGATGCAGCAGTACCTGTGCAGGTGGGGCCTCATACAGGCTCCTGGGTCACTTGAGGACTTTGTGTTTTCTGCTTATCTAGCACTGGGGTGAGTATTTATCTCCACAAGTCTCCTGCACAACATACATTACCACCTATGGACACAAAGCAATGACTCAGCCTGGAGCTTTGACTAGAACCGTCCACCACCCGAACCCAAATCCTTTCACTCTAACATCAATTTACCCTTCTCAGGTGTTTCTTTACAGGTGATGGAAAACTGTCCTGCTGATCACTTTATTCATGTACATCTCGATTCCAAAGTACACTTGGCATAAGCTGCTTAAACATTAGCAGTGCAAGCTACATTGCAAATTCTTTTTTTGCATAGCAAAAGTGTGTTGTATAGTAGCTTACTTATTCACTAAGATATTATTAACTAATACATTATAGTTTTAAAACTATCACAAAGGCAGTTTTTTATCACTTGAAGATGCCTATCAATAATTCTTTAAATAGCCACTCATTGACACACTATTCGATCCAACTTATTAAAATTTACAGGTGCCTTTTGTATATTTTAATTATGTAAAGTGTTGTGTAATACTATTTAAATTAGCACTAGGATGCAAATGGCATGCTATGTTATCTTTATCTACAAAATAAACTAAAAGCATAATGTTACATTTACAAAGAGTAAAATTATAATAAAAACCTTATTTCTCTGTGATTTCTCTTCATTTTATGAATTTTGTACAAATGTGCACCTATTCTGAATTTTGAAAAAATTAATATTTTAAACAAAATGACAAGATTTGGGAGAGAAAATGGCCCTCTAAATAAAATTTAAAACTCCAAGTCCAAAATTGTAAGTTACTTTGTAATTACACACAATTAGTTACCTCAGGCGATTGATTTATATTTCTTCACCTTCCCTTATCTATCTGTGTGTGTGTGAGAGGTGGGGGGGAGGAGGGAGGGAGGGAAGGAGGGAGGGAGAGAGGGAGGGAGAGAGGGAGACTTTAAAATTTATGAAACACAGATCTAATCAAAGTGGTACTTTCCTTTCTATGTATGGCAGAGAGTACAAAAGCCTGATATTTCTGAGAAGATGCAAATTGAGATATCCTTTTCTTTAAATTCAGAATAATATTCTTTAAAACTTTTTCTTGCTGGAAGACAATTATTCAAAGTCTACTGGAGAGAAAGCAATGGAGGGACAAGGGGAGACAATAGTTCTGTATGCAGTTATTAGTGATTGAATGTAATTATTAAAGGATCACTTAAAATGCTGAAATTCAACAACCGTATCATTTTCCTGCTCAGCTTCTATTCGTGATAACTCTTAGAGGGTTGAATATCCCTATTACTTAGTGACTGTAATATCCACCTTGCACGATACAACAGAAACACATTCATTGGGTTAATATGTTTTAATTTACTCACTTATCTAATAAATATCTTACCAGTAGTACATTTCAATTCTTTCTATACCATCAGTTCCGATCACTTTAATTTCTGCAATCTCCTGACAACTTCTTGCCACAGAAACTAATACAATCAAAAAAACATTAATTGATGCAAATAAACTAAGCAAATGCCTCCTATCTTGATGGTTGTATTGCATACTATGTGATCTTATTAATCTTGAGATCTGGATATTTAGGATTATCTTAGATTATTATGAGATTATGTTTATATTCCCCACATAAGAAGGTATCCCTATATTGTCTCTTGCTAATCTTCTTAACTCCTTTTAGAATAGTTACACTATTCTGAATTATATTTTCATCTGTATATGTAATTCTACAAACAATTTTAGTAAATTATATTTTATGGATCTCATATTTACTACTTCTAGGGTGAAGTGTGAATAGTTATTGCATTAGACAATACTTGTGCTGTTTTACATTACTTGCTCATTTTAACTTTCTCAAAATTATTCATAATAGGTGGTATACAGAAATCAAAATTTGGGCAGAGTGTCATATGAGACAGATGAAAATGAAAGAATGTTGACAAAGGGTGCTACGAAATACAATGAATGGGTTTCCAGTATTCTTTTGAATGCCTGCTGGAGCTCTCAGGGTGCACTCTGGGTTGCTGAACACAGTCCTTTGACCCTTAGCATCTGTAGCATAAGGGCATTTTTCAGTGTCGGCTCATTTCTGAAACTCTAGGCCCATTAAATAACAATCTTAGGACCCATCAACTGAGGAACTACTTAGACAAACTCTGAGTTCCATAAAACTTGTGAGTCTGTTTTTAAAGTATTATAATAAAATATGCAACTAGTGAAAACCATAGTGAAAGTCATTTACCTTTCCCCAAAACTACTTGCCGTGAGAACTACTGTATGCGGGGATCAGAGGAGGAACTCTTTGTTCTTGTCACCAGAAGGTGCTGGGAACTGCTGATGAGAGGCGAAGTCAGAAAGGATTCCCCTCTAAAGCTCTAAAGCGTGTCTCATTACCGATGACTGTAGGCTCTTCTTTGCCTTCCAGGTACCACTACCCTACTACTCCACTACTCCCCCAACAGCCCTTGGTTAACCTTCCTCCTAATTGGATTCAGTCTCAAGAAAGTCCAATGTATAAGCTTGTAGCTTAGAAAGCCAGAAGAGTACTGCCTGGATGCTATTAGACCAGTGAATAGGATGGAAGAGAAGAAGAAAATTTCATTGTCAGGTAGACCTGAGGTTGAATTCTGAAATGCATTCTGTGACCGCAGTGAGATTAGGTAATTTACTAGGGTCTTAATTTCCTTTTGAACATTAGTAACTGTAGAGTTTGTGTGAGGATTATATATAAGATATATAAGGTTGTTGAATACACTGTTCGGCATCGAATCCTCAAATAATGCTAGTCAGTCATATGCTTATTAAAATGGGAAGCGGTTCTGCAGTCATATTCTACAAAATAAATAGTACTGAAGGATATAATACACAGTGTCTAAACAGAGCACAAAACGTTTGTAAATTTGCAGCTTAATTTGAAGTCAAAATAATAATATTGTAAAATGCATCATATGAGAATAATTAAACTGGTTATTTTTAAATTTTATGGAGAGTAGAATTTACCAAAAACATCCTTTTACTGAATTCATAATAAATTTCCTAATAAATAACTCCTTTTTCTGGGTTTATTTGAAGCTTTAAAAGTGGGCATAAGTAAGAAAAGTTAGGTTAATTTCTTAGCAATGCAATAATTCAAGAAAAGCAGTATTCTATGGAATTGAAGATTATCTTCAGAGAGTGAGGAAGCATCCTTATTTCTGATGTTCATTACAAAAATATACAAAGTGAATATTTGAACAGAAACATTTTTTACTAGGTCACTCAGTACTGCAACATACACAATAATGTTATTGATATTTTGGTAACACCATCATTCTTTCATGGCATTATTTTTTTTTTTTAAAATGTTAGCAATAAGTTTCAGAGCTCAGTGAAGCCTTCCCCCACTCTCTTTAAAGGGCAAATAGAATGCAAGGTAATAAAACAAACTGATGAGTGCAAGAAAAATTACTCTGTGAAACCAAAAGCTCAGGTGAACAAGCAGAAATTTCTCATTATATTCTGTTATCTAGACTATGTAATGAACAGAAGTTCCTTAACTAAAACAGGTAACATTTCAGCTCAGATAAGTCTTAAATCAGTGCCACAGTTATGAATGGGTCATTTTAAAAACCATATTTGATCATATCCACAAAAAAGCTGGAACCTGTAACTTTATTTTTAAACTATGCTGACGACAGAGGAACTATAGCAAATGTTTCCACAAACAAAAAAGAGACAGCATTTACAGATTTATTTCCAACTTCGTATATCCATCTTTTTCTTCACATATTATGGCTATATTTTATTTAGTTCACTTAAATCAACTCTTCATTGGCCTGATAATATGATTCTGTGAAATACAGCTCAATGATGCTGCCTTCAGAGAAACTAAGGTGGACAGATATACTGTGCGGTGCAGAGGACTCAATTGTCCTCAAAAGGCAGCTAACAAAACAATTGGAGTAAAAAAAAAAAGTGATTGTGACTTTAAATATATTCAGAAAGGATGTAGCTTGTAAGACATTGACCATTTAAAAGAATATCCAATAGCTAAACACAACAACATCAAAATGTAATCATTGTGTTTATCAAGATCACATCTACATTGCTTCTTTTAACCCAACTGCAAACAAACAAACAAATAAACAAATAAATAAAAGCAGACTATCCCTATAACAGAAGTCTTGAGATATTGCCAATCCTGCAAGAGCATTCACAGAAGGAGGTTAACTTTGGTACCCTCTCATTAGAACTGGCCTGTTCAAGTTTTCATCTGAGTGGCTGTGAGTAATCAGACATATCCATCTCCTCCAGATCTGGTAGGATTAAAATCTTACTTAAGGCCCAAGCAATTTTCCCAATACAGCTTCACATACTAAAAAAGTAATAGGAAATCTTCTTTAATAGCTAGGAGAAAGTCTTTTCATTCTAAGACTGAATTTTACATTTTGTTTTGTATTTTAAAAAAATTTACTTGGTTTTATCTTTTCTCAGTCCAAGGAGGTAAAAAGCAAACCTGAAAAACACGACGGCTTTCGGTATGTCTGCATTCTGTTCAACAACAATCTACTCAACACTATCCCTCATCCCTGGTCGTCTAGGATTTCTGCCTTCCCTGCCATATGCATGCTTCATCTGTAAGCTACTCCCTCTCTCTATATGTACTATTCCTATATCCCATTCCACACTCAAGCAAAGATGTACATATCTAGTCTCTGAAGCCGAGTAATGATCTCCTATCATTGATGGTGCTAGAACCTAAAATCTGTTGTATATGTACAAAGGTTATGTCTTTCCTGAAACATATTAGCTCCCTCTCACTTAAAATGTAAACTCTCATCATATCTAAAACACTTTACTACAGAAAATAACCTCACATAGGGTGGGATTGGCATCTATGAGGAGCTATTTAAGTGACTTATAATTTAACTACAATGTGATATAGTTTGCGAATGAGATTGCACAGCTAAAATATACTCTACACCCTTTTTAGAAGAAAAAAGAGAAAAGAAACTCTCATTGAGTGAACATTTTACCTTTATTCAAAAAAAAAAAAAAAACAACCCACAAAAGGCTGAATTAGGGTTTGCTGATCAGATCCTTCCCTTGTTTCAAGAAAGTGGCATTAGCATGAGGTACTGAATGAAAAATAGTCATAATAGCCTTCTGCTGGGTTGACTGATGAACTTGCAGATCCACTATAATCAGAACCTCATTTTTCACTATGATAATTCTACAAATCATATGACAATCACCTTCTTTCACGTTCCCCACATGCTCTCTGGGATCTGGGAAACAAGAAACCCTGAGGTGTCATATAAGCACTGTTTATCTGTAAATCAAGAATGTTTTCAAGGTAGTCAGCCTAATGGGCCTTGTAATGAAGGATTATAATGAGCTAGTGGTTAATTAAACATTTTCACTGATGATTTGTGAGTGAAATCACCAATAACTAAAAATGCAGTTGATAGTACATATGCTCCCACCAACTCTTTGTGTCTCTCTCTGTCTCTCTCTTTGAAAACAAGTGGAAAAATACCTCCCACCTCTCTTCTTGTTCTTGGGCTACAGAATTGTGTCTCTGTCCAGCATGGAAAGAAAACTTTCAATAAAGAGCCTGACAATAGGTCTTAGGTGAACTATTATAAATCCTCCCAAATTAGCAAAGCAGTTTCATACATTGTTACCCATACATATACATTTTGCAGACCTTTTTGTAGGTGTGTGGATACAATGTTTTACAGGATGGGTAGGAAAATTTAACTCACCTTTTAGAATCTACTATCCTAAACTCTGCCTACTTTCCCAATGCAATGATACAATCAGCATAATTGGGGGAAATATCTGTCCTTTTTAAATTAGGATTCACCCATGTGCATGACATGTTAAGCCCTTAAGTGAGAATTAGCACAAATGAGACATTAGTGGAAAGAATTTGGGCTGATTAATCCTCTGGAAAACACCAGGAACTTCTTCCAGCTGCTGTTATCCATTGGAGGGAGGAATCACAGAAATGCATTTACATTTGACAGTCTATATAGGGGTAAGAATAACTGAGTAGGTCAACAGGAAAAAAAAACTACAAATAAAATATATTCTCCATTAGAGGCCTTTCTACCCCAACAATCATAGAACAGTCATGTCTGATAATCAAGAAAAACTTTTCCTGATGAAAGTATACTCTTTTAAACCAACAATGCTTCTCTGCCTCTCTCTGGAAACATGTCCCCAACTCTGAAACCTACTTTGTCCCTCAGCTTGTCAGATAATGCAAACGATCAAACAAAAAGTTTCCCCAACACCCAAGATTATCATTAATTGCTAAACAATTAAATGTAAGCACTGTTTATAAACACAGCAACCGTAAATACAGTTAACATAAAGTAGACTTCCTTTATCTTTAATTCAACTTTCTATTATGTTGGTTACACAGTCAGCAAACAGAAGCTTCAACATGAAGAAGTAGTAAACTTTGAGTATAAGAAATCTGGTTTTGTTTTGCTTTATCTTGTCCAGGACATGGGGCATCTCTTGGTCCACTTGTTCATGCTGACTAAGCTCCTTGCCTGTAGTAGCCACGTTGTTTATTGGATTACCTGTCAATAGACCTCAGTGCTTGGTTTCATGTGACATTATTTCATTTCAGAATGGCCCAAAGCATAAATGTAGCTATTCTAGCAATCCTCAGATCCCAGTTATCATGTGTTTCAAGTGAAAAGGGATTCATAAGAAAAAATAAATCCCACATACTGCATACAGTGTTTGCATGTTACTATCTGCTATTTTAAAAATCCATTGACAGACCTGAAGTGTGCACATACTTGATGAGGAGCATGACAGAATTCAGAGTCTTGACCATGATTAGCAACCACTGTACCAGTGAGTTACAACCCAAGCCTACTTTAAGTATGCCTCAACATCGGGTAGTATAATTTGTGTTTTTAAATTCTTTATTCATTTTTGATATTTCAACTTATGTAATTATTGTTTTTGTTGAGATAGAGTCTCACTTTCACCCGTGCTGGCCAGTAGCTCACTTTATAGTTGAAGTAAACAAATTCCCAGTGATAGCCTGCCTCAGCCTCCCAGGGGCAGGGATCATGTGTGTGACCTGCCATACCCCGCCTTTTGTTGTCATCCTCCACATTGCGGCTATTTGGGGCTTAGGTAGGTCAATATTCATTCTGAAATCATTTTTATTAGTTGTGTGAAGAATGTAATCAGTATTTTGATACAGGTTATACTGAAATTGTAGATGACTTAGTTGAAGTGAATATTTTAGTAATGTTATGTCTTCTGTTTAACAACAAGGGAAGCCTTTGTATCCTTGTTTCTGTTATTTCTTCCATCAATGTTTTATGTTAATTATAGTGACCTTTTATGTTTTCTGTTAAGTTAATCCTAGATCAGAGATTAAATTTTTGTTTGTTTATTTGATTTTTTAGCTTTTATAAATTGGACTGCTTGTTTGGTTTCTTTTTGTTAATTCATTATTGGTAGCTGGCAGCATCACTAATTTTTGGATGCTGATTTGCATAAAACTTGATGGGTTTGCTTCTTAGTTCTAATTTGTACATGGGGGTATTTTCCTTTGTCATCTGCAAACATTAACAGTTTGATTCTTTCTTAATTTGGACATTCTTTATTGTCTTCTCTTGACTGATACTTTCAGATTTCAGGTTATCTGTTAAATAAAAGTGGTTAAAGTAACTATCCTGGTTCTGCTTTAGATGTTAAGAAAAAAAGACTCCTTTTCTCTGTCTTTAGTGTTGTTATCTACTGGCTTGTTACATAAGACCTTTGTTATGCTGAACAAAGTATGTTACATCTAGTCCCATTTTTTTTTTTTTTTACCCATGCTTAATTTTATCATGGGCCACCTTGTCATCAAATGAGACACTTGGAAAGATTGTGATCATTCATACTGTTGATGTGGTTTATGATGTTTATAGACTTGCTTATGCTGAACCATTCTGCATCACTGGGATAAATCCTACTGGATCCAACTTTTTTTTTAATATGCTATAGGATTTGGTTTGATTATGGTTAATTTTAATCATTTCTAAATTTTTATCTTTATTTTATTTCTAAATTATATTATTTAATACACATGAGAACAGAGTCAATTTTAAAGGTTTTACCTTTATTGTTAGCAGAATACTACAAGCAGAATAAGGGATCATTGTGTATTAGATTTATTCAATGTGGGGTTGTTGGGAGCATTTGTGTGTGTTCACATTTTGGGGGACCCACAGAAGTAAGTCCACTCCACCTTAACAATGATGTGGGATTCCACTGTGTATGCTGTGAATACCATTAGTTAAGAAACTGTCTTGGGCCTACACAGGGAATAGAAGTAGATGGGTCAAACTAAGCTGAATGCTGGGACAAAGAAGGCAGAGGCAGAGAGAAGCCATGTAGCCCCTGTTGGAGACAGATGTTGGATGTATCTTTACCTGGTAAGCCACAGCCATGTGGCGATATACAGATTAATAGAAATGAGTTAATTAATATGTAAGAGTTAATCAATGAGAGGCTAGAGCTAATGGACCAAGCAGTGTTTTAGTTAATACAGCTTCTGTGTGGTTATTTTGGGAGTCTGGGCAGCCAGGAAATGAACAAGGGTCTCCTACAAGAGAGTTTAAGCCAACTCTTCCCTTGTTCTTTCAAAGTTATTGATAAGAGGTCTGACTTAAAGGTCTGGATATAAACAAGATATCTTGAGCTAGGGTGTGGTTACTTGATGTATAATGAGATTTCCCACAGTGTTTATACATTCTACCTTTACCAAAGGTCAAAGAATTCAAGCCTATCCCTGCTCCTTAAAGGATATGGCAGGAGGTTTGGCCCAGGGAGTAAATGCCTACAGGATAATTGGTCTAAGGTGAGATTACTGCATATCTTGCCTAAACAACAGACTGCTTAATTCAGGATATAGTTGCTTTATGTTTCAAGTACTGAAACAAGTAATTGCTCTGTTTGTTCTTTGTATCACCTTAAAACAGTCTTTTGCCTTCTTCCCCCAGTTTTGGATTAGGATATTTAAGCATATGGAAAATAAACGTGGGCAAATTCAGTATTCACTAGATTGTCCTTCCAGTTCTACTCTGTGCCTCTATTACTTTTCTTCCATTCTCTGTTCCTCTTATTTCTAATCTACATGCCCTTACCCTGGAATGTGCAAATACCACTGAAGCATGACCTTGACAGATGTCACTCAAACATGGGACCCTGACACACATTTAAGAGTTTTGGTTGAGTCTCAGCAGCCTTGGACTCAGACTTTTGAATAGTGTGGAAACTATTAAGGATTTAAGAACTCTCAGAGAGGCACTAAATCATTATTGTGTCATGGAAGTGTTGAATCTGAAATGTCTCCCCCAGGTTTGAGTTTTTATTACTTGCCTCTCAGTTAGGAGAGTAATTTTTTGTGGGCTCTGTAAACCTTGGAAGGTAGAAATTGATATATAAAGTAGGTCAGTGACGGCCTATTTAGCATCAGTGACTTATGCCCTCAAAAGCTATTGCAGCTATTGCCAAAGAGGAACCTAGATTCCTAAGGATTTGTCACCCTTACTGACTTCCTACCTCCAGGTCCATGACCACATATACCATAGCCCACTACATATTCCTGCCACTAGACTGAACCATTTTATCATGTCTTCCTTATTATCATGAACTAAAAATCCCCTGAAAACATAAGCTATGTAATAAACCTCCCTTCTTTATGATGAGGAGGGAGTGCTAACTGCCAACTTGAATGATTCTCTAATTATCTGGTTTATGGATTCCTGAACATGCCTTTGAAATACTCTCTTGGTATTGTTAAGTGATGTGGGGTAACTTAAATCCTAGATTCTATCAAACAAAGTGAGTTGAACATTGGCTTGTATTTGTCATCTTCCATTTCTTGACTGTGGATGCAATATAGCCAAATGTTACAGGTTCATTACATCTTGGTTGACTCAAAATGATGGACTGTATTTCTGAATTATGATTTAGAATAAGCTCTTTCCCATGAGGTGTCATGACCAAAGTATTTGGAAAAGAAACTGAGACAAACTTTTAAGTATTTTTATCACAAAAACAAAAAAGTAGCTAATACAAACATAAAGTTCATATGTATACTATATGCTATATAATATATAAGAAACATGAACTGAGATCATATGCTAACTAAATTGATATAATGTTTGTGGAAAAAAAATGATATTATGTAAATAGTTTTGAATATAAGTAGTACCTTAAAGTAATTTTTCTTTATATGTGCTTCACTAGGAAGTTGACTGATACAATGGTTTTAATTCACTTGTGTATAGTGGTAGGGAAAATTTAAAGTAATTCCAATGACCAACAGTTTAAATTGTTGAAGTAAATCTGGTAAAAAAAAAAAAATCAAAACATAGGACTCCACACAGCTAATAAAAATTATAATTCATGTATATATTTGTCTTTCCCTAAATGCATATACATATACACTTATGTACATAAACATATTATACACACACATAATATTGAATAGGTTTTTTTGTCCCTTGGTTTCTGTTTCCTTGCTGGTCTTTTGGCCTGAGTGACCTGTGGTTCTGGTGATCCATCAGTTCTCAGGTTCAGTAGCATGAGCCTGTTTCTGATGTGGTTTTGGTTCTGTGTGTGTGCGCGTGTTTCTGTGAATATTTGAACATAAATCTAAATGACAGTTGTGTGATTAGGTGAATAAAGCAGTTGTTAAAATATTTCACAAATATTCTTATAAAAATATTCAATCCAGGAACACAATTCCAACAAAAGCCCACTGCTCCATTCGAGGTCATACTGGTAACCAAAGCCTCAGGTAAGACCCATCCTAGACATTCAAGACTTCCTAAGAGCCTGCCCAGCAAAACCTAAAGAAGGGAAGAGCTCGCACGCACGCACGCACACACACACACACACACACACACACACAAACACACACAAACACTTAACAAACAAATACAACATACTACCATCACCACTACCACCAACAAAACAACAGGAATTAACAGTCATTGGTTATTAATATCTCTCAATATCAATGGATTCAATTCCCCAATAAAAAGACATATGCTAGCTGGGTGGTGGTGGTGCACACCTTTAATCCCAGCACTCGGGAGGCAGAGGCAGGCAGATGTCTGAGTTCGAGGCCAGCCTGGTCTACAAGAGCTAGATCCAGGACAGGCTCTAGAAACTACAGGGAAACCCTGTCTCAAAAAAAAAAAAAAAAAAAAAAAAGACATAGGCTAACAAAATGGATGTGAAAACATGATCCATCCTTCTGTTATATACAAGAAACACACCTCGATTTAAAGACAGACATTACTTCAGAGTAAAGGATTGAAAATAAGGTTTTATAAGTAAATGTGCCAATCAGGAAGCTAGTATAGACATTATAATATAAAAAAACACTTTTTTCAACAAAAATTAATCAAAAATGGGAAAGAACATTTTATATCTATCAAAGAAAAGTTCCACTAAGACGACATCTCAATTCTGAATACCTATGCCCCAAACACGAGAGCACCCACATTTGTAAAAAAACATTGCTAAAGCTTAAATTATACCTTGAGCCCACAGATTAATCATGGAAGACTTCAACACCCTACTCTCAACAGTGAACCTGTCATCTAGACAAAATTAAACAGAGACATAATGGACCTAACGATTTTAAGGATCAAATGGGCCCAATAGTTATCTATAGAATATTTCAGCGAAACTCAAAAGAATTTACCTTCTCAGCACCTTACAGAACTTTTTTCAAAATTCAGCATGTACTTAGTCGGAAAGCAAGTCTCAAGATAAATATGAAAATTGAAAAGTTCCCTGTATCCATCATGCTACCATAGATTGAAACTGAATTTCAATAACAGTCTACCAACTTATGGAAAATAAACAACGTTCTACTGAATGACTACTGGGTCAATAAAGATAAAAAGAAAGAAATTAAAGATGTCCTATAATTCAAGAAAATAAAAATACAACACACCCATACTTACAAGACACAATGAAAATGGAGCTAAGAGGAAAGTTCATAGTACTAAGTGCCTTCATAATGAATTTGGAGAGATCTCGCACTAGCAACTAAGAGCACACCTGAAAGCTCTAAAACAAACAAACAAAAAAACAACAAAAAAACTACCAACAACAAAAAAAGCAAACAGGACCAAGAGGAGTAGACAGTAGGAAATAATCAAACTCAGGGCTGAAATCAATAAAATAGAAACAAAGAGAACAATACAGAGTCAATAAAATAAAAAGTTGGTTCTTTGAGAAAAATCACAAGATAGATAAACCCTTATCCATACTAACTAAGATGAAGGGAGAGGATGTTCAAATTAACAAAATCAGAAATTTTGTTTCATTGGAATGAAAAGGAGATCATAAGAACAGATACTGAGGAAATCCAAAAATCATTAGGACATACTTCAAAAACCTGTATCCCATAAAATTGGAAAATGTAAAAAAAAAATGAACGAATTTCTTGATAGATACCACTTATCAAAGTTAAACCAAGATCAGATAAAGAATTTATAGATCTATAATTCCTAAGGAAATAGAAGCAGTCATCAAAATTCTCCTAGCTAAAAAAAAAAAAAAAAAAAAAAAAAAAAAATCAAATTCATTTTATGAGGCCACAGTTACCCTGATACCCAAGTCACATGAAGACTCAACAAAGAGACTGGCAAATCAATTTCCCTCATGAACACTTATGCAAAAATACTCAATAAAATATTTAAAAGTAGAATCCAAAAACACATCAATAGTTCATCCACCATGATTAAGAAGGCCTCATCGATTGAACATGTGAAAATCTGTCAATGTAATCCACTATATAAACAACTGAAAGACAAAACAAACAAACAAACAAACAAAAAACCCTACGTGGTCATCTTATTAGATGCTTAAAAGTTTTTGACAAAAACCTAACATACCTTCACAATTAAGTATTGGAGAAATCAAGCATACAAGACACATACCTAAATATAATAAAGGCAATTTACAGCAAGTAAATAGCCAAAATCAAATTAAATGAGAAACACAAAACAAGTCCACTAAAATCAGGAATAAGAAAAGGCTATCTATTCTTTCCATATCTATTCAATATAACACATGAAATTCTAGCTAGAGCAATAATAATACAGCTACAGAAGATCACAGGGATATAAATTAGAAAGAAAAAAGTCAAAATATCATTATTCACTGGTGATATGGTAGTATACATAAGCAACCCCAAAAATTATGCCAGAGAACTTCTACAGCTAAGAAACACCTCCAGCAAAGTAGCTTAATACAAGATTAAATTAAAAAAATAGGTATCCCTCTTATATAGAAACGAAAATGGTCTTAGAAAGAAATCAGAGAAACAACACTCTTCACAGTAGACACAAATAAAATACCTTGGCATAACTCTAACCAAGCAAGCAAAAGAACTGCATGACAAGAACTTCAAGTCTTTGAAGAAATAAATTGAAGAAAAGATCAGAAGATAGAACGATCTCCCATACTCATGGATTGTAGGATTAACATCGTAAAAAATGGACACCTACAGATTGAACACAATTCCCATCAAAATTTCAACACAATTCTTTACAGACCTTGAAAAAACAACACTTAATTTCATATGGAACAGCACCACCAACAAAAAACCAGGAGAGCTAAAACATTCCTCCACAATAAAAGAAATAAAATAAAATTCCAGAGGTATCACTACCCCTAATTTCAACCTCTACTACAGAGATATAGTAATAAAAACTGACTGGTATTGGCACAAAAACAGGCAGGTGGATCAAAAGAATCTAACTGAAGACCCAGAGTAAATCCATATGCTTATAGACACCTGGTTTTTGATAAAGAAGCCAGAATTATAAAAGGGAAAAAATCTGTAACAAATAGTGTTGGTCTAAATGAATTTCAGCATGTAGGAGGATGCAAATAGATCAATATCTATCACCCTTCACAAAACTCAAGTCCACATGGATCCAAGTCATCAGGATAAAGTCAGATACATTGACTCTATAGAAGAGAAGGTGGGGAATAGCTCTGAACGCATGCTGCAGAAGACAACTTCTCAAATAGAACGCCAGTTGTGCAGACACTAAGATTAATAATTAGTAAGTGGAACCCCATGAAACTGAGTGACTGGGGACACTAACCTCACCTAGCCACAAATCCTTTGACCTACAATTTATCCTGCCTGTGATATGTGCTGGGGTAAAGTTAGGTGCAAAAACTAGGGAAGTGCCAAACAATGTCTGACCTTGCTTGAGACCCACACCACAAGAGGGAGTCACTCCTGACACTACCTGGAGGGCCAGGGACCAGAGGCTGGACAGCCCTGAGATCTAGGATAGGACCAAGCACCGCTGGCAAATAAGTGTCATTGAAAAGATTCCTAATGATCTTCTGCTATACTCATAGGCAGAATCCTAACATAATCATCAGAGAGCCTTCATCCAGCAACTAATGGAAACAGATGCAGAAGCCTACAGCCAATCATTAGCCAGAGCTTGGTGAAGCCTGTGGAAGCAGGGAAAGAAGGATTTTAGAAACCAGATGGGTCACGGACGCCACAACAATGCCACTAAATCAACTAACCTAGGCTCATAGGGGCTTACACCACCAGTCAGGGAGCAGGTATGGGTCTGACCTAGGTTCTCTGCATATATGTTATGATTCTATACCTTGGTCTTCTTGCCGGACTCCTAACAGTGGGAGTAGGTGCTGTCTCTGATTCTTTTGCCTGCTTTCAGGAACTTTTTCCTCCTACTGGATTGTCTCATTCAGCCTTAATAGGAAGGATGAGGCCTACTCTTACTGCAACTGATGTGCCATGTTTGGTTGATATCCTTGGGAGGCTTGCCCTTTTCTGAAGAGAAATGGAGGAGCAGGGCATGGATGTTTGGGAAGGGGAAAAACTGGGAGGGGAGGAGGGACTAGAAACTGTGGTCAGGATATAAAATATGAGAGAAGAATAAATAAATAAAATCTTAAAACATGAATATGTCTATTCATCTATGATAAGGATAAGAGGACCTGGGCATACATCCATACATAAATACTGATGGTGTTTATTCTAAGTTGTGGGGTTAGATACTATCTTCATTATTTCCTGTTTATTGATCTTTGTTCTCAGAAAAAGGCCGTACAATTAAAAATACATATATAAATGAGCAATTGCTTATATAATGCACTGGTAGAGTACTTGCCAACCACACACTTGGTGTCAGATTTTAGTTCTACTAGCACACACTTACACACACACACACACTCACACACACACACACACACATAATACAAGCATTCATAAATACGTAAATGAAAAAGTGATGCTAAAATCTACTGTCCAAAAGAAAAATAACTGGTTTCAACTAATAAAGTTTCGAAGATTTAGCAATTTAAATTTGGAGGCTAGTTTTCCTTAGGTCTCTCTGCTCACTATGTGCCCTAGTTTGATCTCAAATTCAGTATGCCTAATTTAACTCATACTTCACCTCTGTAGTTCTCAAATTGTGCACCAAAGCATTGCAGGGTATTGTAATAAAGTCGTAAGGATGACAAAAGGGTTTCTAAAACAGCTAATGAAAGTCAGTGAGACTCAACTTTTGCTTGATAACATACAAATGACTAGGCATTGGTAGGTCACAGTCTTAACATTACATCTTGTTTTTAATGACACTTACTTTATAATCCTGATTTTTTTAGTGACCAATGGACTAAAAAGCAAGTAGCACTTTAAAAATAATTGAAAGGAGACATACCATCTGTGTTAGCCAGGATTCTATTGCTATGAAGAGACACCATGACCATGGCAGCTGTTATAAAGAAAACTTTTAGTTGGAGTTGGTTAACAGTTTCAGAGATTTAGTCAATTATCCTCATAACTGAGAGCATGGCAACATGTACACATGGAAGCTAAGAGTTTGACATATGCATCTGGAAACACTGCTGCTGGGGCTTGAGATCTTGAAGCCCACCCCCAGTGACACACTTCCTTCCACAAGGCCACGCCTACTTCAACAAGGACACACCTCTTTGTAGTGCCACTCGCTGATCACTAAGCATTCAAGTCTATTAGCCTATGGGTGCCATTCTTATTCAGCCACCACATTTCCTTCCCTAGCCCCCGAAGGCTTACAGCCATACCATAATGCAAAAATCCATTCAGTCAAACTTCAAAAGTTCTCATGGTATGTAACAATCTCAACGCTGTTTAAAAGTCCAGAGTCTCTTCTGAATCTCATGACAATCTTTTAACTGTAACCTCTGGCAATGCAGAAATGAAAATCAGAACACATATTTTGGATGTAAATGACACATTATCATTCTAAAAGGGAGAAAGTGGGTCATAATGAAGAAATCCTGGCCCAAAGCAAGACCCAAACCTAGCTGGGTAAACTCCAAACTCTGCATCCCCATGTCTCATGTCAAAGAGCTCTTTGGATATACAACTCCTTTTATCTTTCTTGACTGAAATGCACTTTTTCCCTTGGCATGGTTCCACTCAATGATAGCAGCTATTCTTGGCTCTTTTAGCAGATATCCCATGGCTCTGGCATCTCCAAAATTTTGGAATCTCCAAAGCAATTCAGGCTTTACCTTCACAGTTTCAAGCAAAGTCCTTTCTAGACCTCTGTATAGGGACACCCCTGACATATGCATTGCCCTAGAGCCTTTCCTTGGTCAGAAAGGGAGATTCCATAACCCCTGTCTTGTATTCTTTACTCTATATTGTTTTTCTTATTGTATTTATAACCAAGACTGCCAAGTCTTCTGCTTGCTGGGGTTGGAACTTGGACCCATTGTTCAAGTGCCTTTGTATCAGCTTTTTGGTTTTGATCGTTTCTTTCACTATCTAATCTTGGTTGTCCTGAAACTCACTCCACAGACAAGCTTGGCCTTGAATGTAGAGATCTCCCTGTCTCTGCCTCCCTAAAGGTGTGCACCCTCACACTGACTCTAACCTTTCCTTTAATTCCTTTTATAAATTGGAAGCTTAGTTGGGTGTGGTCTTGCCCTGAGATCATCACTCCCTTTAGTCTACTTAGGATCAGGCTTTCCTTTAATTTTTTTTATCTCCCTGAGCTCTAGACTTGGCTCTATTACTTTTCCTGGTATTGTTTTTCTCCTCAAACTGTACATCTTATATTTTTCCTTGCTCAGCTTTCTCCTCTTCATTATAGCTCTGCACAAGAATCACAACTCTATAAGAATGATCTCTAGTTCAAATACTGATATTGTTCTCCTCTGAATCTTCTTGAACTAGCTCCCGCCCTGCACACATACACACACAGTTCAAATCGCCCTCAGCACCGCTACTTTCCACGTTCCTACTAGTGTATGCCCCATTCATTATGCCCTGCTTAAAGTGGTCAACTGCTTTCCTAATCAAAAAGTCCCTAAGTCCGCATTCCACCAACAAGCAGCAAGGTCAGGCCTGTCACAGCAATATACGTCTCCTGGTACCAACTTCTGACTTAATCAATATTCGATTGCTGTGAAAACAAAAAGGATAAAAATGACAACTCTTATAAAGGAAAGCACTTAATTGGGGCTTGCTTACACTTCAGAGGTTTGGATTATTGTCCACATTTATCCTCATGAGAGAAAGCATGGCAGAATGCAGGCAGACATGATAGTTGATAGTTCTAAAACTGAATCCAAAGCCAGCAGATAGACAGAGAGACATTAGAGCTGTTTTAGGCTCTTGAAACCTCAAAGTCCACCCCAGGGAGACACGTCTTCCAACAAAGCCACACCTTTTAAAAGTGCCACTCCCTGATGACTAAACATTAAAATCTGTGTATCTACAGGGGCCATTCTTATTGGAAATACCATACTGTCTGAACCTAAGCATAGAGAAGCTGTGCAGAACCTGATGAAAATACAGGCCTGACAGACAATTTGGCTCATAACTGTGGTTATTTAAAGAAAATATTGCTTCTCTTAACTTCCATGAATTTTTTCCAAATAGTTACAAAAATGATAGCACATAAATATTTGTAAAGTTCCCTGAACCTAGTAATTAGATGACCAAAATTATTAACTGTATTACTAGGAAAGTATTATTGAGACAGGAAGGGCAGTATAAGCTATAAAATTGTAGAAACTCCTGGCCAACCTCATTAACGAACTTCAAATTTCTATCCAGGAGAAAGCATCTTTCTAAGAACAGGGTTACCCACAACAACCTTGCATCAAGTTGACAGGCTTAGATCAGTTCGTAATTATAATTGAACCTGGAAGTGAGTAATTATACGCTGAGCTATTTGTGCTTAATTTCAGTGCAAAACAGGTATTTGGAAGGATGAGAATCAAAAGGAAACAAATCTTGAGTAAAGATTCAGTTCTCATTAGCTTTCTGTCTAATCCCCTTTTACCAAAGGCAACTCTTCATTATCAGTGTCATGAAAGAAAACCAGTGGCCAACATATAAGAATAGTGCAAAGGCTGGAGCGGAGAGTGTCTGGGTTCCCTGCTGTAGGGCCCTGATCTCTAGCTTATAGCCCCAGAGGCACATTCCAAGCTTCATCCCCATGCACTGAAGCCCCAGAGACCCGTGAGCAGCCTCCGCATGCCTCCAATCATCCCCCACTGCATCTGTGACCACCAGATCCATGGTCCTGCCTACACCTGGAGGAGGTGTCACTAGAGCCTTGGCCCCACTTGCAGCTGGAGGAGTGATCACCAGAGGCTTGTCATGCCTGCACCTGGAGGAAGAGCTACCACCTAAACCATAGGTTCCGCGTATACCAATTGGAGGAATAGAAAGCACCTGAAGCACAGGCCCCATCTGCAACCACTGAAGAGATGGGTAGATGAAAGTGTAAGAATACATCCAAAACACAAAGAAAAATATGGCTCCAGCAGTAACTAGTGGTTCTATACCAGCAAGGCCTAAACATCAGAGCGTATATAAAGCAGAAGAAAAAGACCTTAAAAGTAACTTCATGAATATGATAGAGGCCCTTAAAGAGGAAATGAAAAATTCCCATAAAAAACTGCAGGAAAAGACAAAAAAAATACTATTAAGGATACAATAACTAGATGGCCACATTGCTGTCATCTCAGAAAATTCTTTAGAGCAAAGGAAGAGAGCAGGTAGTTTAATTATCTGAGCAGAGAAACAAAAAAGTAAGACATATAAAGTAAGAGAAGTTTTTTGAATTATCCATCCATCCATCGATCCATCCATCCATCGATCCATCGATCCATCCATCCATCCATCCATCCATCCATCCATCCATCCATCCACTCATCTGTCCATTCATATTTACTGATTCCATTCTTTGGCATGCCTTACATTATTCACAGAAGAGAAGTTTGTCTGTTTTTTATTGAATTCCCAATCAAATGGATGGTATGGTACAGCTGACACTAATGGACATTTGAAAGGTCAAATGGAAACCTACTGCTACCGAAACTTTTTAAAATATATGCACATCAAAGGAGTCTAAGTGGAGTCACCAAATAATAGGGGAGACAATGCTCCACCTAGATATCTTTTGTCACCAAGAGAAACATCCAATGCCAGGAAGGAGCTGCATATAATTGGGTTATCTTCCAGACACCAGAGGATCGATGCACATATGAACTCATGAAGACTGACAGCATTCACAGGGCCTTCACATGCTCAAGACAGATTGAGTCCCAGTAGTAAGAGGAAGAAATGGATACAGGGCCCCATTGCTACCTAAGAAACTATCTTCAGCTGGCATCAGCCTGTAAAACAAAAGTCAGCTTTCTTCACTGGAATCTCATTAAAAATATTAACCACATTTAGGGCAGTCCCCATGCCCAGCAGTAGATGGCCAATAAAAAATGAGCATAATTGTATTTTGTAGTCATTTTTTGGGGGGGAGCATTTTTTATTAAATGGTGTTTTCCTTGTATATCACGGTTTCTGATTTTGTGTTTTTATGGGCTTGGAGGTTTTTTGTATGGGTGATTTTTGTTTTAATTTTTTAAAAAATGTTGTTTGTTGGTTTTCTTGCTTTCCTGTTCATTTCCTAAAAAGAGAGAGAAAGAAGGTGCAGAGCTAGTGTTGGAGAAGTAGAAAGGATCTGGCAAAATTTAGGCACGGGAAACAATAATCAGACAATATTGGATAAAATTTTATTTTCATTAAAAAAGAAATAAAAGATATAATTTTACATCTACCATGTCCTAATTCACAACAAAGTCAATATATGCTATATTATTGTCAGTGACTGAAAGCAGTCAAAGAAAAACTAATGTTAACATATAAAAAGCATGGACCTGGAAAGCTTCATGATTGTTAATGAATTTATTCTGCACTTAAATCAGTCTAAATTTAGCAAATCCTTCCATAATGTCTAGAAGAAAAGAACTCAATAGATAGAGATTGTAGCTCCACGGTAAAGCAAGTTCTCAGCAACTGCTGGAATCTGAGTCCTATCCCAGCATCAATACCAAACCAAATCAGATAAGAAAAAGCTAAATGCTGTGTCCTTGGTAATAATTGTTGGGAGCTGTGCAGCCCAGTCTCAGATCAGCATATGACTACCTGTCCAGTGGGTTTTTGTGGGGCCATGCACCTGTGGAAACATCTCCCTTGACAAGGACCAGTAATCCATGGGGTAGTGTAGGCACTGACAAAATTCATGCAGCTTGCAGGCTCTTTTCTCTCTTATTATATTGCTGATTCTTTGGGAGGTTTTTAGTTTTACTTTGCCATTCACACATACAACAGCTGTAATTTTCCCTGGAAATTCTGTTCCTTTTCAAATATTTTTCCCTTAAGCTTCAACAGGGGGCTAATGTTTTTTAAATCTCTTATGTGGAATTACTAACTTAATCCTGGGAGCTTTTCTGACTCAATAGAGATAGTTTGGTACATATGAGAAAATACTTGGAACATTAATCATGTCTCACGGTTCTGGAGAAGAGAGTAGGGCATGCAATACACAGAACAGGGAAAATGCCTCAGGAGTACACATAGTGCCAACTGTTGACAGTAAGTTCTCTGAACACCAAGCGTATAGAATCTATGGTAGGATCTAGTAAATTCTGATGGGGATAATGCAATGTAAATTATGGGATGGCTAGATCCATCCTTACCATACATAGAAGCTTGTATTGGTGGGAGAAGTCTGGTATAGTAAGATGGGAAAAGAAGGCTTTGTCAAAGTCTGCCGTTTACAGGGAGACTGAGACATGGATCTCTCTTGTAGAAAAGGGAACTGCATAAAAATATATCTTGCAGACATGAAATAATTGTCTGGATTTGAATATTGTTGTCCTTAAAACATTGTGCCTTCATCTAGTACTTTTAACTTTGTAGCCGCAGTAGCTGCCAGCTGATATAAGTGCTGTAAGAGCAGGACGTGTTTGGCTCGATATTTAGTTCAGCCTGCAAAACTGCTGAGCTCTATGTCTAGAGTAAGGTTTTGCAGGGCTTGGGAAGGTGTATTGGAGAAGCATACAGGAAAACAATGAGGGCTTTTATAATGATCACGATGTATTTCTTAAAGCCCAAAATAGAAGCCAGTAATAAAGCTGTTCATGTAACCTTGGTAAAAAAAACTCTGTTTAAGAATGAACAAAAATAGCCTGAGCTATTCAGGGCCACTTGAGTGCAATTCACTTAGGGGTCAAAGGTTTTCCTTTCACTGACACCCCTTCCCTGTCTCAGGACCTGAACCTCAGACAAGGCTGGACCCTGGCAAATAATATTCAACATCTCTGTAAGAAGAGAATGAAACTCATAGCTTTTGTCTGGAAGGGTCATCTCACTTTTTCCCAGTGATATCCATTACAAGTGTTAGCTTCCAAATATAAGACATCTTGCCTCATCCCCTTTGTGTGCACACACAGAAGGCTATTGTTTTGGAGACATTTTCATTCCCCAAACCGTATTTGAACTTCTGATGAAGTAAACCATTGAACATTTATATTTTTGCCTCAGCATGCTATGTAACAGCTAAGAGAACTTATATATTTCTACCTCAGATGTAACAATCAATGGTTTCTTGGTAGGACACATGAGAATGAGGCTGGAGAATTAAATGTGGAGCTCTTCTCTCCCTGCAGGTGGACACCGGCCTCTGGAGGTCTCCGTGTCTTTCTTTGGAACTTGGTTCTGCATGCTGATCAGTTTGCTCCAGGATGTTCACAGAGAAGAACAGAATCCCTGAACTGTAAAAGACAGTTTGTGTATTTTCTGTATGTAATGTTCACACGGTGCTCTTTTGAAAATATGCTTTTGATAAGGCATGTACATGTTTGTGTGCATGGAGATGAAACATAGATAACCAATGTTGGGTGAATAACATCATGCTACACAAACATGCTAGGAACTCATAACACTGATTATGTAGAGCTGGCATGGTAGAGAGAAATAAACATGAAAGTAGAGATGAAGCAATTTTGGATTCTCAGGCTATTCCAATGAAGTACATGGCATTTGGTTAAGTATTTAATCACTTCTGACATCTATACAGAGATATTGATTAAGCAGTAGATTATAAAATCATCTTCTGTAAAACAGGAATCCATCACACATCCTCTTCCACGCAGCTGCCAACGTGTCTTGATTGTTATAAATCTTTCAAAAGACAGCTGTTTCTCACTATTAAAAGTTATTATGGGTCAAAGCAATGAGATGACATCAGAAAATTGCAGTTTTAAAGAATGTCACTCAATACTGTAACTATATCACCTAGTATCAACCAGAGCATCTTTCTCAATCAGGTTACCCTATGCCCTTAGAAACATGCTACCTCGTAGATCTATAGACACAGATTCAATTTTTATGAAGAAAGGACTATTTTAATAGATATGTACTTAGTTTTCAACACTCACTCACTAGCTTTTTATTTATTTATTTATTTATTTATTTATTTATTTATTTATTTATTTTCTCACTAGCTTTTTTAATTCTTACAGCTGTTGATAGTCACTGAGGAAACTAATGTACTGTGTGTGCGTGGCCACTCAGCTGGTTAATGATAATAAGAACTGTATTTATTCTAGGTAACCCAATTTTAATAAAACGGATCCATTAACCATCTACCATGCAGCTATAGCTTCTCGTAAAACAAGTTAAAGATAGACAAAGTTTTCATAATTGAATGAAAAATCCCAGGCTTACAATAGAATTTTGAAATCATTTAATCAAAGACCTATATCGAGATTTATTCTTTCTACCACATTTCTATACGATAATGGCTCCATTTTTGTTTAAGTAAGCCTAGTACCAGTTTTGTTCTTCCTTCTCCTAGGAGGAAAATTTCTCCCAGAAGCTTTAACTATTGGATTCTTCATTTACCATTTAGGGAAATACAAGATAACTTCGGTGTTTCTTCCACTGACTAGAAAATTATTTCTTAGAACAAAAATACAGGATTAGGTAAGTACTGTTCTAAGTATTTTTAAAATACTGTCATTAACTTCAAAATAAATTATGTATTATTTAGATGCACAAGTTTGGAGTCCTATGTAATCAGTGTTCCAATATACTTCTGACACCAATGCACTGCCGATAGCCACAGTGTATCATCTATTGCCATCTAGCCCGGAGGTAGAGCTCTTGGTGGCCAGCAGGATAAGCATAAGAACATAAAGAAGATCAATTGTATCAAGTGTTCTATCTTGTTGCTCTTTAAAGATCTCAAAGTGAGTTAAGTATACTTATCTTACAGACCTAAATTAGAGACACAAATGGAGACAATTATAAAATATAAGCTACTGATTAAGAATCTAATAACTTTTCACATGAAAGAACAAAAACAAATAAACAAAACATCATATTTTAGGGACAGATAGCCTTTGCAGGCACGGTTTCATTACAAGCTACACTTTTAACGTAGAATAAATAACACACAAGAATCTCACAAATGCTAGATTGACTCTGTGTAATTTGTAATGTAGGATGTTATTTTCTAGACCACAAATAAATGAAACAGAGCCCAACTTTTTGATTTAAAAAGGAGACATTTCTTTAACCATAAACTACAGTCATCATATGTATTAGAAAAATACAGTCTAGAATTAAAGTGTACACACACATACATACACACAGACATCATGGCGCAATACTAGTCATTAGACGACATTTTACCTTGAACAACTGAATTGTAAGAAGGTAGCACTATTTGATTCAATAAATTATCACTTTGTTAATAGTTTATAGCATCACTTATAGATAGGTTCTATAACAATTGTAGTTGTATGCCATTGTTTCAGAAAAAATGCCAAGTGAAAAAAGTGGTCACATTTTCATGGAGCATGGATTCTACCAGGGATTTCTTTTGCTTTGGTTTTGTTTTCGTTGTTGTTTAGGGGTTTGTTGGTGTGCGGGATACTTTTATGTCAACTTGACACAGGTTAGAGTCATTTGGAGGGGGAGACATCAACTGAGGAAAAAAAATCTCTCGCTAAGATCAGGTGGTAGGATATTTTCTTAGTTGGTGATTGATGTAGAGGACCTAGCCCATTATGGGTGATGCTGTCCCTGAACTGATGGCACTGAGTTCTACAAGAAAGCAGGTTGAGCAATCTATGAGGACCAGATCAATAAGCAGCATCCTCCACAGCCTCTGTATCAGCCCCTGCCTCCAGGTTCCTGACCTATTTTTGCCTTCCCGTCGTGACTTCCTTGGATGATGAACAGCGATGTGTAAGTGTAAGCCTTTTCTCTCTAAGCTGCTTTGATCATGGGGTTTAGTCAGAGCATTAGTAACCCGATTTAAGACAGTTGGGGAGCCTGTTTTAGACATGGTCTTGAATTTCCTGTTTTAGCCAAAGTTAACCTTGACCTAAAGATCTTCCAGTATTTCCCTGGGGGGCAGTGACGAATGGCTTGTGACACCAGAGTTGGGTGGATTTTTCAAACTCTTCACATGGAATTTTTCTTCACTGTTCTCAGTGAATCATTTTACTAGGGAATCAGTACATATTATTTTGATAATCAAATAATTCCAATAAAACAATAAAATTTAAAGTATATATGCCTCCATGGCTATAAAAGGATAATTTAATTGAACTTTTACAAAGGAGAGCTGTTTCTAATAATGCTTTTAATCCTGAAGTAATTTTATAAAGAGGATTGATTCAGAGTAAATTAATTTATTTATGCCTATGTAGATCAACAGATCTACATCAAAACAATCAACATTTTTAGCTTCAAAGCAGATGGTTAATAACTATAGCAATAAAATGTATCAGGTTTTTTTTTTCATGGTTCTAGCCATAGTTTTAATTAACTTGCATTGACTATCTCACTTAGGCCCGATAGCATCTTGATGAACGTACTGTCATTCTCTCCAACTTCAATGAGGATACTGGAATATACGAAGTTCCCTGCCTTCTGCAGGGTCACATAACTACCTAATAGATTACAAATGTGGAAGCCTGGGGCCAGGTTTCCCTTCACCATTTCACCAATATTTTCTGTCTTGAAACAACAGTTTTAACTCATAGCAGAGTCTCATCATTTTTCAATGCATCCTCCAACAGGTAAAGAATAGTTAACTGTGTACCATGCTCAAGATGTACTGATCTACAACCCATCTTCCCACAGGTCTCAGCTGAGAGATGACTTAGTAAAGCAGGTCAGGATCCAAAGACATATCTTCTAGGATTTACTGACAGGAAAGGGGGCTAGTTGTACCTCACAGCCCCTGGAAGATGTCTTGTGGGACCACAGGCAGAAATTGCAAACTCTCATTTCCTGTTTCTTCTTTTATAAAATGAAGATGATGATGGTGGCAACAGTAGTGCTCATACTGCAATATTATTGTAAAAGCCTGTGTGTGGCCCATGGAGATCTGTCTATCAGTGTATCACAGAAAACCCTCTCTGGCTTAACAATAAGTTATCACAGTTCGGCCGCTTTACATGACTCCTCAGCGCACGCTTGTATGAGTCTACAAAACCTTTTTATTCATTCAGAAGGACATTAGTTAGGTTGATCTACTTGTTTTGTAAAGGTTGAATCCAATTGCTGTTTAGGGGAATCTGTGTGGGTCTGTTCGTTCTCATTAGCCCATGTCAAGGCTTGCTAATTCCAGATTGTTTTGAGACACTAGGGATGCCAAGGAGATTCACAGAATGCAAATTTTCTTGTCCTAGATGCCCTTGAAAATCAGCACTTTTGCTTCCTGGTCCTCTGCCTAGCCTAAAAGCGCTTATAAAGGAACCGTTAAAACACTTTCCAGGTAGCCGTTGCATGGTTGGTCAGGGCACTCACCAACTCAACCTGCTGCGGAGGATGGAGGATCGGCAGATGGAGGGACTGCGAATGTTTCCTTTAATATACAAATTTCTGTCATTTTGAGAGCTAGTCAAAGCTGTTTTGGTCGTGCTAGCCTTAAAGGATCCTGTTAACAACCACACAGATGATACCACAGCCCCCAAAGAAAACTTTTTTATGGATAGAAGGGTTTCTGCAGCAAATTACTATACATTTTCTTAACCTTCAAATACAATACTAAGATTGCTAGTTGTAGAGTAACAGCGTCTCCTCCACACATATACCTGCTCTAACCCGCCCATTATGTCATAAGAGTACACAAGGCAAATTGACTTCTTAACACTATAAAGCAGAAGTGCATTTTTGCATGTGATCATTTTGGTGGCAGAATTCAGGTTTGCTTATGGAACATGCCACAAAATTAATGTTTAGAAGGCAAAAGGGAGTTTCTATAAATTTTGGAACCCATAAAGAAATAAGGCGCGTGTATACATGAGATGTATAGCTAGGAAATGAAGATGTTGAGTCATTTAGAATCCGGCAGAGGCTGACTGGGTAAGACACAGCACTTTGATTGATCATGGTTGTTTGAGTTTGCAGGCATGCTTCCAAATTTGAAACAGTCACATGAGGGGTTAGGGAGATGGCTAAGTGGTTTGGGCCACTGGTTGTACTTGCAGGGGACTAGGGCTTGATTCCTAGAACCCTCATGGTGGCTCACAACAGTCTGTAACTTGAGTTCCAGGGGATCCAATGCCCTCTTCTGGACTCTGTGGGCACTGCACACTAGTGGTGTACATACACACATGTAGGCAAAACACCCTAACATACAAATAAAAATAAGTTTAAAAAAGAAAAAGAAACAATTCTATTAAAGACACAAACCTGCACAAATTAGTTTACTGCATTAATTGGGTCTGGGACCTGAGGCAGGAAGTTAAGGTAAGTGACTATAAGTGGGTATGGATTTTGATTCTATTCCTTGGTCCTATTGTAGATTGGTTACTTATTCTTTTGGGGCTTCAGACAAATCACCAACAAAGCATGTACATAAACATTCTCTCCCTGTGTTTTGGTAGAAGTTTACTACTGTGTTTTGTACAACTATGGTTTTGCAACTAGAGTTTTAAACTACTTAGCACAATGATCAGGAAATGATAGTTCACAAAATGTTGGTCTTTGGTGAAGCCAACAAAGGACACACAAGACGTATTCTGTTGACTATGTATATTTGCTAGGTACTACAAGTATTTGCTCAAAAGAGAGTAAAAATGAAACAAAATCTAATTTTCAGACATAGTAGCACTATTTTCTTAGCCTGGTAGCCTGAAAAAGAGCTCAGTTTTGCACTCTCACTCTGGATTTGGGTTTCGGTAGTGGTGGTTGGGAAAAAAATAGTTGATGACTTTAGAAATAAATAACCATTAATCTAATCCCTGCAAAGTATGTCCTTTGTAATGACCTTTACAACTTACAAAATTAAACATAGACACAAATGTTGCCCTTCCATTTTATAACTGAGGGGTGCAGAGGACAGTGTTTCAGTTACAGTGTTTTACACTTCTCTGACAAGCAACTCTGATGTGTTCAAACTTTTCTTGTCATTCTATCCTGCTGTATTTTTTAAATGCTGATTGCCCCAATGAAGAATGACAAGGTGACAAGGTTTGACTTGCTTGCTCTGTCTGGAAGAATCAAAGTTACAACTATGTAGTCTTGATTTTCACATATTGTTCTTAAGGTATTTCAAATACATTTTTTATAATTTTATTGTTGGGTCTTTTTCCTTTTGTAAAAGGCCTCTTTTCTCCTTATTGTCTTTATCTTCCTCTTCTGCCACCAAATTCCTCTTCTTCTCGAGTCCTCCCCCACTCCCCCTTTCTCTCTCTCTCTCTCTCTCTCTCTCTCTCTCTCTCTCTCTCTCTCTCTCTCTCTCTCTCTCTGTCTCTCTCTCTCTCTCTCTCTCTCTCTCTCTCTCTCTCTCTCTCTCTCTCTCTGTGTGTATGTTACTGCATTTGATTAGGGTAGCATGCAGAAGCATGGGTGAGGGATTGATTAGTTTGATTGGAAGCAATACACATATGATTACATCAGCTTGCTCTTTGCTAGAATGTGAAACTAGAATACAATTAATATATTTTCTTACTTCAGATACTACTGTATTTTTATAGAAAACTTTATAATCTAGATAGACTAGATCATGCACTTATGGATTTTTCAAATTTCAGAAGATGAAGAAACTGAATCTCAGAGAGCTTGAGCGATTCCCTAAGGCTGAAGATTGGATCTACTTTAGAGACTGTACTCATTTCTATTTCGTCCCTGATGGACCTCACAGGACGCTTGATTTCCCAAGTGGGGAAGAGTGTTGTTGAGTGTGGGTATGGTAGGCAAGTAGGACCTGCTATGGAAAGAGATTCCACAGAATCAAAATATATAGGACAAGCCAAGGGAATAAATAATTTGAGAAAAATCTTCGGAGAACCTGAATGTCAGATTTGGAGCAACATTTGCCCAAACCGGTGGTTATGGGAAAGCATGAGACACTGTCAGTCACCTCAATACTTCTGGAAGCTTAAGTAATGATTGCATTGCTTTTCATCAGAAAGAGTTGAATAAATCTAGACATTAAACACAAGTAAAAATTATATAATTATAGGAATTATAGGTGAGCAATAAGAAAGACTAAGAAATGGAAGAACAGAAGTTAGCCTGCTGGAAAAGTGGCTTGTCTTTAAACTGGACTCTGATGTCATAATTAAGGTTAAAAACAAGTCTTTGGAAAAGGTTGTATTCTGACAACATTAATTTGGTTCTAATATTTATAGCATTGGAGCAAAAGAAAAGGTGTCTGCAGCATTTTCATTTTCCGAATATGAGCTCAAGGGAACTGTTTATGGTCAGAGTACTGAATTTAGCATCTCCCTTCACACGTCTTGTTCTAAGGCAGGATAATTATGTGGTTACGGTAATAACCCCAATTGAGTCTCCACGACAGGTCAAGCATAGTAAACAGATTACCCTCCTTAATATTCATGAAACCCTTAGGATGCACCCCTCATTTTATGCATGAGGAAACTTAAGTTCAGTAATTTTAAGCAACTTGTCCAAAGGCACACACAATACTAGAAGAACTGGGACTCCAATCCAGATCGCTTATCCCCACAGCTTCCATTCCACTGACTCTCAGCCCAGAAGTAAGGAAAATAATTATATACCGCAGAAGCAGCTATCTTGTTGCAAAGAACTGGACCAAAAAAAAGGAGGGTTGGAGAAAAAGTGCGAAGAAACATCGGAACTGCCATGGAAGTGGCAGACCAGCCCTCTCCTGGTATGTGCTTCCAATTGTCTTGGTCCAATAGGTATCTGTTTTCTTTGGCCACTAGTAACAGGCATGCAGATAGTAACTGTCTTAGCTAACACAAAACTAGATTTCTTTGGACACTATTTGGCCTTCTACAAATCTGCCTCAGTAAGGGGCACCGGTGGCATGAGCTAGTTAGACCAGATGATTTGCACATACGCATTTGAAAAGGAATTCTCAATTACATCAAAACAGTTTATACCACTTTATCTGATGATACTTTCTCAGGTTTCTGTTTTCTATTCGGTGGGTGTCCTTGAAGTAGACAAGGATTTTTGTCTGGCTTTGAATCAAATGAACATATTTAAGTAATTTAAGATCTAATAAAGAACATGTGACTAAAATATTTGAGATGATATTTAATACCTAGTAAGGTAATAATTTCTGCAACTTTTGTAAGCTCAGATTCCTCTCTTAGAAAGCGTTTAGGGAGCATATGATCAAACCGGTCTCTCTGAACGTGGCTGACAACGAGGGTTGACTGAGAAGCCAAGGACAATGACACTGGGTTTTGATCCTATTGCATGTACTGGCTTTGTGGGAACCTAGTCTGTTTGGATGCTCACCTTTCTAGACCTGGATGGAGGGGGGAGGACCTTGGACTTCCCACAGGGCAGGGAACCCTGACTGCTCTTTGGTCTGGAGAAGGAGGGGGAGGGGAAGGGGGAGGGAAATAGGAGGAGGGGAGAAGGTGGGAATTTTTAATTAAAAATGAATAAGTAAATAAAAAGAAAGCATTTAAAATTCTAAAATATCTTCTAAGCCTGAAAGCATGTTCACTGTTACATGATATGTATTTGAAATTCTTAGCTATAAACTTGCCTTAATCTGTGCTTCTTACATAGAAGATTGATTTAGTCACAATGCTTTCTTATGTTACACATACTGGTAGACTTTATAATCTTGTATTATATATACTAGATTAATATATATTACATATATAATGATATAGGTTTTGTAAGTTACTTAGCATGATGACTGGCATATAGTAGAGGCTCAAATACGTCTCTCCTGGTCTCAGACCCCTTTATACTGTGTAACCTCTCTTTACTTTGGCTTCTAAACCATGCTAACTTGTCTTCTTTGTTGACTCGGCACCAAATAGGAGATGGTTCTGAAGTTACATTTTCGGTAATCAAAGCTTACACATGGACTGTCTATTGTAATTATATTCATTATGCAGAAAATGTGAAGCATCTTTTTATTTGCTCTTTGGAAAGCTGACTGTGACTCTCAGGGGTCATAAAGATTACCAAGAGAAACATCACCCTGATTTATTTCCTTTATATCTTAAAATGCTCATAAATCTAAGCTCTGCAGGAGACCGTCCTATTAAGCGAGTCCTTGAATGTAGAATAGCTGCAGATAGCATTTTGAGGTGTTTTGTTTGAGTAGACATAACAGCCTGTTCTAGGAGCGAGAAGGACGTATTGCAAGAAATTGACAGAAAATGATTTTTCATTCTGTTTTTATAAATGTCTGGTTTTGTTTCAGGTGTTTTGTCTGGTCTGAGCTCTACCTAGTGATGCTTGCTTTATTTTTTTCTCTATGTTGTTTTCCAACTGAGATGCCAGGTAAGATGAATGCCACAGTCAAAGTGGCCTCATACTGTTAAAACTGACATCAAGCACTTCTGGTGGTCACCAGGAAACAGTATGGCTTTGTTCCGTGTTTAATGTCCAAGATGTGGTGTCTGCTGAGGTACCTGCCATTTGATGCAGCCTTATAATCTTCCTCTTTATTACCTGTCTGGCAACATCATCACACTGACTTCTTGGTTTAAATCTTGTTCACTCAGGTAATATAAAAAGACAAGAGAATGTCCCTGAAGATATAAACTTAGTCTCGTACTGTAGACAGATTTTTTTTTTCAATGTGCTCTTTCTTGAAACAAAAATTCTTTTATTTCAACAGAAAAGGAGACTATTTCTTTGCCTCTTAAGGAATACATGTTTTAATTGTCCCGATGTGCAAGATGCCTACAGAATAATCCTTGCAATTCTTGCTTGAAAAGGCAAACAATAAAATGAACATTCTCCTTGGTTTTGGTATTTCGTTCATTCAGATAGCATCTATCGGGGTCCTGCTATAAGCCACTATGTACTGTCAATACCAAAAGGAGTGGACAGTTTTGTCTGAGAAACAAGTAGAAAAGGTAAACTCATGGCAACATAATTATAGTACAACCTGTTAGGTGCTTTGCTAGGAATGTAAATGACGTCGAGGACTACAAAGCATTCTAGTCCAGGCATCCAACACATGGGAGTGTTAGCTGGCCTCCTAGAAGGGGGAGAGAAACCTGAATAGCCTGAGTAAGTGAGTGTCAGGAAGCAGAAAATGGGGAAGGGAATGCATAGTGAGAGAGAATGTGGCAATGAGTGTGGTTAAAGCAAAGAAATCTTGGTCCAAGTTAGAACTGTCACTTGAGTGAGATTGGGAAAATTGTGAAGGCAATTGCTGCATCCCTTTATGCAAGGGCTTGAAACCACGTTTTTTTATTCCATTAAAAAGCTTCCTGGGGTGTATGCATGTGCGTGCTTGCATGCGTGCATGTGTGTGTGCGCGCGTGCGTGCGTCCGTGCGTGCGTGCGTCCGTGCGTGCGTGCGTGCGTGCGTGCGTGCGTGTGTGTGTGTGTGTGTGTGTGTACAGAGGCAGCAGGTGAGGAGAAAGAGGTCAGTACAAAAGGGATAAAGGCAAAGCAGAAGATAGGGAGATGTCATGGCTACAGGAAATGGGGGTGGTTTGGGGTTGGTCTCTGTACCGGAGTGGCGGCTGTTCCTTTCATTTCTGAGTTAAAGATTAAGGACAAAAGCAGCAAGGTTTGGCAAAGTTCAAAGGAAATTCCCACCTGAGCTTCTCTTTCCTTTTCCTTTTCCTTTTCCTTTTCCTGTGTGTGTGTGTGTGTGTGTGTGTGTGTGTGTGTGTGTTTCCCCTATCAAAATGGATCCTGTTTGAGACAAGTTCAGAGGGTTTTTAAAAGGAGAAAAAGAAAATAATGGGGGTGAGAGTGTGTGTAAGGGAGGGTCCACATGGGCGAGACGAGGAAAGTCCTATGTTTATGGTAAGACGGACCCTCCTCTAATACCTTCCCCAGAAACCTGTTCTGCTTTCAGAGTGGACAGCCCTTTATTCCCCGTGTCCTGCTTCCCTGTACCGGCATGTTAAATGTAGGGCAGGGTTTGGTTCAGATTCTCTAATTCTCCTTTCCCCACTTTCCTTTGAGCTTACAGTTTCCATGCTTATGTATACATCTTGCCTTTTAAACACAGCGTTGGGGCTGGAGAGATGGCCCAGAGGTTAAGAGCATTGCCTGCTCTTCCAAAGGTACTGAGTTCAATTCCCAGCAACCACATGGTGGCTCACAACCATCTGTAATGGGGTCTGGTGCTCTCTTCTGGCCTGAAGGCATACACACAGACAGAATATTGTATACATAATAAATAAATAAATATAAACACAGCGTTTGTCCCAGAGGATATGACACAATGCTTGCATTTCCAACTGTGTCCACATCACCTCCACATATCTCCTTGATCTGTGGCCTTCTGGTTGTGCTCCAGAGACTCTGTTTAGGAGCACTCACTAGTTCCCTGTGCCCTTGGACAGCCTTCCTTTTCTTTCTATGGTGCTAGAG